>NW_011494876.1:14354024-14361987 GCF_000754665.1 Bison bison bison | reverse complement strand
TCTCCAGTAACATGTCCTACCCTTCCTGCTGTTCCCCCTCACCTGGTTGGTGGAGAGAAGCACAGTACCTAAGGAGAGGCTTGGATGGTATGGGATAGTGGCTCCTTTGGGTGGGGACTGGAAGGGACACATGGGGAGGCTCGGTCAGGACCTTCTCAGGCCCCCCTGCCCTCCCCAAGGGCCCTGTGTTCCCAAGGCCCTCCCCATAAGCCCCAGATCAACACAGCTCGATGTCCTTGAGCGTCTCACATCCATCCCTGCAGCCCCGCCCTACCCCCACCTGGTGTCACAGGCATAGGCTTGGGTGGCCTGACAAGGCAGCCCCAGGGTCCAGCCTCTGCCCTCTCTCCCTGCCCCCGGGCCCACCTCCAGGATGACAGCACAGATCTGGCGCACACACAGGATGATGGCATCAGGCACCCCGGACACGGTGACAGCACGCTCTGTGGAGTTGGGGAGCAGGTCCCCTGCCACCTGCACCTGGGCACCTGTAGTCTGTGGGCAAAGAATGGGGGCCACTTCCGGCTACTCCCATAGCCCAGAGCAGAGGGCCCGGGCTCATAGCTCCCCAGGGGACAGGAAGCCGTAAGCCCAGCTCTCCCCTCGAGACCCCCTCCCCTCACCTCTCTGATCTCCTTGATCTTGGTGCCCGCCTTCCCAATCAGCGAGCCACACTGGCTTGCAGGGATGACAAGGCGCAGGGTCACTGGAGGCCTGGAGACATTCCCTCCGTTTGCAGGAGCAGCGCAGAGGTCCTGGCCAGGAAGACGCGGTTGGCCGTGCATGCCTGTGCTGCTCCCCCGCCCCTGGGGCACCTTCCTGCCAGGGGGCGAAGGAGGGAAGCCCACCCACATCCCACTTGGCCTTCCATCCCGCCCGTAGCCACTCTGTGGATCAGAGTCCCGTTCCTCCTAGGGGACCACCCTTGGCCTCCCTCCAGCCGGCCACAGACCTCATCCAGCTTGAAGGCGATCATGGAGACCGCGTGGAAGACGGCTGCTGTAGACCCAGTGATGGTGGTGATGCGCTCAGGGCAGGAGCCCTCAGAGATGGTGATCCGGGCACTGCTCTGCGGGTATAGGACAAGCAGCGGGGCTCCTTCTCTGCTTCCTGGCCAGGAACCTGCCTGCCCCCCACTCACCAGGCCCCAGCCAAGGCTGGAAGTGGCCACCTTCTAGGGGCACTGACTGGTGATCCTGGATGGTGGATTCAGGGACAGGGTGGGGCAGGCATCTCCCCTCCCCTCCAAACCAGGTACCCTGGGCTCCTCTCCCAAACTCCATCCTCACCTGTTCCCGGATTCGCTTTACAGTCTCTCCTTTCTGCAGGAGACAGAACAGAAAATGGCTCTTAGGCCAAGCGGTTGTTGCTTCCTTTCCAAGCCTGAGGTCTCAGGTTGGAGGGGACACACAGAATAGAACGAGGCACCTACCTTCCCAATTATGCTGCCCACCTCCTGCAAACCAGACAAGAGTGAAGTCAGCAGCATACCCAGACCCCAGGCACCGCCCTTTGCCCCACTGAGGGTGGGGGTGGGTTGGACTCCACAGGAGACAGGATACCCAAGATCAGACTCCCCGCCACAAGCCGGCCAGGTCTTGCCTCACCTTTCCCTTTGCCCCATCCTGAGCCACAGGGAAGCCACCTCACCGCCCCCCCACCCCGCCCCCGCCCCGCCTCACCTTCCCGTGCATCAGCATCCGCAGTGTGAGGGTGATGCTGAGCTCTGGCTCCTCCTCCAGCCCCGCATCTGAGCCACTCATCCTGTCAGGCGGGGCTGGGGCTGAGGCCGCCTGGGAATGCGTCCACACTGTGGCCTGGCTGGCTCTGCGGGGACAGTGGGAGAGGGGTTAGAGAGGAGCTCCACTCTCTTTCAGGTCCCCTGCCCTTACATGGGAATCCCAAAGCCAAACTAGACAAACTTCCAGAGCAGGGAGACAGCGTGGAGCACAAGTTTCAAGTGTCACACTGACCAGTCTGCTGTGTGCGACTCACCAGCTGTGTAAGCCTGGCCAGCATCTATAACCCTTCTGAGCCTCAGCTTCCCCATCTGTACAAAGGGAATACCAAGTCCAATCCCCAGAGTTCACGAGAATTAAAATAAGTTGGGTGCCTGTGTCTCCACAAGTATTCTTCCCTTTCCCTGGTACATCGAAAGAAAGAATGAACTCGGAGGCCTGTGGGAATCCAGAGAGAGGGAGCCTCCTCCCTGACCTCCTGGGAGAGGGGACCCCTGTGGACTGGGTCTTGAAGGTTGGGTTCAAACTGAGAGGTTACTTCAAACAAGAGGCACTTGCGTCCAGGAAGCAGAGCCCCCGCTGGCTAGAGCCTGGTTGGAGCAGCTGGAGAGGGAGCCGGAGCAGCCACGGGCGGTCTTGAAAGGTGGGTGGAAGTGGAGGTAGCAAGACTCTGGGAGGGTGGGCTGTGCCTGTCCACTAGGAGTCACGAGAGCAGAGGCTCCTGCGACAGCTGTGAGCAGGGTTCACTCAGCACTGGGGGTGGGCGTGGGGTGTTGGGACCGGCAGTGTGCACGGTGGCTTTCTGAGCCCTCTCCTAAGTCCCAGGGAGGTTAGAAGTGTCCGAGCTGGCGGGGTGCCCAGCCTGGAGCACTTTCACTATACCAGAAACAAATTACTTGGACTCTAAGTCTCAGTGTTCTCACCCATAAAATGGAGGGACTGCTTCCCCTGTGGGACTGGGTGATGGGTAAGAACGGGACTGGGGGCCGGTAGAGGAACGTCAAGGCTGTTAACTGATGGAGGAAGGAGGAGCCAGAGATTAGCTGCTGGGATTAGCCTGGCCGCCAGCCCTCCCCACCCGACCCCTTTTCATGCCCCGACTTAATCCTGGACCTTAATCCTGCTTGGAAATCCCTCTCCTTCAGCGGCTATCTCCCGTAGAGGCTCAGCCTTGATGGGGAGTTCATGGGGGACCAAAGCCCAAGCAGGAAGACAGGGAGGGGACCACCTGGTGCCGTCTGAGCCAAGAGCAGGCCCTGACCCTAAAATCCCTACTGCTAGGAGGGGCGGGGGCTTGAGTGCCCCCAGAGACCTCTAGGCACCTTCCTCCCCAGCCCCCTGCCCTATCCTGCCTCCAGCATCAAGAGTATAGATCTATTCTGTCCAGTGTCCCCTTCAGAAACCCAACCCCTACCCCCCACCGCTAGCCTGAAGTTGAGCATGGAGGAGGAGGGGTGGGTCTCCCAGCCTGGCTGACTCAGGAAGCCACTGTATGGCCTGAGGCCTCTGTTTCTTCATCCGTACTAAGGGGGTGATACCCTGACTCCCCAAACAGCCAGTAACTGTTGCCTCCCCAGAACCTGTTCCTTCCTCTGCTTGAGTTCTCTCCGTAGGCTCTCCAGAGTTCAGAGGGCAACAGTGGATGCAGGGCCGGTGCTCTGTGAGCATCCTGGCCAGCGTCACGCTGGCTGCCCTTGCTGACGTTCCCCCAGCTGCCAGCACTTCCCCCAGTAAAGCACTCGTGATGACGTGCTTCGTTTCGGTGACCCTAGCCAGCCTGGGAGCCCCTTAGAGCAGAAGCCAAGACTGCCACCTTCTCCTTGTGTTCCAGAGCCAGCCGGAGAAGTTACTCAGAACACACTGGTTATCTGAATGGAAGACTTCACCAAACACAAGGGGAGCCTGGTGCCCAGAGAGGGTCTGTAACCTGCCCAAGGTCACAAGAAAGGTGGGGTCTGCTGGGACTAGCAGGGTCCTGCCTGCCTCCTCTGTCTGGCTGTCCTCTTTGAGGGTGGGGGAAGGTTGCAGAGGCAGCTCTTCAAAGGTGGGGAGCAGGCTTTAGTCATCCCTGAGATCCCTGCCTAGTTAGTAGACATGGGTTGTGTCTGGAAAAGACTGTACTTGTCCAGAGCCACATCTTAAGCTCTAGAATTTTCTGGGGCTCACGGACCCCTTTGGGGTGATAACCAGTGGGAAACCTGACATCTCCACATCACCTCTTGTGGGCAAAGGCTCCTGGGAAAACAGGGCAGAAGGGCTGAGATGTGGCCAAAACTAGGGCTCCTGCCCTGAAAAAGATACCTGGGTCTACACTGAGCCCCACTGCCCCAAGTCCAAGCGACCTTGACCAGGCCTGCACCTGACGGACCTCAGTTTACCCACCTGTGCTACGTGTGTGTCTGTGGGGGCTGGGGGGACAAGGGGAATGGCTGGTCTCTCTGTCCTTCCTGTTCTGAGGGACCCTCAAGGTCTTTCCTGTCTTTTGGGGAGAAGAAGGAGTCTTGATCAGGTCTATAATGCTTCTCCCAGGAGCTCTGTAAACAAGCAGCCCTACTAGGCATTCTGGCTCCCCTTCTGCCCTCACAGGGGCTCTAGGGAATTGTTCGCTGCTCCAGCCTGGTGGGCCCTAGGTCCCTGCTGGGCCACCCACATGGCAGCTACGCACCATGCCACACTGACCTCCAGCTCACCTCTGGGGGTGCCCAGCCCCCTCTGGTCAGCAGGGCTCCCTGGCAGAACATACCAAGCTCAGACCAGGCCTCTGACCTCGGGCATTCCCTCCTGCTCCCCAGACCCCCACCCCAGATCCAATGCCCACTCCTTCTGTCCCTGGCTTCCTGCCACTCGGGCTGCAGGGGGCGGAGCGGGGGGTGACAGCTGTGTAAGCCATGGCGGCTGCCCCTTCCTGCCCCTCCCCCCCCAGCTGTCTCTCTCTCATGACAGCTGCCCAATCAAAGGGCCGGGGGCTTAGCCAGCTTCCCCCCCCTACATGCAGGGATCAAGTGTCCACCCTGGCTTTGTTCTGGAGCAAGAACAATCCAGGGGAAGGGAGGGCTCCTGGGGCCAAGCAACTCAAGTGGACTGGCCCGCCCCTTGGGGGATTCCCTTGGCTCTGTTAGCCAGAGTGTCTGTCCCAACTAGGGTTTGTAGACCCACCTGGGCTGGGAAGAGAGAGAAGGGTCCAGTCTCCAAGTTCATCCCCACCGCACATCCCAACATCCCCTTCCAGCCCCCAATCTAACAGCCTTCTTCTATTCCTACTCCAAAAGCAGCCATGCTGGCCACACCCAGTGATGCTAGGGAATGGCTCGGGGCATCAGGCGAGGCAGGGCGTGGTGGGGGGTGGGGGGGGTCAACACTGGGCCTAGAGGGGATCAGTAATGAGGGACCCTGACTCCCCTGCCTATCCTTTTCTCTGGGCACACTTAGCCTTTCCAATTAGCTAGGCCTCCGCAAGAATTGCCCCAGCATCCTCGGATCCACATGCCCAGCCTCGCAGTCTTACAGCCTCCCAGGATGGCCATTCATACCTACTTTATGGGAGAGTCCAGGGAGGAGGGGCCTGCAGGGGAGCAGCCTGGGGTCCTTGAGCTACAGCCTCTGGTTTCTTGACCTAGAACTGTCCTGTAGACTCAGTACTAGGCAGAGAAGGGATTCTCTGACAAGCTGGCTGGTGCCAGAAATGCTACAGTCTTCCTTAGAGCACTGTTAGGCAACGCCCCCCTCCCCCAACCCGCCCCCAAGAGTCCTCAGGGCCAAGGGAAGCAAGGCAGGCCCTGGCCCAGATTGGACTCCAGAAGAACGGGCACAACTTCATGGTACAGCCCCACCCACTGGTACCCATCCCCTCACTGTCTCACCCCAGTTGAGAAAGCTCTCTCTAGCTCCTGCTCTCCACGCTGAAGACTGGGTCACTCTGCTGCCCAACAGCCATCCTTGGTTCCCCAGTCTCCAAGGAATAAAGCCTGATCTCCACAGACAGGCCGTCAAGGCCTTTCATGATCCGGCTTCTGCCAACTTCTCTTGTCTCATGCCTACCCCATCCCCCACACACACCAGACTACAAAACATGCCTAGCACCTCCAGGCCTCTGGGCCTTTGCCCAGGCTGATCCTAGCTTCAACTGCCCATCCTCCCCACTCTCTGTCCAAATCCTTCTCAAATGCCACCTCCTCTATGAAGCCCTCCCCAAACCTTCCAATCACTCAGGCCTCTCTGCTCCTCAAAGATGCCTCTCACTAAGAGCCCCATTTGGGCAATTCTGAGTCTGCTTTTCCACTATGCAGAGTTCCAGGAGCCAGGACCAGGCTCAGTATGTAGGGAGAAGAAAGACTCAGGGCTCGGAGGCATTAAAGACCAGCAATGAGGCTAAGGATCCCAGAGAAAACTGTGAGAGCAGGGTGAGAAGACTCAGGGCGCAGGGGACCAGCCGCATGGGAGAGTCAGGATCCGCCTGGGCAGGACTCCCAGTTCCCGTTCCTCAGCACCCCAGCCCTCGCTCCTGCTGTGTCTTTGAGTCTAGGTGGTCCCCGGGCATATCACTGGGGTGGGGGATTTGCGCTTTGCTTTGAGACTTCTGGGGGCCCTGAGTGAGTTTCCCCACGGAAAAGGGAGGCTGAAGGAAGAGCTGCAGTGTGGGATAGGTTTCACAAAGTCAGGCTCAACCTGTCTTAGCTGGAAGGGCCTTGCCAGACAGGAACCTGAGGCCCTGAGAAAAAGGGGCTTGTCTGCAAAGCTACATGAGAATGAGGCAGCTGGCAGAGCTGGCGGAACCCCGGGGTCCACCTGTGCGGCTCAGAGCTCCTTCCTCAAGAGGTCAGTGCCACCAGGCAATGGTGATGAAGGCTGGGGTAGGGGGGTGGCACTGATGGGAGTAGGGAGGGTGGACAGAGCCTGTCTGGGGACACAGGGCGGGGCAAAGCAGCCTCCCTGTGGCCTGGGCCTGCCAGGGTGTGTGGGCCGCCTGCTCCCAGCCCCCCACCCTGAGCATGCAAGAAGAACAATCCCCTTGTGTTTGGGCGGCCTGAGCCTGCATGCTGATGAAGGCTAGGGGGTGGGGGCAGGGATGGGGGCGCCTTGGAGTTTGAGGGGGTTCCAGGGCCCAAAGGGGCTAGGGGACTGTCAGATGGGAAAACAATAGGGTCCCAGGTGCTGGCTCTGAAGCAGCAAGGGTAATCCCAGGGAAGAGTGAAGGCTGGAGTTGATGTTTAAGGTCCTGGGGAGTCCCTGGGGTCTAAAAACTCTTTGTGGGAGAAGAAAAGCCCGTGGCGACACACACACTGTTGGACCCGCGTGAAGGTGATCATCCTGGGCTTGGTGGGGGACTAAGAGCCCAATTCCGGGAGGAGGGAATGCACCTGGCCCGAAGTGCATCCCTTTAAAGACCACTCCCCAGGGCGCTGGAGCCGGGCGGGGCACTGGGTGCCACAGGTCCCAAGATGGCGGGCCTGGGATAGGGGAGTGAGGAGGCGGGCACCTCCCTCTCCTGGCCAGGCAGGCTCCAGGGCCAGGCTCAAGTGAGTAGCCAGAGCCCCCGCACCTCCTAAGACTCCAGCTAAGAAGCTAGGTCAGAGCTGAGGGGCTCAAGAGCCACAGGGCACCAGGGACCATTCTGAGCCACCAAGCTGACATCTCCACACACTCCTGGCCTGGAGCTCTGTGTCTGGCGCCCCCAGGGACTGCAGAGAATGGGAAGGGGTGTGTGCTGAGCCAGGAACTGCAGGGGAGTGGCTGATGGGGACAGAGGTGGAGCAGAACCAGAAGCCAGGGCAGGAGGTCTAGAGAAGAACAGGTCCAAAGGACAGAAACAGCAGGTGGGATGAGGGCCTCAAATCTGGGGTGTCGGGTCCAGAAAGCCCCTCCCTGGTAACTGGGGGCTCCTCTGGCCGACCAGCGCCCCCCACCTGTGCAGGCCTGGGCCCGTATGGGACAGGGAACGTGTTCCTCGCAGTCTCCCGGTCTCCCAAACCCGGGACCCTGGCCTGTGGACTCTGGCGCGGGCTCCCCGCCCCCCAGCCGAACCCCCAAACTTCGCGACCGACGGTGCCCCGCCCGGCCCGCGCCCTACCTCGCTGGGGCTGTCCTGCGGCGGCGGCGGCGCGGCGGCTGGGCCGCTCAGTCCCACATTGTCCCCGGGAGAGGCGGCCGCTCACAACTGCGAGTGACATCAGCTGCGAACAATGAGGGGTTTGACAGGCGCGGAGCCCGGCCGGCCCGGAGCCCGG
>NW_011494876.1:14350168-14353863 GCF_000754665.1 Bison bison bison | reverse complement strand
AACCCTCCCCCGCCAGCTCCTCCAGCCCCCGGGAGTGGGGGGCGAAGGGGGATCCGGCCTGAAGCGCGGTCCCGGTCACGGTTCTGCCCGCGCCGCCCGCGCTGCGCCCGGCTCCCAGTCCCTTCGCTCTCGGCCAGCTGGTCCTTCCGTCCCGAGTCCCCTGCACCCCCATCTCGGCCTCTGCCCCGCTCCCGCTCGGATCCCTCGGAGCTCAGGTTTCGACCCATTGCGGGGCCGAGTTTCCGGAGCTCCTGGCTTCTGCGCCATCCATCCCCGCGCGGGGCTCTCGCCCACCACCAAGCCCCACGCCCCTCAGCCACCCCCAGCTTCCGCCAGGCCCGGCCCTTGTGCGTCCAGGACAGGTTACCGGACCAGCTGGAGGAGGGGCCTGAGAGCGGTGTGACCCGGTGCACCCGCCCCGTGATTCCCCCCAAAGCTACCCCCAGAATTCCTTTTTGGGCCAGGGTCGCGGCGTAGTTGAGTACTCGACTAGGGAAGGGATAAGAGTAGGCGGGGGGAGCTGGGCGGTTCCCAAGCTCTCGCTTTCCCCGCACGGCGCCCCAAGCCGACGCGCCCCCTGGGACTCAAATCTACCTCCCCTTCTCTGTAATCGGCTCAGCCTGGTCCCACTGACCTCCACCTCCCCTACAGCTGAGTCTCTTGGCACCTGGGTGTGTGGGGGTGGGGAGGGGAATCCAATCTCCCTTCCCCTCCATCTGGCCCGGTGGACAAAGGGCAGGGGGACCATCTGGTCCCGCCAGGGTGGGGGAGGGGCTCGCAGTGGCGGTCCCCAAGGGACGGGGGAGGGGCGGCGCTCTGGAGACAGCGAGAGCCTGCGGGTCTAGTTGCATCACTTTATTTCACAGACCTTCACTCTCGGTCTCCCCACCAGCCAAACCTCAGAGCAGGAAACTAGCTAGGCCGAGAAGACCCAGGCCTGGGGAGCTGTGGAGCACCCAGCTGGGAGATCTGAGGGTCGAAGTGGTGCCCTCCCCCACCCCTCCTTTGGGAGCATTTGTGATGCGGGGCCAGCTGCAACCTGTGGGTTAGTGAAGTTCAGAGCTAGCCATACCCTAACCCTGGTAGAGGGTCTCCTGCAAGGGCTGGCCTCGTGGGATCCCTGCCTTCCCAGACATGGGGTGCTGCCTGGCTGGGGAGGGCAGAATGTGCCTGTGTAAGTACTTGTGTGGTGGCAGAGTATGTGTGTGTGTCTGTGCGTGCAATGCAACGCTGCTTTGAGTGTCAGCTCAGAGCTGTGTACGGCCCAGTGAAGGGTCATATTTGGGAACATAGATGACTCTAATGTGTAAGTATGCGTGTGTGTATGTATATTTTTGTGGCCTAAGAGGCGGAGTTAGGGGCTGTGCTACCCAGCAGAGCAGCCAAAGGAGGAGGTGGTAGGTGGGGAGAAGCTGGGCAGAGCAGAAGGAATGCAAGCTGATCAGGAAAACATAGAAGTTCATCTAATGGGTTACCCTCCACCAGATTATGTCCCTTGATTCCTGAAATTTTTTTCCTCTTGATTTCACCTCTTCAGCCTGTCCCTGCAAGAGAAAGAAGAGGAAATGACAGACCCTAAAAGAAAAGAACCCAGATAGACAGACATACCTGTTGCAATGTACAGGATGAGAAGGGACCCACAAAGGGAAGGAGAGAGAATGAGCAAGAGTGAGACCAGGGCAGGCAAGCGGCCCACCCCCATCAGCAGGGCTGCTCCTCATGCTAGCCCCTGCAGGAAATCCAGCAGCCCTGTATGCCACTCCTCGGGTTTGTCAAGGTAACAGGGGTGCCCCGCCCCCTCCATGACCAACACCCGGTGGTTGGGCAGCTGCTTCAGGTGCTCAAAGCTGGTCTGACCCATGGGGTCTTGGTCTCCATAAACGATAAGAACTGATGCCTAGAGAAAGAAAAAGGAGGCAGAGTCAACAGGGACCTGCCATTCCAGACCCAGCCTCCTAGAGATAGCTCCAGCCCTCCCCATCACTTTGGTCTCTCCCTGGGGTCACTGCAAATGATGGGGAGAGACAAGCTGGCCCAGTGAAGGGGTCGTATGGAAAGGCATAAATTTGTGTCTACCCCAGTACGCAGCATGGGCTTGGCATAGTAATCTGCTGTCAGCTTACCCCAAGGGTAGAGATTGGTGGTTCAACTCATCTCAGAAACTACCCTTTGGTTACCCAGCCCCGCCGAGGCCCCAGGATGGACTCTTCCTTGTTCCTGGCAGGGGCATCTCAGCCTCCCACACAGGGGTACCTTCACTCTGGCATAGTCGGCAGCATTGATTTTGTCAGTGCAGATGGGGGCCACTGGCACGTAGCCCCGGAGCTGGGAGCCTGGGGCCGTGAGGAAGGGCAGGGAGTACATGCCACTCAATGATGGGCTGATCACGACTGGGGGGCCCAGATCCAAAGCATCCACCACAGCTGCCAGGAAGCTGCTGGGGACCAGCTCCCCAATAGGGGCAGGTGCTTTTGCTTCCTTGGAGCGCCCCAGACCTGCAGGGATTCAGGTGTGGGAGAGACAAAGGTGGTGAGTAGGAAGACAGCAGAGAGATGGTCCCTTCCTCCAGAAAGCCCTCCTAGGTCAAGCTCTGTGTCAGGTTCCTGCAACATGCGCGTAGTTATTCCTGCAGAAACCTAGGTCTGTCGTACCTGTGGCAACCATAAGGCATTTCCCTCCATGTTTGTGCCCACCTCCACCGGAACAGTGTCCTCAAAGAATCAGGCTCTGAAGCCCCACATGGCTGGATCCAAGTCCCAGTGATCCACTTACTATGTAATCCTGGGAAAGTGCCCTTAGCCCTCTCTCCACTGTTCAGTTCCCCCATCTGTTAAAAGGAGGTAACGAAAGTATCTGCTATTTGAGATTGTTGTGAAAATTAAGTGAGTTAACTGCTTCAGAGACCCCTGTCCCAGGGCTGGCAGGGTAAATGCCCTCCAGGACAGGATGAGGGGTGGTCTCTGCACACATATCTCCCCTCTGTTAGTCAGTCCCTACCTTCTGCAGAAGGATTCGTTCATGGCCTTGGCTTGGAAGTTCAGCCCAACCCACTGTCAGAACCAATCCTGTCCTATCCTGGAGGCCCGCCCTTGGGCACTGAAACCATACCAGCCACGGCCAGAGATGGAAGCAGGTCGGCCATGCTGCCCCTTTCACACTTGGCACCGTGGGCTGGGGCCTGCCAGTTGAGGTTATGACTGACGGTCTGGCGCTGCCCTTCCCTCCTCAGGACCTAACTTAGGGCTTTGTAGGTGGGATCATGACCAGGGGCTTAGCCACCCCCAAAGGTGCCAGGGGACACTCCTTAGGGCTTCCAACAGAGCCAGTGGTTACAGCTCTTTCAAAACATTTTACTTGCCATCAGCTGAGTACTAATTATTCTGTGTTACGTACTGGTCACATACTCACATGGAGCATCTCAATCCATTCTCATTAAAACCATCCTCCAGAATGGGTGTGGTTCTCTCTCATTACAGATAAGGAAACAGGCTCAGAGACACTGAGACACTGCACCAGGCAACACAGATGCAGCTGGGCAGTGTCCAGACTGTATCTGGATGGACTAGAGAAGCCTGAAGGCCTTGTAGTGTGCACTCTGACCTGTCCAGCTCAGGGATCAGCCTGGCTAATCCCCCCAGTCCCCCAGCCCCAGGTCCCCGGTGAGGCCCCCACAACCCCTGTCCAGAAGCCTGCCC
>NW_011494876.1:14348697-14350068 GCF_000754665.1 Bison bison bison | reverse complement strand
CCCAGGTTCTGCCAAGTCTCGGAGGAGAAGCGTATGCCATGCAACAGCAGCACAGAGAAGCGGGCGGCCTGCCCACCACCAGGGAGAGCCTCTCGGAAGAAGAGGCTCTGGCCCTGCACCTGGATGGCGCCCTCGCACTGCTCCACGCCCGCCATACCTGCTGCCACAGAACACCCTGCCCACGTGGAGCAGGGAGGCTGCCCCGGAGAGGGCAGGGGTCTCTCCTGCAGCAGCAAAGGAGGCTCCCAGAACTCTAGGCGCGCGCCTTGGATGAGGAAAACAGGTGTTATTTCTGCCTCTGCCACTACCTAATTGCCTTAGTTTCCTCATCTGAACTGTGGAACATGAACGTCCACCTCAAGAATGTATGAGTTAAAAAAAAAAAAAAAAACACTGATAATTGAGTGTGCCTGCCTTTGGAAAGAACTCAATACATGGGGCTCCCATTACAATTATTGTTCCCATTGTTATTATCCTTTCCTACCTTTGGGGATAATACAATAGAACTTAGCTCCTAGGTAGTGAAAGTGAAGTCGCTCAGTTGTGACCACATGGACTGTAGCCTACCAGGTTCCTCTGACCATGGGATTTTCCAGGAAATAGTACTGGAGTGGATTGCCAATTCCTTCTCCAGGGGATCCTCCCAACCCAGAGATCGAACCCGGGTCTCCCGTATTATAGACAGACGCTTTACCGTCTGAGCCACCAGGGAAGTCCTAGGTGGTAGGTAGGATTAAATGAAGCCAGGCGTGTAAAACACTCCCTGTGCCTGGCACACAGTAAGTATAGCAAACGTATCAACAGTAAGTAGCTAACTATTCTGCTTATCAGCCTTTTCCTCCTCCAGGCACTGCTATAGGTCATGGATTGGCACCGCAGACCCAAGGGAGTCGGGGCTGGAGTGAAAAAAAAAATCTATTTTCCGGAGCCGGAAACCGGAGCGCTGAGCGGGGAAAAGCTTTGGAGTTCCGGCCCACGAAGCCTGCGAGGTGCTCAGCGCGCTGCCCGCTGAGGCCCAACACACGGTCGCCGAGGCCAGGCGCGGTCTCCGGCACCGCCACCTCTGGCTCTGTCCCCTCCGACGAGGTCGGTTGTGGATCGCAGGGTCTGGTAAGGTGCATGCAAAAGCCGAGGGGGGCAGACCCTAGTAAGGGGGCCTGGGGAGCCAAGATAAGAAGAGGAGAAACTTTGCGGTGGGTGGGGGTGGGGTCTAACTAGAGAAAGGAAGAGAGGGTCGGAGGGCGCGGGATAGGTACCTGGGGAGCTGCGCGAGGCGGCTGGCGAGTGAAGGCGGCGACTCGGGCCGGGGCGCGGAAGCAGGGAAGGGGCTGGTGCGGGGAAGGAGGGAGGTGGCACGCCGGAGGGGGGGGG
>NW_011494876.1:14340676-14348414 GCF_000754665.1 Bison bison bison | reverse complement strand
CCTCATCCCCTGCCTGGGCTGCCCAAGCCCAGAGTTTTCAATCTGGAACATATATGGAAGCCAGACTGATTAGAATGAGAAGTTTTGACAATGCCTGGTCTTGATCGATCTCCCAGCTGCCCTGAGCATATTTCCTTGCCTGTAGAATGGGTGTGATGCTGCCTACTCCACAGAGTGCTAATGAGTGAATGCTGTGTGTTCAACCTCCCATCCTCCCTGTTCCAGGCCTGGCCACACAGGCTAGGGACAGGTCAGATGTTGGTCACATGTCACTAACCAGGATAGATGACTTATAGAGACATGAAGGAGCCTAGAGGCCACCAGGACTCTGGCTGAGTGCATGCATGTGTGTGTGTGTGTGTGTTTGCAGGGGTCAGGGAAGTGGCTGACCAGAGACCTGGGGCTGCTTCAAAACAATACTAATATCTGGCAGTTACACAGTGAAGCTTCCATTCCAGACATTAGGTCCTTAAGACAACTCTCTGCGGTGGTGACAACCCTTGGTGGGCCTAAAGACAACCCTTATCCTTAACCCTGCCATACAGACCAGAGACTAAGGGTGGAGACACGCTGGTGGGAAGAAGTCGGGTGACTTCTCTTTATGTCCCAGCTCTCAGGCCGAAAAACAACCTGGAATATCTGGACAGTGGGAAGTGGGGCCGGGCCTCTGTGCTTTGGGGTGCCTCTCCCCAGTGTCCCTTCCAACTTGGCTGCCAGGCGCGGGACTGAGACCGCGGACTGCGCAAGCGCACTGAGGCTCTCCGCCACCTAGTGACCGCAGCGGCCCGCAGAGTGGTGGAAGCAGCGCCAACGTCGCGGCGCCGTTTGACCGCTGGTTGCATCCGAGCAGAGCCCGCCCAACGGTGGCGGGTCCAGTCATCCCTGTTGGCCCGGTAAGTGTCCCCGGGGAGTGAGGCCAGCAGGTTGCCCGGGGCGGGCCATTCTTGCCCCGCCCCTTGCCCCCGGAGCCCTGGGGCAGAGCCCTGCCGGAGGGGCCGCGCTGGAGCAGCCAGTGTGCTTGTTTTTGTTCCTTTGTCACGTGTGTGCACCCGCTCAGTTGTTGGCAGGGTGTTCTTGGGGGCCTGGGTGTGTGCGTGCGTGTGTCAGTTTCTCTGTGTGCCTGCGCGGGGGGGCAGTATGTCAGTCTATCTGCCCGCTTGTGTCTGTGTATGTCTACTGTGAGTATTTCTGTGCGCTGTGTGGCTTCAAGGATGTATATCTACCTGTATGTATATATATTTCTGAAGCTCTGTGTTTCGGTGTCTGCCTGCCTGTACCTCCAAATACACGTTCTTGTGTACGTGTGTAGTTTTAGGATTGTGTGCTTGAGATATGAGGGTCTGCATATGATTTTTTTTTTTGCATATTTTAAAAGCGTGTGTGTGTGTGTATGTGTGTACGTGTACCTGTGCGTCTGCCTTCCTGATAACTGATGTATGTGTGATTTTGAGGGTGTATTTCAAGGTATCGATTGTACACAGGCCCATGCATGCGCAAGGAGGCTGTGTGGCCATGCAGGGACTAGCCTGTACATAGGAAAAGTGTTCGGGGACAAGAGTTTGTGTGCATGTCTGTACACCTATGTGTCATTGTTGAAACATACGCCGAGGACCTCATGTGGGTACAGTGCCTCCCCTCCCCCTCTTCCATCTCTGTAGCATACTGTTGTCTAGTGCCCCAGCTGCCTGGGTTGCCATAGCAACGGCTGCAGTCCCATCCCTCCCTACCTGGAGAGGTGCCCCAGTGCCCCAGGCCCACCACAGGAGAGGTTCAGCGTGGATGCTCTGCTTGGTGGGAACCTAGGCTTATGTGCTGGATGCTTGCATCTGAGGCTGGTGGTGGGCAGAAAGAAGAGAGGAGTGTATTCTTCTTCCACGCAGCTCCTGGTTCTGCTCCAGAGGGGCTGCCACTGCCCAGTCACCACCTGACCCTGGAGACTGGGGCTGGGGGCTTGGGAAGCATCCCCAAAACTTCTGGGAGAGGTGGGTAGGGTCCAAGGCGATTCCCCAGCTCAGATCTAGGGCCAGTGCCCAGCAGGCACTCAAATAAAGGCATGTTCCCTGGAATCCAGGAACAAGGATTCCTAGACCCAAAAAATGATGATAGGCTAGCCCTTGGTCAGGCCCCTTGAATTATTGAAATCTCACAGAAGGCTTGGGAGAGCAGCTGCAAGGTTATTTTCTCCATTTTACTGACAAACAAGGTACACAGCCAGGAATTGGCAGAGGAGTCTCAAAGTCAGGGCTGACTGCTCTGGGTGTGGGTCCTGAGGTCTGTCTTCTGGGCTGGCAAAGAGTCAGACTGGAGGAGTCCATGAAACGGGTCACTTGGCATGAAAGCTGGTGGGTAGGAGGCATTTGTCACTCCAGCCTCCTGCTGCCCTTTCCATTTGTAAGTGTGCCATGCTTCTTGCTAGCCCTGTACTCAGGCCTAGGCACTTCCTCCATCAGGGATATTCTCCATGAGTTCTCTTCCCACTTAATATCAGTTGGGGTAGAACATTAAATATTCCCATCACATTCTGATTTTAGCATTATTGTATGCAGTCTGATAAACAGAACCATTTGCAAACATGCCCTTAGTGGGACATTGCTTTGCTCTTTGATGTCTTTCACCTTTGATGACCCTCACCCCTCCAACCACCAGTTCATCCATCACCTCCCAGCCCCAGTTTCCTTCTTGGCAAAATTAGTGTGGCCTGGTAGTTGGGAGCCCAGCCCTGGGCTCAAGTGTCAGTTCTGCTACTTGCTACTCTGCACATCGGGCAAGAGAATCTACCTCTCCGAGCTTCAGTTTGCTCCTTTATAAGAAACCTATCATCATATCTGTTCCCTAGCGTTCTTGTGTGGATTCATGAGTCATTACACGTGAAGGGCCTAGCATAGGGCTTGGCTGTCGTAAGTCCTTGATGAGTGGAAGTGGTTTTAGCTGGCACAGGGATGGTGGTGGCCACTGATGCCAGGGGGACATCTCAGATGCTCCTCACACTTATGGGGTATCTCAGCCCTTGCCCTGGCGTGTGGAGTACTTGGGTGTGAACCCTCAGACACTTGCCCAGAGCAGAGGAAAGGGCAAGGGCTGAGCTTTTCCTCTGCTGGGAACTCCTAGGTGGGATTTGAGGGGGTTTTGTGGGGGCTCAGCTCTACCCTCTTCTCCATCTCCTCTTCTCCTCCAGACTGTGGTACAGACCTCCATGAGCCGGTCCCAGGTTGCCCTGCTGGGCCTGGGCCTGGGCCTGCTGTTCATGCTGCTGCTATATGTGGGGCTGCCAGGACCCCCTGAGCAGACCTCCTGGCTCTGGGGAGACTCCAATGTCACGATCCTGGCTGGTCTCACCCCTGGCAGCTCCCCCATTTTTTACCGTGAGGTGCTCCCATTCCACCGGGCCCACAGGTAGGTGCTTACCCTAGGGTGGAGTAGAAGGACTAGGCCCAAGGAGCATCCCTGTGTGGGACCCCCCAGCTCAACTCCAAGTGCTCAGGACCTGGGAGGGTGGTGGAAGAAGCCTTGGAAGAAAGAACCCCCAGGACACACACACTCCCCCGTGTGCCCACAGGGTGGATGTGGTGCTGCTCCACGGAAAGGCCTTTAGCTCCCGGACGTGGGAGCAGCTGGGCACACTGCAGCTGCTGGCACAGAGGGGCTACCGGGCTGTGGCCCTTGACCTTCCAGGTGAGCCCCCGCCCCTGGGTCCAGGGAGGTAACATGCAGCAGGGACAAAGGGACAGAATGCCAGAGGGTAGACCTGGAGGGGTAGGAAAGCCCTAAGGTGTGGCTGGGGAGCATCTGGACCCCAGGGTCTAGACAGGCAGTGGCAAGTCACAACACAAAGGGGCAACACGAAAAGCTCTGTGTTTATTTTCTACCTTGAAACTACGGTGTGGATTGTTGTATGTCACAGAGCACTTAGAAACACGACCGTAAAATAAAAGAAACATTACCTGCCTCACAAAAGATCACATGGGGAGAGCTCACTGTACTTTTTATGACAACGTAGGTAGCTTTATGTCTTTTTCAGCTATACGAATGATTTTTTGCTGTTATTCTTGTCATTAAAAAATCAACCAAGAGTGACCCCTCTCAGAGACCCATGCCACTTCTCTTTCCCTGTCACTTCTCTAAGCAGTTTGAGGGTGCCAGATCCTCTTTGGGTGCTTTTAGATCTAGAGATGCAGGGTTATGTGGTTGGGGTTGTAAACATGACTGGTGTCCTGCCTGCTTAGCGAACCTCTCTGCAACCTGGTTTTCTTCCCCTCTGCCGTGTCTCATGGGTCATGTCAGCCACTGTAACCCTCCCTTACCCTAATGTGTGTCGTTGGAGGGATGAACAGGTTTCATTTGGCCACTCCTCTACCGGTGGCTGTGTAGGCTGGTTTAGAGTTTTCAGTGTCAGTCAAAATGCTCAAGTAAGGAAGTTGAAGCATCTTTGGACATGCCCCTTTTCTTTTTTTGCATTGCTTATTTTATTTTTTGACCACGCAACACACCATGTGGGATCTTAGGTCCCTAACCAGGGATGGAATCTATGCCCCCTGCATTGGAAACACAGAGTGTTAAGCAGTGGACCCCCAGGGAGGCCCCTGAACATGCTTCTTTGAGCATATGGGCAATAATTTCTGTAGGGTAGCCATCAGGGCAATTGATTTGTCAGAGAACACACATTTAAAATTTCTTGACAAATATTATCTTACCCTCTAAAAATGCTATATGGATTTACTCTCCAATCAGTCATACATGAAAGTATCCATTTTCCTTCATCTTTCCTAACACTGTGTATTATCAGTTTTTTTTTAATTTGACCGTGCTGGGTCTTAGTTGTGGCACACAGGATCTAGTTCTCTGGCCAGGGATTGAACCCAGGCCCCTTCCATTGGGAGCATAGCCTCTTAGCCACTGGACCACCAAGGAGGTCCCTATCAATCTTCAGTTTTGCCAGTATGATGAATGAAAGATGGTTTTCTTAACAGCCCTATCACCTTACAAAAACATAACTTCTGGGGATTTGGGGGTAGCAGATGTTATGTGCCACTGGTCCCCATCTCTTTGGCCACTATGGTGAGCAGGAAGTCCTGACCACCTTCCCAGCCTGCCTCAGCTGGTGCCTTCTACTGTTCCCAGGTTTTGGGAACTCGGCACCTTCAAAGGAGGCAAGCACAGAGGCAGGGCGGGCAGAGCTGTTGGAGCGAGTGCTGCAGGACCTAAATGTGCAGAACGCTGTGTTGGTGAGCCCTTCACTGAGTGGCCGCTATGCCCTGCCCTTCCTGATGCGAGGCCACCACCAGCTGCGTGGATTCGTGCCCATTGCACCTGCCTCCACCCAGAACTACACCCAGGAACAATTCCAGGCCGTGAAGGTATTGGGAGGAGGGTCTCTGAAAGTCCTGGCTTCCTGTCCCTGGCTTGGGTCATGGGGGGAAAATACATAGGTTGTACTTGGAGGACACATGGCCCCATCCTTGATCTGGATAGAAGAGATGGGGTGTGTATCGGGAAGATTTCCTAAGGAGATGGCTTGAGGATCAGTCCCCCTCAGGCCCCAGGATCATGGCGCCTTGCCTTGCCCTGCAGACTCCGACTCTCATCCTGTATGGGGAGCTGGACCGCACCCTGGCTCGGGAGTCACTGCGGCAGCTCCGCCACCTGCCCAACCACGCCACGGTGAAGTTGCGCAACGCAGGCCACGCCTGCTACCTCCACAAGCCACAAGACTTCCACCTCGAACTTCTTGCTTTCCTTGACCATCTACTGTGAGCTCACCCACTGTCCAGGCCCCAGGCCTGGCTGGAACTTGGAGGGGGACAAGTCCACACCGGGGCAGCAGCCCCTGTGATTAGAGGGCAGAGGTCAGAGAGCTAGACCCAGTCGGGACCTTTCATTTTATCTCAGAGGCACAATTAAAAAAAAAAAAAGGCATTTTTGTCATACCTGGGGAGTGACAGGTCCTGTTTGCTGGCATTGCTGCAGGTGGGGTGAGAGTTGGAGCCAAGTGTGGGACTGCTCGGGACTGAGAGCTGGAGGGAGTGCTCCAGCAGCCTGAGAAGGCTGAGGACATAGGCTACTTACTAGATGGCTGCTGAGTGGCTAGTCTGTGACTCAGTTTCCTCATCAGTAAAATGGGCATGATGTAACACCTAGTTCAGAAAGTGGTTTTAGGATTGACTAAATCTGGGTAAGCAGAGCACTTGGCCACACAGGGCCGGCAGGTGGGACTGTCATTGAGAGGGGTCATTACTCCTGCTAAATGATCACTGGGATTCATGGGAAATCCAGGGTCTGGTGGCTGAGATGAGTGAATCAGGATGTAGGTTCCATGGCCAAAAGGGGCAGGATGTGTAGAGGAGGGGATGGCGAATGTGGTTTATCTTGTAACATAGTATTGGGGAGGGGGAAATTTCCCCCTCTCCCCATCTTGAGTTCTTGGCTGGACTAACAATAAAACTGACACAAAACAGATTAACAGGAGAAAAAGAAATTTTAGTTGTGTGCAAGGAGGTCTCATAGAAATGAGACATAAGAAGTGACCAAAGCAGGCAGCTTTTATAGTTTTTAGACAATAAATTTGTGAGGACTTGACAGGACAAAAACATATTTTGGATGCTCAATTAGTAAAGAATCTATTAATAAACAGAGTTTGGGCTTGGGGGTAGTAAATTAAAAGAAGTAACAAAGTTGGTTTATAGAGGCTTCTCGGCCTGCATTCCCTATCCCTGGAGATAAGGGTGTCCTATCTCCAGATTCAAGGAGTGTACCTTTCACAGAGATTTCTTTCCTGCTTTCAGGGAGACAGAAAGGAGGGTCAGAATGTCCCTCTGGCATTGGACATTTCTTAAGTGACTTTAATTCAAAATAATCAACATGCCAACAATAGCATTGCAGGTGAACCAGCAAGCCTTGTGTCTGGGAATATGTGGGTCAGCAGCTGAACTTAAACCCCAGGAGGGTTGGATGGACCTTACCCTACCTTCCTAGCCTGCCTGCCCTGTGCCCAGAGGTTGAAGTCTTCAACCCCGCCCCTCCCCAAGCTGAGTCACCCTCTGGAACAGAGGGTAGAACTGTCTGAGAGTACAGAGGACAGCCGGACACACAAATGGGCAGCTACAACTGTGTGCGGCCTGTGGGTGGCCAGTGGGACACCTGTGCCTCTTTGATCGTCCTTCTCCGGTGGCTGCAGAAGAGCCAAGGAAACTGGCCCAGGATCGGCAAAGAACGTGCCACACGTATGCTTCTGTGCAGTTTCCCACCTCTCCTGTCTACAGCGTCACGATTACATCCTCTCAGCGTGCCATCCTCTGTCACATCCACCATCTCACACTCACGTGGTCATACACAGTCACCCACTGACACACAGCTTTGCCCACACAGCGGCACGATCACACAGGCGCTCATCCGTTCACTTATCCTCCGTGCCTGGCACGCTGTCCGTCTGCTCTGTGCCCTGCCAGGAACAGGATCCTGAGGGTACCTGGACCAGCCTCCTGGCGCTCACAGATTGTTAACCAGTAAACCTCTCCACACAGGGAGCGTTGAGGCCGTCAGGGAGGCCGTCCCTAAGGAGTTGAAGCGTGAAGAGGGGAGAAGTAGAGACTCGCGGGAGGGGGTGGTGGAGCAGGTGGGGACCAGCTCCAGCAGGACTTAGCGGGATTGAACCCTGAGAGCGAGGGGGCGCCCAAGCGGGCTGCTGCGACGTTTCCAGTCGGTGCCCGCCCTCTTCTTTTCTCGCCCAATCTGGAGGTTGCAG
>NW_011494876.1:14337155-14340514 GCF_000754665.1 Bison bison bison | reverse complement strand
GAGGGGGCGGGGTCAGCCAGGAGCTCGCCTCCGGGTGCGGGGCGGAGCTGGTGGCGGAGGCTGCCGCCCCGGGGCGGGCTCCTGAATCCCAGCCTCAGGTAACTGGTGGAGGCTGCAACCACTGGCGGGCGTGGACGCCCTGGCCGACTGGGCCTTAGAGTCTGGGACGGCCCTGATTCGCAGTCTTCGGTTCCGCCCTGCGAGGTCCGGCCACGTGGTGGGCGGACCAGGGCAGTTTTGATCCTGAGACCTCACAGGACCCCGAGTCCCGCCCAGAGTCCAGGGCGGACGCCAAGCGGCGATCGCGGGCCAAGACCAGCCGAGAGCGAGGTGGGGGGCCTTGGTGAGGGGTAGCGGGATCTGGAGCTCCCTGAAGTGAAATCCAGGCAATGGGGAAATTTCTTTTCGAGAAGGGCGGCGGGAGTCAACGTGTGGGTTCAAACGTGGCTCAGTTACTTTTTAGCTGTCTCTCAGCCTCTTTTTGCTTTTTCCTCTGTAATGTGTGCATTCAGAGGCATAAACTTCATGGGGCTCCTTGGGGGATTAAATAAGGAACTGTGTTGAAAGTGGTCCGCACAGCGCCTGAAACAGAATGGGGGATCTGTAACGGGGGACGTCCGGGGAACCGCCCTGGGGAGGGGCGGCGTGCAGATGGAGTCCACCTGCGCCAGGTGCGGGGGGGAGTAGGCAGCCACTCGCTTTGCCCCCAGCTCACCACGGCAGGGCAGCGCCATGGCCAGCGAGGGTAGAGAGGGCGAGCACCCATCCGTGACTCTCTTCCGTCAGTACCTGCGCATCCGAACCCTCCAGCCCGAGCCGGACTATGGTGAGCACGCGGCGGTTTCAGGACTTGTGGCGGGGCTTCAGGGGCGGGGACTGTGCTCTAAACCAGGCAGCAGCCTCTATCACCCAGCTGAGCCTAATCTGCTGCCTCAGATGGCTCCTCCACTGCTCTAAGTCGTTCCCTGGGTCAACAGACTTCTCAGCAGCCCTTCCAGTCTGTGCTGCTCCAAAAGTTACAACCGGCGTTTAGATTAGAAAATCTTCCCCCTCACTCCCCAGGACTTGCGGTTGGGGAGGGGAAGCAGAGGCTCCCGGAAGTCTCCTGGGGTTGAACAAAGGCCACAGCCCTTAAGGAATCAGGCTTGGTGCCAGATAACTGTGTGCCTAGGTCCAGTCCACATCCCAGCTGGTGAGCCTTGTATCTCTGAGTCACTTTCCCCAAATTAAAAAAAAAAGAAGTATTTAGCTGTGCCAGGTCTTATTTGCCATGTGTGGGAGCTTTCATTGCAGCATGTGGGGATCTAGTTCCCCTACCAGGGATGGAACCCTTGCCCCCTGCATTGGGAGCCTGGAGTCTTAACCACTGGACCACCAGGGAAGTCCCTGTTTTCTCATGTTTAGGGAGGGTAAGGATGACACCTGCTTCTCACTCTGGACTTGCCACCTGGCCTTCCACAAAGGGTCACTGGCCAAGAAACATCTTCCTTGGGGACCGAGATGCAAAGGTCTCTTATGGATGAGGAATTGTGTGGAGGCAGGTGTCTGCTCCCCTCTCTGGATGTCCCCCCATCTCTGCCTGGGCCCGTGGGAGGTGAGGATGGGTGGGGAGGCAGAAGCAGCAGCCAGGCTCTCTGTGTCCCCAGGGGCAGCCGTGGCCTTCTTTGAGGAGAGAGCCCTCCAGCTAGGCCTGGGCTGTCAGAAAGTGGAGGTGAGCGTGCAGCGCTGCATGGGAAGGGGGAGGTGGGCCTGAAGCAGCTTCTCACCCTGCACTGACAACCCCTCCTCCTGGCCCTCTCTAGGTGGCACCTGGCCGTGTAGTGACTGTGTTAACCTGGCCAGGCACCAACCCCAAACTCTCCTCCGTCTTGCTCAACTCCCATACGGATGTGGTTCCTGTCTTCCAGGTGTCTTGGGGGTGTGGGGGTGTGGGAACACAGTGTCCCACAATGGAGCAACCCTTGTGGACAAAGTACAGACCCGCCCATTCAACTGCAGGGCGCCTGCGGTGCTGGTCCTGGCACAGACTTGACCGCATAGAGCATTACTCCACTCTGGCAGACTCTGCCCAGTAGCCATTCCGTGCCAGGGTGGGTTGGGGGCGCTGGTGGTGGAGGTGGGAGGCAGGGATGAGGGATGACGGCTGTCAGCAGCCCTCTTCAGGGCGGGACCACAGTTGAGCAAAGTAGGTCAATGACTACATTTGGGGCTTGGGTCCCTCTTCCTGCCCATGCCCCCAGGAATATTGGAGTCATGATCCCTTTGAGGCCTTCAAGGATGCAGACGGCTACATCTATGGCAGGGGCGCCCAGGACATGAAGTGTGTCAGCATCCAGTGAGTGTCCTTCATTCCCAGTTTCCTCACGGGACCCAGGCGTGATTGGAGAACCGCAAGGCCAAGGAACATCTTGACCCCTTACCTTGGGTGGGAATTCCTGCTATGACCATTGCCTGGATGGGGAGATGGGGACAGAGACTTGCTGGAGTCACCTGCTAGGCTGTGGCGGAGCAGGGCCCAAGGCTCCAGCCTGCCTGCTCAAGCATCTCATGGCTCCCCCCAGCACCCAGCTTACACCCTCTCCCTGCCCCTCAGATACCTGGAGGCTGTGAGGAGGCTGAAGGCTGAAGGCCACCATTTCCCCAGAACCATCCATTTGACCTTTGTGCCAGGTAGGAGTGGCTGATGGGGGGCACCTTCAGGGGTAGGGAGAGCGTGTTGGGGTACCCACCCTGTCTCACATTCTTGCTGCCTTTACAGATGAGGAGATTGGGGGTCACCAAGGCATGGAGCTGTTTGTGAAGCGGCCTGAGTTCCAGGCCCTGAGGGCTGGCTTTGCCCTGGATGAGGGTGAGCAGGGTGGCAGGCCACTGAGCAGCCAGCAGAGTAGGGAGGCCGCTAGTGGAGGCTGGGCCACTCCACCCTCTGAACCGCCTTTTCCTCTTCAGGCCTGGCCAACCCCACTGACGCCTTCACTGTCTTTTACAGTGAGCGGAGCCCCTGGTGTGAGTATGCACTTGGAGGGTGGAGATCACTGTGCAGATGGGAGGCTGGGCCACAAGGGACAGGGGCCCGTCCGCCCAGGGCTCCCCAGCACGCTGGGGCCTGAGTAGGCCTTGAACCCAGGACCTCTGCCTCCCAGCCCCTTCCTACTCCGGCGTCTCTTTCCTGAGCTTGAGTGGAGGCCCTAACTGTGGGCAGAAACCAGCTTTACTCTGTGCATTTGGAGGGTGAAAGAGCCTGGCCTGAGGAGTTTGGAAGGAGGGGGAAGGCCATGGGCCCATCTCGGGGCTGGTTGCTTTTCCAACCTGTCCCATTCTGAAGCCACCCCCTTCCCCCTGCCTCTCCCAGGGGTACGGGT
>NW_011494876.1:14330690-14337055 GCF_000754665.1 Bison bison bison | reverse complement strand
GGGAAGCCGGGCCATGGCTCGCGATTCATCGAGGACACAGCAGCGGAGAAGCTGGTGTGTGGCCCACGGGGAGGGAGTGTGGGAGTTCCCGAGGCTCTGTCCTGGGGCCCCTGTCACATGTCACCTCACACTCTCCTAGCACAAGGTTGTGAGCTCCATCCTGGCTTTTCGGGAGAAGGAGAGGCAGAGGTGAGGCAGCCTGGGAAAGGGCACGGGGCTCTGGGAGGTCATGCAAGGGAGGAGGTGGGGTTGAGCCACCTTTTTATCTGTTCCTCCTCCTTGCTGCCGGCTGTCCCTGCCCCCTCACCACAGGCTGCAGTCAGACCCTCAACTGAAGGAGGGGGCTGTGACCTCCGTGAACCTGACTATCCTAGAGGGCGGCGTGGCCTATAACGTGGTACCTGCCACCATGAGTGCCAGCTTTGACTTCCGTGTGGCCCCGGATGTGGACCTGAAGGTGCCACCTCCACCTGGGTTTGCAGGAGGGAGCCCGGGTCCTCAGCCCAGTCCTCGGGGTCAGCTCACCTCCCTTCTCTTAGGCTTTCGAGGGGCAGCTGCAGGACTGGTGCCAGGCAGCTGGCGAGGGGGTCACCTTCGAGTTTGCTCAGGTATGGACGGGGGCGCCTATGATGGGGGAGTCATAGGAGCTGGGGAGACTGGGTTTGCTGCGTGTCGCTGTACACTTGGTATGCCTACATACATCCTGACATTTCTTTAGCCGTGAGAGACATGTTTGATTAACCAACAAGCATTAGTTGTAGAGGCCACTGTTGGGTGCTGGGGAACACTGGGGAGTGTTTTTGCCCTCAGTTCTTACAGCATGAAGAGAGGAATAGACATGAGTCAAATAATTATTTTATATAAGTATGAACACATGATCCAGGAAAGGGTGGGACCTTATGCTGTGTGGACTTGTAATTGGAGTCTTTGACCAGACTGAGGTCTGGGACCACCTTCTTGAGCAAGGGGCACTTGGGCTAGGATCTGAGGATGGATGGGAAGTGGAGGACAGAGGTCCTTGGCCTGTGGCCTTTGAAAGACTGAAAAAGGGCCTGTTGCTGGACTGGCCAGCTGGATGTCTGGGTAGGTGCGTGGGGGTGTGTCCTCTGCCAGGCACAGCTTACTCTATGAAGAATAGGGCAAGATGCCCAGACTCTGTCCTGATCCTGCCATCCTTCTCCCCACAGAAGTGGACAGAGCCCCAAGTGACACCTACTGATGACTCAGACCCTTGGTGGGCAGCATTTAGTGGGGCCTGCAAAGACATGTGAGCACGCTGGCCAGCCCTCCTCTCCCCTTCCCCTCTCTTCCACTTTCCTTTGCTCCTTTAATCCTTCCCTTGCCCTTCCTGCTTCCACATTCACCAGGAACCTCACTCTGGAGCCAGAGATCTTCCCCGCTGCCACGGACAGCCGCTATCTTCGCGCGGTGAGCCACTTGCGGGAGGGTGGGCACTGGAGTGGTTCCAAGGTGCTGGCCTTCCCCCTAATAGCTCCCCTCATTCCCTGCAGGTAGGGGTCCCAGCTCTGGGCTTCTCACCCATGAACCGCACGCCCATACTGCTCCATGACCACGATGAACGGCTGCACGAGGCCGTATTCCTCCGTGGGGTAGACATATATACTCGGCTGCTGCCTGCCCTGGCCAGTGTGCCGGTTCTGCCCAGTGAAAGCTGAGCCCTGTGCAGTCCAACCTCCACCCTGGACCACTGCCAAGGAGCCCTCTTCCCTCCTGCCCTACAATAAAGTCTCTGTGGACTGGGGCCACTCCAAAGTACTAACAGCAAGGATGTTCATGGAGCAGGGTTTCAAAGATAACAACTACTTCAGAGATGAGGGACCATACACCACACGCCACGCCCGTTGCCCCGGTATATCAGTAACTCCTTTTGAGCCTCCCAATACCCCAAGTGACCACCATACTCAAATGGTGGACTACAAATGACCACCATACTCAAAAGCCAGTCTTGAGGACCTAGTGTGACTGAATGGCGCTTCACTGGCTGCTCTGAGGACTAAGACAGCAGGCTGAACAGCTGATCCAGGGGGCAGAGAAGACAGCAGTCATACCAGATAGTGCCACCATTGCTTGGCCTCCTGGGGGCCCATTCAGTAGTGAATGCTGCCCAAGCCTGCTGCTGCTGCTGCTAAGTCACTTCAGTTGTGTCTGACTCTGTGCGACCCCATAGACGGCAGTCCACCAGGCTCCCCTGTCCCTGGGATTCTCCAGGCAATAACATTGGAGTGGGTTGCCATTTCCTTCTCCAATGCATGAAAGTGAAAAGGGAAACTGAAGTTGCTCAGTCATGTCCATCTGTTAGCGACCCCATGGACTGCAGCCTACCAGACTCCTCCATCCATGGGATTTTCCAGGCAAGAGTACTGGAGTGGGGTACCATTGCCTTCTCTGGCCCAAGCCTGCTAGGAACCTGGAAATCCTCAGGCCAGAGTGCAGAATTCCCCTTTCTTCTGGGTAAGCTTGAAGACATGATGAAGGTGTTTGGGTTTTTTCTGTTTCCTCACCATCCTGCCCAGTCCAGCAACCTGTGTGTCCCAATATCCCAGAGGCACCCACCCACTCACTTACCAGGTCCCATTCTTGCACTTCAAGGCCGTATTTCCTGACTCACACACGGTACCAATCCAGGAAGGCTAAAACTCTACTCCCACATAAAACATTGGTACCCACCCAACCCAAACCCTAGTTCCAGCCCTGGGATCACAGACACAGGCTGACCGACAGATCCTGTCTCAGATTTATTTGTACAAATAGCACAGGAGGACACCAGCCCCACGCAGACAGCAGCCCAGGGGGTCACACCAGTCCTTCTGTCCTCACACTGGCAGATGAAGGTCTCTACTCCGGAGCTTTGGTGGGGGCCTGGGCACCCTTGGCAGCTGGAGCCGCAGCCGCAGGTGGCTTGGCCTTGGTTGAAGCCTTGGCCTGGGACTTTGGCCGGCAGAGCCTGAGGCCCTTGGCGATGCGAGCACGAGCGCGCTTCCCCAGCTTGGGGTGAGCGATGTAGGCAAGTCGGCTGAGCTTGCGGCTGCCACCTGTTGGCATCTTGGGCTTGATCTCCTTGGGCTTCACGAGGGCCTTGACAGCCTCAGCACGTGCACTCATGGCCTTGGCATTGTTGGCCTGCATCTTCTTCAGGCCCTTCTTGTTGTGCTTCTTGGCAAAGCGCATGTTCCTCAGGAACTTGGGGTCTACCTGGTAGACAAGAAAGGTACAGACAGCTGTAAGTGCAGCATGTAAGGGCCAAGTCACCCTTGGTCCCCCTCTCTATAGCAGCACCTTGGAGACTATCAGGCCTACTGGGACTCGAGACAGCATCAAGTCAACCTTAAATGCAAAAATAACCTGAGCCTTAGAAACTATCTGCAGACAAATGCGTACCACCACCCCAAAAGTCAGTAATGCCACCCTGCTAATGCTATACACAGAACATATTTTCAGGGCTACATGCCCAGAGCCCAGTAGAGTTCAAATGCAGGCACAGAAGGAAAGAAGAAATTCCTACAGCAGGATTTTGGTTGAGTCTTCCCCGAAAACCCCTTCAGGGACACCCCCCCCACTCCTCCTCAAAAAATGTCAAATACCAAGGTTGGTACAACAGATTCACAGCAAACAAGGTGTTAAGAGACTGAGGGAGGAAAGAGGAGTAGGGGGAGAGACCAATGGTACAGGGGAGAAGCCAAGTGGAGAGAGGGCACGGTTCTGCTCAGACCCCATGGCATCAGCCTTCCTGGCTAATCATCAGAACTCCCTAGCCCAGGGTCAGATCAAGTCATATGGGTGGTCAAAGTGGAATGCAGTGCTCACAAGGTACCAGGCACACACCGGCAAGGCCATCCTTTCCCTGGAAGGCTCTGGGTGACCAAGGGAGATGATCAGACTGCCCTCAGGTAGCAGGTTACCACCTGACCAGGCCGATAAAGGCCAAGTAAAACTTTATTACAGGCCTGACAGAGCTTGAAGTCCAAGTAGAACGAAGGACAGTTAAGCACATGAATGAATGAAAGACCCTGTCCATGCAACTGGAGCCAAACAGACACACTCATATGACTCGGTGCACACACTCACCCCCTTAAGAGACTCATAGCGTTGTGATCGGGGTTTCTTGATGCCGTTTCTATGCCATTTTCGGGCTGCAGGAAAGGAAAGGAATTAGACCAAAGTAAGAGATTTCCTCTAATATGACAACCATCACAGGTGGCAAGCCGGGGAGAACCATAACGTCCCATTACTTAATATTTGTTTAAGAAACCCTTTATCACTGAATGCAAATGAGCATCTCAAGGCTTGTAAATCTAAACCCCAAAGATAATGCTGAAAGTAACATCAGCCCCATGCCCACAGTAGAAAATGTGCCTTTCCCTGGCCAGTATCCCTAATCCTTGCTAGGGCCTGGAGCATTAGATGAAGGCTGGGCCAGGGAACTTACACTGGTTGTGCGTGGTGTGGTTCTTGGACTTGGCCATGTCTGCACCTGGAGAACGAGAGTGGAGATCAGAGCTGGGGGCTCACCAGACTGGGTCTACCTTTTCGCCCTGATCTAGAAGATCGTGCGGCCAGAATGAGGCTGCAGCACAGACGCATGTGCCTCGATTCACTCTGCAAGACCCGACGCCAAGTCTCCCCCTTCCAAACTCAGGTAAGGGTACCTTGAAACCAACCCCTAGCCGCAAGATTGCGCTCTCCCGCTAAAACGGAATCCTCCCACTCGCATCCACCCGGTGAAAACCCATGAGCACCGCCCCCGCTCCGCGGCCTCCGCTCCTCACAGCCAGGCGCCGGTCTCCCAGTCCTTCCCAGGCCTCGCGCCCCACAGCCATCCAGGAGTCACGGATGGCTCCGGATACCGCGCGGCTAGTACTCACCGGGGCCCGCAGATACCGAAGCGCGTCGGACCGGAAGAGAAAGAGGAAGGCCGCGGTGCAGCACGGGAAATAGGCTCGTCGCAGCAGGAAGGCACTACTGGAAAAGCTTCCCCCAACGCTATGAAGAAGGGTTCCTAAGCTCGGAGGATACAATCCAGACAGGAAGGCGAGGCTAGCAAGCTGGGCCGGCTCATTCAGGTTTTGCCTCCTATTTTTCCTGGACTTGAGTCTCAGGTCTCATTAAAGGTCTTGAAGGCGACGGGAGTCCTTGAGGAACACAGTTAGGCGGGAAGTGACAGGAAATTAGTGTGCCGAAAACAGTACCCCTGGCTACTGTGGGGAGAGTGAACTGTAGGGGGCAGAGGAGAGGAGGCAGAGCTGTGAGGAATCTGGGACAGGACTTTACTTGGAACTGAGTGGGGACACGAGGGGTGGATAGGAGTGGATAAAGAAAGACAGTAGACTGGGCTTGGGATGCAGAAGGTTGGGGAGATAGAGAAGGCCAGTGTAGCGCTTCAGTTTCTGGCTTGAACAAGCGGGTGAATATGGTGCCTTCAACAGAAACGGGCAAGAATGGGGGAGGGACAGGGGTCTTGTTGCTTTATTCTGAGGGCGCCAATGGCTCCGGTGTTTATTTTTTAAAAAAACTTTTAATTTATATTGGAGTACAGCCGATTAACAGTATTGTGAGAGTTGCAGGTGCCCAGCAAAGTGACTCAGCTATATGTATACGTTTATCCTGGATGTTTTCTTTTTAGATGCATTAAATGTGATATGTCTGTTGATACCCCAAATGAGTAAAGCTTGTCTCCTGATATCTATTGCCCTGTAAAGTCTTACCCCTACATTTTTTTTCCACACAGCGGTGGGGTCTGAGGGCACTTTTCTTTATTTTTCTGGCCGCACTATGTGGCATGTGGGATCTTCCCCCAAACCAAGGGTTGAACCCCTGTCCTCTGTACTGCGAGTGTGCAGTCCTAACCACTGGACTGCCAGGGAAGTCCCTGAGGGTACTTTTTAAGATACAAATCAGATCTTGTCAGTTAAAATCTGCAAGGACTTCCCCTTGCATTAGAGATGAATTCTTTACCTCCCCTAATCCTGGCAACTCATCATTCACTTCTCTCCACCCCTATGGACTTCTTTCTTTCCTGCCAAGCACAAATACTTTGTTCCTGCTTCAGGGCCTTTGAACTTGCTATCCACTCCACTTGGACTGCCTTCTTCCTGCTCTCTAGATGGTGTCCTAGACTGCCTCTAGAATTGAGACCTTCTGCCCCATCTCCACAGTTACTCTGTGTCCCCTTATTCTGTTTGCTTCCTTCATAGAACTTTCCCAGCCTCTAATTACCTGTTTTATTTACTTGTGTATGTATTCATTGGCTCAAGCACCATGAATTCAGGACTGGTTTGGTCACTGTCATTTTCCATCGCCTGGCACAGCACTTGATGTAGAACAGGAGATTAAGAACCCTCCACCCC
>NW_011494876.1:14299382-14330590 GCF_000754665.1 Bison bison bison | reverse complement strand
CCCCCCCACCACCCTGAATGGACACTCCTTGCACTCCTGGGCAGGCAATTTCACAGACTGATGGACACATGTTGCAGAGAGTTGAGGAGTGAAAGGGAAAGGAGGATGTGGGGGCTGGACACACAGGCGACTCCTTACTGAAGCATTCCTGAGAAAAGGGAGAGAAAGCTGGCAGGTTGAGTTAGGAGAATGAAGAGCAGGCTCAGATGCTCTGGGGGTGACTGAGTACCAACAAAGAAACAATTGAGGGTTTCCCTAGCGGTCCAGTGGTTGAGACCCCACACTTCCACTGCAGGGGGCACAGGTTCAATCCCTGGTTGGGGAACTAAGATGTCACATCCTGTGTGGTGTGGCCCCCAATTTTTTTTTTTTTTTTTAAGAAAAAAAATCAGTTGAGGCCAGAAAGAAAGGTGTCTCTACAACAGCTAAGTCCTTGAGGGGTGCTGAGAACAGGCGGACCAAGCTGGTGGGAAGAGGTGGGGACGATAGGAGGTGGGAGTGGTGCAAGGCCCCAGGGTGTGGGAGAGGTAGGGCCGGAAGTTGGGGCAAAGAGGGGAAGGGTATTTTTGGTTTTGGGGTTTTTTTTGGCCATACTGCACCTCTTGTGGGATCTTTATTCCCTGACCAGAGATTGAAACCACACCCTCAGCACTGAGTCTTAAGCACTGGACTGCCAGGGAATTCCCAGAAGAGAAGGTTTTTGACTCTCACACCTTGAAAAAGGGAAGCACACAGGGTAGGGGCTGGCAAAGGAGGCTGTGACAGCTTAAAAGGAACCAGGCTGCCCCACTGTGTGGCTTTCCAACTGGCAGGAGCTTTCACAGCTCCTAGAAAGTGATCAGTGATACACGCTGAGGACTTGTTGCCGGGTTGTTTTGACACTGGCAGAGTGAGCAGTGAGCAGAGAGCCATAGCCAGACGAGGAGGCAGATTCAGAGGTGGATGACAGCCATGCAGTACCCCTGGAGTTGCTGTGGGGATGGGCCCAGGGCAGAGTCCCAGCTGAAGGGCAAGGGAGGAGCCAATGACAAGGATGAAGAGTTTGGGCTGTGATCTGAGGGGACCGTTTTGGGGGCTAAAGGGAACCATGATCGGGAGCCATTGGCCTGCCATGCATTTCATAGTGGGAAAAGATGGTAGGGCCAGCCATAGGTATAAAGAGAGAGTTTTCCTATCTAGCTTCCTTTCTTTTTCCCTTTCCTTCTCTCCTTCTTCCTTTCCTTTCTTCCTCTCCTTTCTTCCTTCCTCCCTCCTTCTTTATTTCATTCCTTTTTCTTCTTCTTTCTTCTTCCTCCTTTTCATTTTCCCCTCCCAATCTGTCTCTTTTTCTCTTCATAAATGTACAAAGAGCGTATACAAGCTCTTCTGTAACCTGATTTTATTCATTCAGTCATAACCTGTGGACATCTTTTCCTTTTCATGAAAACCCTTTGTAATCCTATTTTATTTTACACACTTAAAAAATCTTATTCTGAGAGGAGGTCAATAAACATCATCAAATGTCAAAGCAGTTTCTAACACAAAAAAGGTGAAGCCCTCAGCCGTTCCCCCAGGGACTCACCCTCTGTCTGTGCGGAGGCTTCTGTGGCATAGCCTTGGGCAGAGCTGCTAGCTGGACTCAGCAGAATGCCTGTCAGCCAGGTCCCTTGTGCCTTGGGCACAAGTCAGACATGTGAGGCCCCTGTGACCCAACAAACCTTGGTCTGGGTGGGACTGGATGTGATGCGCCTGAGCCTTGTGGCCTGCAGAGGCGTGGTCTTGTCCAGACCTTGTCCAGCCACAGCCCAACCCACAGCCTGAGTAGGATCCACTGGGACCTACTTATTGAAATTTACAGGGTCAGAGACATCTGGGGTTATGTTTGCTGTGCTTGGCACAGTGCCAGGGTACCTGTGGGGACCTGATAAATGTTTGAGGAATTAAATGTAAATACTTCACAAATCGAGGCAGATGCTGAATCAGTGGGCAAGACATCAGTCAGCCTGGAGGAAGTTCACAGAGACAAGTCAGTTCTTTTTTTTTAAATTATTATATTTCTGGCTGTGCTTTGTTCCTGCCCAGACTTTTCTCTAGTTGCAGAGTGGAGGCTACTCTGTAGCTGTGGTGCGCAGGCTTCTCATTGTGGTGGCTTCTCTTTCTGAAGTGCAGGCTCTGGGCTCAAGGGCTTCAGTACTTGTGGCGCTTGAGCTTATTTGCACTGTGGAATGTGGGATCTTCCCGGTCCAGGGATCAAACCAGTGTCCTTTGCATTGTAAGGCAGATTCTTATCCCCTGGACCACAGTTCAGTTCAGTTCAGTCGCTCAGTCATATCTAACTCTTTGTGACCCCATGAATCGCAGCATGCCAGGCCTCCCTGTCTATCACCAACTCCTGGAGTTCACTCAAACTCACGTCCATCGAGTCCGTGATGCCATCCAGCCATCTCATCCTCTGTCGTCCCCTTCTCCTCCTGCCCCCAATCCCTCCCAGCATCAGAGTCTTATCCAATGAGTCAACTCTTCACATGAGGTGGCCAAAGTACTGGAGTTTCAGCCTCAGCATCATTCCTTTCAAAGAAATCCCAGGGCTGATCTCTTTCAGAATGGACTGGTTGGATCTCCTTGCAGTCCAAGGGACTCTCAAGAGTGTTCTCCAACACCACAGTTCAAAAGCATCAATTCTTCGGCGCTCAGCAAGGGAAGCCCTATATGTAGACTTTTGGATGACGGCCATTCTAACCTGTATGAGGTGAAACCTCATGGTTTTGATTTGTATTTCTCTAATAATTAGTAGCGTTGAGCATCTTTTCATGTGTGTGTTGGCCATTTGTATGTCTTCTTTGGAGAAATGTCTATTTAGGTATTCTGCCCATTTTTTTGATTGGGTTGTTTGTGTGTTTAATATTAAGTTGTATGAACTGTTTGTGTATTTTGGAAATTAACCCCTTGTCAGTCCAACTGTTTGCAAATATTTTCTTCTAGTCTGTAGATTACCTTTTCATTTTGCTTATGGTTTCCTTTGCTGTGCAGAAGCTTATAAGTTTATGTCCCATTTGTTTCTTTTTGCTTTTATTTCTATCGCCTTAGGAGACTGACCTAATAAAATATCGGTATGATTTATGTCAGAGAATGCTTTGCCTATGTTCCCTTCTAAGAGTTTTATGGTGTCATGTCTTATATTTAAGTCTTTAAGCCATTTGAAGTTTATTTTTGCATATAGAGTAAGGGTCTGTTCTAACTTCACTGATTTACATGGGGTTGTCCAACTCTTCTCTGCAAGGAGATCCAACCAGTCCATCCTAAAGGAGACCAGTCCTGGGTGTTCATTGGAAGGACTGATGCTGAGGCTGAAACTCCAGTACTTTGGCCACCTCATGCGAAGAGTTGACTCATTGGAAAAGACCCTGATGCTGGGAGGGATTGGGGGCAGGAGGAGAAGGGGACAACAGAGGATGAGATGGCTGGATGGCATCACCAACTCGAGGCACATGAGTTCGGGTGAACTCTGGGAGCTGGTGATGGACAGGGAGGCCTGGCGTGCTGCGATTCATGGGGTCGCAAAGAGTCAGACACGACTAAGCAACTGAACTGAACTGTCTAACTTTTCCAACACCACTTGCTGAAGAGACTATCTTTGCATATTCTTGCCTCCTCTGTTGAAGATTACTTGACTATAGGTGTACGGGTTTATTTCTGAGTTCTCTATTCTGTTCCATTGATACATGTATCTGCTTTTGTGCTAACACCAGGCTGCTTTGATTACCACAGCTTTGTAGTATCATGTGAAGTCTGGCAGGGTTATGCCTGCAACTTCATTCTTTTTCCTCGGGATTGCTTTGGCAATTCTGGGTCTTTTATGGTTCCCTGTGCATTTTAGGATTATTTGCTCTTGTTCTGTGGAAAACGCCATGAGTAATATGATAGAGATCACATTAAATCTGTAGATTGCTTTGGGTTGTATGGCTGCTTTCACAGTATCAATTCTTCCAACACAAGAGCATAGGATATCGTTCCATTTCTTTGACTCATCTTCAGTTTCCTTTATCAGTTAAACCGGCTAATTGGAGTAAAGCACTGAACACTGTGCTGAGTATACATTAAGTGTTTAGTCATTGTTCATCCCAGCCACACTGTTCCCCATAAGGTTCCTGAGGAGGCAGACATGGCTTAAGGGAAAATGTCAGTGTCAAGTCAATGAGTGAGCACAGGTTCCAAGGAAGGTTCAGGATGGAGGGCCACCACAGTCCTCAGGGGTGCTGGGTCCCCTCAGTCCTGAAGTTACACAAGGACAGAGACTGCCAGTGTGCCCAGACAGGAGGAACTGGAGTGGCTCGTCAGAACCACAATGTTTTAGGAGAGAAGACTGGGAGTCGGAGAGGAGGCCCCTGAGCACCAGGTTAAGCTTTGGATCTGGTTGAAAATTCCTGTGAGAGACCACCTGCTTCTTGTAGCCCCAGAGGGCAGAGCTATGGCCAAGGGAGGCAAATACCAGCTCCACGGATGAGGGTCATTTTTGCAATCAGAATTTCTTCCACACCATGGGCTTCTCCCAGAGTGATAAGCTCTCAGGTATTAGGAATTACTGGGAATAGAGGTTGAAATATGGGATGGAGGGTGGGAAACTATAGCTCTCAAGTTCAGTTTCCTCCAAAAGTCTGGGGTCCTAAGCTCCTGGAAGAAGGAAAGGTGGTGGGCAGTCTGCAGTGCCAGGCTGGGGCCCAGGATCTGTCAGGAAGAGAGAAGACAGGCCCCACAGAGGCTTGGGGGTAGCACATTCCTCCAGTCACTGAGACACCTTCACACCTTCACCCAGGCCACATATTCCCTCTGGGGGGTTCCTGGCCATGAGGTGATGGGACATCTCCAGCCGAGAATGTTAGCCTGTCATCCACATGGGGGCAGCACAGGACTGCGGATGGAATGGGGCCGCCAGTCGCCGCCCGGAGCACCCGTCCTTTGGGAAGAAGCCCTTTGAGCCTTCAGGCCCTCTCACACCCCAGCTTCTAGCACCCATCACCCCCATAAGCCCCCCCCACCCCCACCCATTCTCAGCAGGTTCTCTGTGTAGGTTGACTCTTCCCTGGCTCCAGGGTGTCCCACCTAAACCTGGATCCCAGAGAGGGATCAAGGTAGACAAAGTGGAGCCTGTGGGTGTCCCTGGGAAGCCCCTGCTAGTTTACATCCGAGTTATTGGAGGTTATGCCTGTTGGGGGTTAAAAGAATAGGTTTCCATATAAGACTGACTTGAGTTCAAATTCTGACTGCTGCTTCCCAGTGGAGTGACTTCACCTCTCAGAGCCTCAGTCTCTCCACCTGTGACAGTGGGGGGATGCTGAGCAGGCAGGAAGCCTCCCAGGTCTGGCTGAGCATTTCCTTGGGAAATGCTTAGAGCCTTGGGAGCTGCCAGGGTTCTCATCACCCTATTTCACAGACGAGGAGATGGAGTCCTTGGGCCTGACTTGCTAGAGGTCTCACAGCCAAACGGAGAGCTGTGCTAAATCATTTTAGTCATGTCCAACTCTTTACGACCCTATGGACTGTAGCCCACCAGGGTCCTCTGTCCGTGGGATTCTCCAGGCAAGAATCCTGGAGTGGGTTGCCATGTCCTCCTCCGGGGGAATCTTCCCGACCCAGCGATCAAACCTGCGTCTCTTATATCTCCTGCAATGGCAGGCAGATTCTTTACCACTAGCGCCACGTGGGAGAGCTATTGTGGTCCAGATGCCCCCACCAGGAACATGGGATGGTATGTGCCCAATGAGGTCCTGGAGGAAACCCTGTGATACTGACAGGTGACCTGGGAGAAACCCTGGCCTCTGCAGCCAACAGATGCTCAGAGTAGGGGTGTCCACTGTGCTGGCTCTGCTTCCGCTCAGACCCACCGGCCCCTCCCAGAAGATGCCTAGAAAGGAGGGGGTGTTGGTGGTGGTGGCAGTGTCCCGGGGAGGAGGGCAGGCTCCTCTCCTGCCAGCTTGGGCTGGGCTGGGTTCTGTGGGTCTCAGGCACAGGGACTAGCCGGGTGTGAAGGTGGAGATGCTCATCAACACGGAGGCCTGACCTACCAGAAAGGGAGGGATGGGATACATGGGCATGAGAGGAGGCCGGATAGGGCAGGACTGTACTCATGAGGCTCCCCCAACTCTGAGCCCTGTCTCTGAGGTGAAGAAAGAGCATCTGAAAAGGAAGAATGAAGCTGAGGGCTGGGAGGGACCCCTTTCCTTCCCCACTAGCAGCCTCCAGTGGAGCCAGCACTGCAGTGCCATGGCAACTGTGGCCTCTCCAGCTCCCCTCTCTCCTTGAGCCCCATCGTGCCTGGATGCCCCCCCAGCCTGTGCACACCTTTCTAGCTGGGGCTAAAGAGAAGCTGGGGAAGGGGAAGGCTCCTTTCTCAGCCCCTGTTATGGCCCAGGGGCTGAGTCCCAGGGCCACCCGAGGCTCAGGATCACGTGGAAGATTCTTTAAGGGGCAAGAGGGAAGGGTGAAGTGGCCTTTGCAAGAATTCTTCTGAATGAAGGAAGAATGAATGAAATCACCTCCCTAAGATTTCAAACCCCCAACTCTCAAAGTCTGTACTCTCTCCCAGGTCACAGAGGCTGCGACCCAGGAGCCCCTGGAAGGGATGAGAAAACCAGCGCGGGGGCAAGGGTATTGAAAATCACCTGGATCCCCTCTCCACGCCTATAGGTAGGGAAGCTGAGGTCTAGCGATGAGCAGGGACTTGCCCAAGGCACACAGAGAGTATGTGGCAAAGGCAGAACCAGGGTGGTCAGAGTGGGACAGGGCACGGGACATCCTTACTGTCGGCTTGAAGAGCAGGCAGTGAGGACCAGAAGGGCTGTGCCTTACAGTGTGGGGGTTGGGGTGACTCTGGGGAAGGCTCTGGGCCTGCCTTGCCTGCTCCCCACTTAGCGCTTCAGTAAACCCACTTCCGGCCTCAGGGCACAATGGAGTGAGTGAGGAAGGAGGCCTGGCCCTGATTAGGGAGGAACAAGGGACACCAGATAGAGCCGCAAGGAGCTGGGGATCCGAGGAGGGGCACAGGAGAGCTGGAACCCGCAAGGTCCCACTGAGAGCCCCTGAGCGAGAAGCGCTCTGACCCAAGTGCTGCACTTTCCAAGCTCTGGGCCCCTGGGCAAATCCCCCAAACTCCCAGCGTCTGCCCCTCACTCTCCCCCGCTCCAGGTAAAACAGGGTCAGCCCACAGCCTGGAGGGAGATTCTCTGTGATGGTGCAAACAGAGAGAATGACCCCTGGCTCCACTTGGAAGATGAGTGGCTGGGCCTGTGAGCTTGAAATCCTTCATCTGCTGGCCCAGGACTACTATCAGGACCACCTGGAGCATCTGTGAGATGCAGAACCTGAGGGCTGGGACAGGAGGTGGCTGCGGGCACAGCGCCCCAGGATGCAGAACAGAGAGAGTCCGTCTAGGCAGGAGCCTCGGGTTTGGAAGAGGGGCTCTGGAGCCTTCCTGGGAGAGGAGGGGGGCTGCTGGGGTGCAGGGGCAGGCCTTGTGAGGTCAGGGAGAGGGGGTGGGGTGAGGAGGATGCCATGGGCCGAGCAGGCTCAAGCTGGCATTTGCTTCCTATGGCTCTCTGGCACTGGACCCCAGATGATGAGGGCCTCCGGGAGCTGTCGCCGTACCCCCGAACCCCCCAAGGCCTGGCCCACAGTGGGTATCCTAAATCCAGGGCCTGGGCAGGAAAGGGGTGTTCTGCTAGGGCCAGGAGCCAGGAGCTCTGCATTAGTCTTCGCCACACCTGCAGACTGGCTTCTTCTGTTAATCCTGTGTTAGTGAAAGTGAAAGTGAAGTCGCTCAGTCGTGTCCGACCCTCAGCAACCCCATGGACTGCAGCCTTCCAGGCTCCTCCGTCCATGGGATTTTCCAGGCAAGAGTACTGGAGTGAGGTGAGGCCCAGAAAGGTAAAGTGACTTGCCCAGAGTCACACAGCTATTTCTCTGTCAAGGCCACTCCTGGAAGCTCTGCTGGGCTTGGATGCTGCCGGAGACACACACCGATGACAGCTTGGGAAAAGGAGGGCTACGTCCTAGCTGCGGAGTGAGCCTCTGGGAGAGCGTGCTGTGGTGTCCACGGCAGGTGGGTCCCATACAGCATCCCTGCTCCGCAGCCCTGTTGGTCCCCCCCAGTGCTCGTTCATTAGTGGGTCGTCGCATTCTTAAGCACTCACTGTCTGTCCACTGGTAAAGGCTGGAGGGCGTGACCCAGTTGCTGCCTTGACACTTAGCAGCTGGGTGACCTTGAGCAAAAGCTCCATCCATTTGTAGCTCCGTGACCTCCTCGTGAGACAGGGATGAGCGTGCCACCTACTACACTTGTAGGTTATGGTGAAGCTCCGGGGATCCTCACAGGGCCTGGCCGACGGGGCTGTGTCCCATTTGATAGCCCCCCGACCCCTGCAAGGCTTGAAACAGCCAGAAGGCCAGGCTGGTGATACCCGGCTCTCTTCCTGACCCCCAAATCTCCCCTGGAAACATGTAGGCTGCCCACCCCCAGGGCACCCCGCCCAGAGCGGGATGAGAGAGTGGGGATGGCTCCCCAGATGCTCTCTTCACCCCCAGCAGGCAGGGATGATGAGATGACGGTGGGGGGAGGGGGGTGGAGCCAGGAGAGGGCGGCTGAGGACAGCTGCTGAGTGGAGGCAGTGAGGGCCCCTGCGGGCCCCTTGCCACCCCTAACAACCAGCCCGCAGCACAGGGAGCCGTGGGTGAGGGACCCAGGGTCGTCGCTCCCCCTGCCACAGCGCTGGCCCTGCCTGACTGGCGCGAGTGCTCCAAGCACTAGTTTTAACCGATCTTTTTTCTGCAAGAAGCTCCAAAGCTCCCGGAGGCGCGGGGGCGGCTTCCCCTTGACTTGCGTCTCATAGAGGATGCGGCTGGCTAAAAATAACTCGAATTACTGTGCTCCCTCCCCCGGCGTGGAGGAGGGGCCCGGGGGCCTGCGGGGCGGGAGCCTGGAGGGAATGGAGCTGCAGCCCGGAGGGGGTTCCCTGTGAGGAGGAGAAAAGCGGGGCTGGCAGGTGGGAAGGGGTGCTGGGGGCTGAAGGGAAGGCCCTGTCTCACCCACTTCTCTTAAGGCCGGCTCCGGAGCAGAGCTGGGGGTGAAAGCTGGCCCTGATCTCGGGCCGCGCACCGCGTAGGGAGCCAGTCTGGCTGGGTAGTAGCAGCGGGCTCCTTCCAGCAGGAAGTCTGTGTTTGAAGGAGACCTCCTTCCACTCAGGTCAGCGCTATTGAATGCAAGCAGTGACAGCAGGGGGCGCTCCTGGTTTCCGCTTGCCTTCGCTGTGGTGGGACACGGAGCCCCAGATCTTTATCCAAAAGCTGGGTGCAACCGCAGCATGAAGCACTGCACTCCTGGGCAAGCTGAGGCCTCCTCTCGCAGCCCCACCTCCTCCGTCTGCCTGCAGAGGCAGCATCAGGCCTCCCCCATCACCCCCTGGGTACAGGGCTGACAGCCCACGTGTGACCACCCCTCAGAGCAGGCTGGGGGCTGTGGTAGAGTCCAGGAGGCCCTAAGCCAGCAGGACCTGGGGTCCCCACATGAAGGGGGCCTGGTCCGGGAGGGTGGGGGCTCCAGTGCCCATGGGACAGGGGAGGTCACCGTGAGGCCCAGGAAGGAGCCTTATGTTGGGCTGCACAGTGGGCTGCCAACCCTGCTGGCCTCCTGATGCTGCCCTCTCTGCCCTCCCCAGCTTCGTACCCCAGGGCTGAGACAGAGCATAGGAGGCTAAACGGCAGGGCCAGGGTCTCATGGCGGAGAGGGGACGGCATGGCTGGCCTTTGTGCACACGCAGACCCGGCAGAGGCAGTGGGGGACACACTGGTAGGGGGACCAGTCAGCCCTGCAGGAGGGATGGGCTGGGACCTCCAGGGCGCTGGGTGGGGGTCCTTCATGCTCTGTATCTCAGCTTCCTTATCCATAGGGGTGGTGGTTGGATGCCCTGGCAGTCCCCTTAGATGGAGAGCAGAAGGAGCCCAAGTGGAGTAGGGAAAAGAGCAACTACCCCTGCCCGCCTCTCACCTCTCAGCGCTCACGGGGCTCTGCAACGTTCTGTCCTAAAGTCACCCTCACTTTGCACACAAGGAAACCAAGACTCAGAAAGAAGAAGTGACTCACCCGAGGTCCTAGAGCTTGTGCATGATGAACCAGGCCTTTATTTATTTATTTGGTTGTCCAAGGTCTTAGTTGTGGCACGTGGGATCTTAGTTACAGCAGGTGGGATCTAGTTCCCTGACCAGGGATGCAACCCAGGGCCCCCCTGCATTGGGAGCATGGAGTCTTAGCCACTGGACCACACAACTGGACCTTTGAACCCAGGACTGTCCAGCTACACAGTCTGTTTTCTCATTTCATCTTGTTCTGAACATGGAGCCAGATGCACTTGTGAGGTTGAGTCGAAGTGGGGTGCATGGGTGTGGATCCAGAAACGAGATGCACAGAGTCATGTAGATGTGGACCCATACCCTGACCCACCCATCCCCTACCCCTCTAGGGTTGGCTCAGGTCACAGGGCACCTCGTTCCAGGGCACCATTGTGCCTGGGAAGTGTCCGTGTGTGCAGGGGGGTCGGGGAGAAGAGGGAGTGTATACCCTGGCAGGATGGGAACATTATCATTAACAATAATGATAATACAATCCACCCCCCAGGATGTTTTTAGCAGCTCTGTTCCTGAGGAGAAGCTAAGAACAACACAAACATCCAGTAACAGGAGAATTAAGAAATCAACTGCACCTCCCACAGCAGCAGGGGTGAACCCTAAAGCATAATGTAGAGGGAAGAACACAAATTGCAGGAAACTACACTCAGTTCAAAGCCATTTTTATCAAGTCCTCCACCAGGCTGCGGAGAAGGTGATGGCACCCCACTTCAGTACTCTTGCCTGGAAAATCCCATGGGCGGAGGAGCCTGGTAGGCTGCAGTCCATGGGGTTGCTAAGAGTTGGACACGACTGAGCGACTTCACTTTCACTTTTCACTTTCATGCATTGGAGAGGCAATGGCAACCCTCTCCAGTGTTCTTGCCTGGAGAATCCCAGGGACGGTGGAGCCTGGTGGGCTGCCGTCTATGTGGTTGCACAGAGTCGGACACGACTGACTCGACTTAGCAGCAGCAGCAGCAGCCACCAGGCTGAAACGACACAGTACTGTTTAAGACGTTCAAATGCATATGATCGAGCTCTTACAGAAGAGCAAAAGTGATAAACCAGCATTCTGGGTACGCTGGGGGAGGTAGGAATCGGGGAGGGGTGTCACACACAGGGGGATTCCGCCGATGAAATCTGTTGCTGGCTCACAGGGCGCCAGGTGCTGTTTGTGGTGCTGGGGGCAGGGGAGGTGGGCACAAGCAAGACAGACGTGAACCCCAGGTCTCACAGCGCTTACAGTCTCGCGGAGCGCACTTTGATCCTGTTCTTGTGTTGCGTGGTAGGTCACCAGCATCCATTAGGTTATTATGTATTGTCACAGACATTCCTTTGTTGTTGTTCAATCACTAAGTTGTATCCGACTCTGCGACCCCATGGACTGCAGCACGCCAGGCTTCCCTGTCCTTCACTTTTTCCTGGAGCTTGCTCAAACTCATGTCCATTGAGTCAATGATGCCATCCAACCATCTCATCCTCTGTCGCCCCTTTCTCCTCTTGCCCTCAGTCTTTCCCAGGATCAGGGTCTTTTCCATTGAGTCAGCTGTTTGCATCAGGTGGCCAAAGTATTGGAACTTCAGCTTCAGTCCTTCCAATGAATATTCAGGGTTGATTTCCTTTAAGATGGACTGATTGGATCTCCTTGCAGTCCAAGGGACTCTCAAGAAAGCCCCTTATGTTTTTACCCCTTATGTTATACCTAAAAGAATGTCACAGACATTCTTTTACATTAATCAAATACTATACTTAAAGAAGTATATAAGAACCACAAAGGTAACTGACCTCTCCCTCAAAAAATCCCACCCAAGAGGGTGAGGTGCGGGGGCTGAGCTCCTCTCCCCACCTCTTCTCACTGATACACCATCACATTCATCCAGGAGTCCCAACCCTTGGACCCACGTCCCCCCAGGTGTCCAGTTCCAGCTGAATGTCCCACAAGGTTACTCCCTCACTCATCATCAGGTGAAGGTCAGACTGGCTTGGAGTGCAAGGTTGGTGGCGGAGGAGGGTGCCCAGCTTCCGGGAGAGCCAGAGCCAGTTGGGGAGGTAAAATGAAATGGAGAGAGGCACAGAGCCTGGGGAAGAGCCCCCCTCTTTCTGGCCCAGGGCTCTTACATGACAAACAGAGGTGGAGGGTGCCAAAGATGGGGAATAACAGGTCGGCTCTGTTTCAAGCTCTGCACCTTCACCCGGGGGTGTTGGTCTGCCATCCATCCATCCAACCATCCATCATATATCGGACACTGGTGATCTATCACACAACACCACAAAGGAACATTATGTACCTTGCGAGACTGTAAGCTGCACAAGGCCTGGGGTTCACGTCTGTTCGGCTTGTGCCTGCATCCCCGGCCCCCAGCCCACGTCCCCTGCACAGCAGGGGAGGGCCAGTCTGGCCGCCCTCACTCAATGGCCTGGTGCCTGGTGGATACTTGCGGAGGGGTACCCTGCCTCTCCGTCACCGCTCTCAGCAGAGAAGGATGCACCTCCAGGCCCTCACATGTGCTGTGCCCTCCGCCTGTAGCACTGCACCCCCACCTGGCTCAGCCTAACCGTCATCGCCGCTGGGAGGCCTTCCAGGACCGCCCCAGCCAAGCCAAGCCCTCCTCTTCACACCTCCTGCAGCACCACAAGCTGTACCCTGGTTGTGCTTGTCTAGGTCCAGCTCTCCTGAGTTGGGGCACTCCCCTAGGTCAGGCCCAAGTTCCCCAGGGCTGGGCGGGCGTGCCCCCCCAGGAGGGTTCTCAACTTCATCCTCTCTGGTATTCCCACTCCAGCACGCAGTCTCGCATTTTCTCCCTGGAGGAGCCAAGCACGAAGGGGAGGTCAGTTTCTTCACCAGCCCCCACACCTCTTGGACTCCACTCTCTGGGTCTTCACCCCTCCCCCCAGCAGTCCACCCATCTTTCCCTGAGGGCTACCAGGGCTCCACGTGGGTGGAGCAGGGTCCAGGGCTGGGGAATGGGATGACAGGAAGCTCCCTGAGAACCCTCCCCCCAGCTCTCTATCTCCACAGCCTGTGATGGATGCAGGGTGGGGGATGGGAGAGATGGCAGTGACTGGTCCCTGTTCCAAATCCAGGTCACTCCCAGCCTGCTCAGCAGTCATCGGTAATTAGGGGCCAGCAGGACGTGGGCAGGCGGGTGGCAGGAGGCCTAATTGTCTGATTTTTCAGGTAATTAACGGGAGGCTGTCTGGCCTGTCCCCGTGGGGCCCAGCATCCGCCACCCCATCCCCTGGGCAGCCCCAGCCGCCTAATGAGGCCAATTATTGAGGTGCCCCGGCCCTCATTAGCCACCTGGAAAGGTCATGTGGGAATGGCACTGGGGGTGGGGCTCAGCCAGCCATGGTGGAGGTTGGGAGCCGCCAGCGATCGGGTTTGGGATGCGCTGGCTGTAGGTCTCTGTGGCCACTCACTGAGCGGTAGCCCACCCGCATGTGGGACCTCACTTCTTGGCCCTGCTCTCAGGACAGGCAGGAGCTTTAGGTCAGATCTTACCCCTGCCACTTCCCAGTCGTGTGGCCTTGGGCATGTCCTCTGGTCCGACCCTCTGTTTCCTGAATCAGAGATAATGGAGGTAAAACTCCAGGGGCGCAGGGGGTTCCCTGTGCATAGGTGCTCACCTTCTTCCCCTGGGGTCGGCTCCTTTGCTTCACTCTTAAGGAATGTTGGCCCAGAGCCCGAAGAGCCTAGAGTCGTTGGTGTGTCCGAAGCCCACTCTGCAGTGTCTGGCGGCTGAGGGTAGGCAGCAGAGGTGGCCCTCTGAGATTCACCCTAGGGACCTCAGCTACCGGGTGGGGAGTCCTGGGAGGAGTCATAGGGATGATCCAGCTTGGGAGAGGCGGGGCCTGGGAACAGCTGGACTTTTTGCACACTTGAGCAGAGTGGCAATGGGGAAGCAGGAATTCTCCAGGAAATTAGGGGCTATGGAGATCATGATGGAGCCGGAGGCTCTCCACCTGCTCCAGGACACTCCAGGACATAAGACAGTGCTGCAGCCTGCTGTCCAAGGGAGGGTTCCGTTCTTTCTTGGTTGGTCCACACCATTCTTGGCCCAGGAGATCACTGTGCCTTCAGATGTTGAGTTTTTTGGCTTCTGTGGCTCCTCTGTTTCAAGAATTCTGTGACCTAATTCCACGCTGACAAATTCCATGCTGTTCAGGCTCCTATAAATCGTCAGCTAATGCTACTTTTGGTCCTACAGCCAGCCCAGAATCTAGGTCAAGGGTTTCCAAACTGTGTCCCCCAGGAGCCCTAGGGTGGGAGCAGAAGTGAGAGGCCACTGACCTTCCAGTTGGAACAGCTGGACTTCAATCTTTGATAAAATATTAGTAGGTGCTCCTTTGTGAGCTGTAGCCATGTGCTAGACATGCACTGGGCCTCTGCCTCCGCGTGTGTCCTCAGAAAACCCCATGAGGAAGGTAGCGTCATCTCCCCATGTTACGTTTGGGTCGCGGACACTGTTGGAGGCTGAGACCAGGCGGCGTGCCCCAGGGCTCACAGCCTGTGCAAAGGAGAGCCGGGACTTGGACCCAGTTTCCATTCTGAGCTGCTGGGAATGTGGGTTCTGCAGCTAGGGAGAAAACTAGGTGCAGGACTCGAGGTGGGTGTCCCACTCATTGTCATCGGTTTCCTCTGGATTGGAGAGTGTGTACACACCTGCCTCTCTGCTCTGGAAGAGCATGGCCCCAGCCCCAGGTCACCCAGGGCCCCTGCGCCCCACACGTGGTGTCTGTGTGCACTAGGGCCCATCTGCCCATCTGTTTCCCTTCCCTCTGCCGTGGGATCTGCTTCTCCGTGGTCCAAACAATAAGCTCCAGCCCAGAAATAGCATATGTTTCCAGCCTCTGCTAGTCCAAGTCATAAATCGCCCAGTGTGATGTGCTCCTTGTGTCAGCTTGCTTCAAAACTCGGCATGGGGGTGGCTGAGTGAGTGTGAGGAGCGTGCAGGGCCTCCTCCAGGCTGAGAAGCTGGGAGTCGGGGTGAGTCCAGGACTGAGGCTCAGGAAGGCAAGCAAGGACCGGAGCTGGCTTGGGGGCTCAGCCTGGGGCGGGAACCAGCAGGTGGCGGCCCAGTCTCAACCTGGGCCTCAGGGCTGAGACTTAAACGGGAGCTGAGGTCAAAGGGTCAGGCATAAGTCTTATCCAATGGCCAGAGGTCCAGACTTGGCTTGGAGTCAGGGGTCAGAGGGTAGGGGCTGTGACTCAGAACTTCATGAGAATGGAGAGCTAAGCTCAGTCTGGGGTCAAGGTCAGGCCTCAGGCTGAGGTAGGGTCAGAGGTTAGAGATTAGAATCAGACCAGTACCGAAGGCCACAGCTAGCTGAGAAAGAGGTCTGCAAAGACTCAGAAGCCGTCCTAACTCTGTCCTGGAAGTGACCAGTGGTGAGATGGCGACAGAGGGATCCCTGTGGTAAATAAGACAGGATGTTGTATGCAAAGCCACTAGAGCAAGGCTGGGGGCCTAGCCCCCAGTCCCAGCCCCCTGCCTTCAGGATGGGAGCCTTGGTTGCTGACCTCTGAAACGTGGAGGATCATGCCCCGTCTCCGTGTTGATCACACTCTGTCAGTGTTGCTGATTTCTACCCTCGGGACTGTAGGCCCTGGAGTAGGGGTGAGTGAAGCTCACTCAGTGGTGTCCGACTTTTTGCGACCCCATGGACTGTAGCCTACCATGCTCCTCTGTCCGTGGGATTCTCCAGGCAAGAATACTGGAGTGGGTTGCCAGTTCCTTCTCCAGGAGATCTTCTCAACCCAGGGATCGAACCTGGGTCTCCCACATTGCAGGCAGACCCTTTACCATCTGAGCCACCAGGGAAGTAGGGGTAGATAAGCTAACAGAGTAAGGGGCAGTGGTCAAGGCGGGTATGTGAGATGCTTCCATGGCACCGAGTAGGGGTCTCTAGAGGAACTGTGCCAAGGCCCTGCGTCCCCAGTCACACCCCAGGGCCCTGTCATTCCCAGGCTGCCCCTGAGAGGCGGCCGTGCAGCCAGTTCGGGCCTCCGCGGCCCGCCCTGAGCCATGTGCAGGCAGCACTGTCCGGAGCTCCATCCCATCAGCTGGGTTTTCCCGCCTCTTCTCCGTTCCGGGCCCAGTGTGGCTGGAGATGTGGGGAGAAGCCCACAGAGAAGCCGGTGATGGAGCTGGGGCGGAGGATGCAAGCCGGAATGAGAGGCCAGTGGGCCGAGGAGAGGGTTCCAGGGAGGAAGCCTTATCACAGGCCACTCTGTTCTCATCTCCCACGGGGCCTGGTCATGAACCAGCCTTGGCCACTCACCCACCCCTGACCTCAGAGGTCATGCCCTCCCCACAGGGGAGTCCAGGGAGGTTCAACAAGGCGGGGGCACCAGGCATGTGTGTGGGTTGGGGGCTGGAGGGAGGTGAGAGAACCCCTAGGAGACGGGAGTGGTGGGGAGCAGTGGAGGACAAGTGGACAACAAGAGGGCGGCCCTGCCCGCCCAGGATGCGAGGCCTGCAGGCTTTGGCTGTGAAAGTCCCGGTCACCTCCCCCGGCTGAGCTATTAATACCCAGCTGGGACCCACGCACCCTTGCTGGGAGCACGCCGAGTTCCTTGGGGGCTAAAAATGGTCTGTGATGGGGGTGGGCCCGTGTCCTCCCTCTCTGCTTGTCAGAGGAGCTGGGGCCAAAGGTCAGGCTGGCCTGGAAGGGGGCCGGAGCCAGGGTGGGGGTGCAGAGGGCGACTGAGCCCTGGGGTGGCCTGAGGATTCCAGGCTGGAGCAGGAAGGCGTGCAGCCAGTCCAGTCCCTGAGGGTGGGCGCAGGGGGCTTGCCAGTGATCCCACCTGGGAGGGAACCAGCACCTGGCCCTCCTGGCTCCTTGCCCCTACCTGGGCCTTCTGCCTTCCCTCCTCAGCTCAGTCTGCCCCAGGCTGCAGAGGGGCTGGAGGCTGAGGGCTGGCTGCCTGTCTCCTTCTGCCAGGAGAGGCCTGGAAGAGAAAGGGGACTCTGGGGAGCAGGGAGTTGGGAGCCTCCAGTGGGATCCGGGTGCCAAAAGCAGAGCCTTTCAATGCTTCAGCTTTATATGTGAAATCTAGATTATTCACAGCATTCTCTCAGCAGTAAGTAAATGGCAGTACCATTTTATAGATGAGGAAATTGAGGCTTGGTCATCTCCACAGAGCCTGAACTGGACAGACCCAGTTTGTCAGAACTCCAAACCCCTGTTGGAGTCATGTTGTCCCCTGTTAATGTCACTGCAAAAGGAGATTTCTTGGTTTGTCTCAAGGATCCATGAAACAGATATTTCCATCAAAATGCCCTGATCACCATAGTGTCCCCAGCCTACCCTGGTGGCCAAAGAATGAAGGGCCTGCAATGGGCCGCTTCGTCCTACATCAGTGAACCCCGTTCCCAGGGATCATCGACCACTTCTTCCCTCCTTCCTGGGGCTCAAGGGCACATTCGGCAGCCTGTGCTAGTCTTCTGGGCTCAAGGCCACCTGAGGCCACCCGCTCCCTGCTATATTCCCCCCCCTTCCCATGACAGATGCTCCAAGATCCAGAGCCGACCCCGGAAGAGCAGAGACTTGGCCGGGAGAGTCCAGATGAGAAAGTGACTGAGAGGTGTCAGCCCTGGAGGCCCCCTGAGCCGGAAATCCCGACAGCTGCCTGGCTCATGGGTCCTGGGCACTGGGCCCTGACCCAGGGCAGGCAGCGGCCGCATCAGGTGTCCAGAGGAGTTGGGGGAGGTGATGGCTGGAGCCAGGGGCAGTCTGCCTGTGGTTAGCGAGGCTGTCAACACCTCCTGGGGTGTGAAGACAAGAGTGAAGCCAGGGGCCTGGGGGCAGGGTCCTCCTTTTGCCTGGAGGGTCCGAGGGGAGAGACGGGCCCTGTCTTGAGGGTCTGGGAGAGGAAGCACAGCCCTGTCCTAAGCTGAGAGAAACCTGGCCCTGCCTGAGAAATCTGAGGAGGGGGACAGATCCCCCGTGGGGGCTGGTAGAGGGGATGTGTTTCCTAAAGGCTGTTGGAGAATAAAGTGTGGGAGCTTGTCCCAGCCTGACACCAGGGAAGGCTGCCATATCCTGGGCTCAGGGGGCAGCTCTGAATCTGCCTGCCACCCGGTCCTATCTGGGAGGTGCATGGCTCTGCAGGACAAAGCAGGCAGCCTCTGTGCTCAGGCCGACCACACAGACAGCCCCAGGGTTTCACTTCCCTAGGAGAAAAGGAGAAGCCAACCTTGCCTGAATTTTCCTCAGCCTCTGGGGAGGCTCTTCGCCTCTGTGCTGGTGAAGATGGGAGGTGGGCTACCTCAGAGAGCCTGAACCAGGGGAATCCGCCCAGGATGGGCCTCTCTGCCCATTTGATGCAGGCACCTTTGCTCTCCTGATGCCCACGTGCTCAGCTCCTCTGGAGCCACCTCTCCAGGCAGTCTTTCTGGATTGATAAGAAACAAGCAGGCCCCATGCACTCACTCCCATGCCAGGCCTGCAGTGTCCAGGGCCACCCCGTGTCCTTAGGACCCCCACCCACAGAGCCTGACCACATGAGGCTTTGGGCCTTCACCTCTCTTCTCTCACTTTCCTTTCAATGCTCCTTCTCTCCCAGCTCTTTCCTAGACCCCCAGGCCTCTGGTTCTCTGACTGAAGCAGCCCCTTGGCCACACCGGGTCTGGGGTGCTCTCCTATCTCAGCTTTCTCTGCTGCTCAGTTGGGGGCTCAGTCCCCTGCCCTGGGTCTCTGTCTCTTCTCTCTGGGTTTATCTTCATCCTCTGGGCTCTGACTCAGCCTGACTATCTCTCTTGTTTTAGTCTCCATCTCTGCCCCCTCTCTGTCTCTGTCTGGCTCCCAGACCCAGTCTCAGATATCCCAGCCTTTCTGTTACTGTTGCTCTAGGACCCAGTCCTGGCAGTGTCTCCTCTCCCCACGGGGCTAGGGCACCTGCTCAGACATCTGCTCTGCCGTCTGCTCACTGGGGCCCACCAAGTGCTCAGACAACACTTGTGGTCTCAACTCTGGCCAAAGTTCCAGGGGAACCACTGTGATTCCCAGAAGGTGGGTCGGGGGGAGACAGACCAGAGGGGCCTAAGCTTGCCTGTCCCTTGAGGGACTCATGGCCCTTGGCCTCCCTCTGCTAGGGCCACTGGCCATAGTCCTACCACACACAACTACCAGTACCACAGGCCTCACGATTCACCCCACCACTGATGGTTCAGGGCTCTGGGCAGGGTCTTGTCTTGTGTCTCCTGGGGCAAGTAGGGCTGATTTGAGCAGGTGTCAGGAGGGAATGTCCGTGCACTTGGTGGGCACTGGGCCCTGTCCCCAGCATGCAGAGGTGCTCCATAGAGTCCCCGTGACTGCTCCTGTGACTAATTTCCCAGGGTCCCAGCGTCACGATAGGTGGGGCGGAGGAGGGGCTGAGCTGCTGCTGCTGGAAGCGTCCCGTGTTCACCCACGTCCCACCCACGTCCCTTCCGCTGTTGGCCAGAAGACCTCTCCCCACACCTGGGACCTTCCTGTCCTCAGAGTCAGTCTGAATTGCACACTGGTGCTCACAAAGTTAATTACTGCTGTCTTGGGGATATATTTTTTTAAGAAGACATTTTTTCCAGGGGGAAAAACACGCAGGAGTTATAATTAGTCAGGAAGAGGAAAGAGGAGCGGAGCGTGTGAATCACCAGCCCCGGTGACAGACGGTTAGAGCTGAGCAGAACTTTTGGGAGAAGCTGCTGGGGTGTGGGTGAGTTGGGGCCAGGGTGCTGCCCCCAGGCAGGCTGGGGTCCTCAAACACCAGGTGTGTTCAGGGATGGGTACTTCACCTGTCACCCGGAAGTCTTAATACCCTGCCCCTAAGGCTCTGTCCCCCATTACCATCAGGGTTCCAGCTTGTCAGCTCCCCTGCAGGTCCTGCTGGCCGTGACCATCCCCCGGGCCTTCTGTCCACATCATCCCAAGGCCAATGCCAGTCCCTGCTGGCATGTACCTGGGCAGACAGCCTTGCGGCCTGAGTGAGGAGAGAAACCGTTGAGGGTTTGATTTCCATCTAGACCAGCTTCTCATTCATTCACTCACGTGTTCATTGAGTACTAAAATCCTGCTGTGTGTGTGGTCTACAGACAGGCAAACCGAGGCCCAGAGAAGAGCCGCTCCTAGCCCAAGGCCACACGGCAGTCAGTGGAGCAGTCTCTCTGCCAAACCAGACCCTGGGCAGTGCTCTGGGCCACCAAGGTGACCACAACCAGGCCCATATTCTGAGCCCTTTCTAACTGAGCCCATATTCTGATGGGGGAAGTGCCTCTAAGGCAGAACACCCAGTGCCATGAAGTGGGAAGCACAGTGGGAGTCCAGAAGCGGCTCTTGATCCAGCCTGGTGGTCAGAGACGGCTTCCCAGGGGAGGAGGTGAACAGTGTCCCACGGCTGGAAACGACATGCTGGCCCAGCACGCTGGAGGGATGTTGAGTGACTCTGTGCCGGCTCAGACAGCAGCAGGAGTGAGGAGTCGCTGCGGAGTGTGGCTTCTGAGCCAGGTCCTCACAGTCCCCGTCTCCCTGCTGTTTCTCTGGAGTGGCCGTCTGGGGCACTCTCGGACCCTGGTCCTTGCTGACCCTCCACTAGTTCTTTTTGATGTCTGAGGCCCGCTGACAAAGGTAACCCCTGTCTGGGCAGTCAGTGGCCAAGGAGACTGGACCCCAGGGTTCTCCCTCTCGCCTTCCCCTCTGGCTGAGGGCTGTCTACCCAGTGCTCTGGGGGCTCCGCCCAGGCCTTGGGGTCCACTGGAGCAGCGTGGCCTGTGCCTGAGAGCAGAGGAGAGGACGCTTCCTCCTCTGGGAGGGCGTGGCATCATTGAGCACACAGAGCGCTCCCTTCCAACCCTGGACCGAATTAGCCTTCCAAATTACAGGCTGCATGTCCTCCAAATTGGGGATTGGGTAGAGAACAGAGGGCCAGCTCTCCTTCCTGCTTCCTGCTCAGAGGGCCCTCGGTTGGCCCATCCCTAAATAACAGGACCACGTTAGGAAAGAATTCTGGGTGCACACACCCTCCCATCCCAGGGTGCAGGAAGCCCCAGTCTCAGACCTACATCAAGGCTCAGGGCAAGGCTGTGTCCTTCTGGGGTTTGACAACAAGCTGAGAACCAGAACATCTAGTTAAGGCCAGTTTGTTATTCTGAGGGCACTTGGGGGATCAGACATTCATTCATCAAACACTTTCTGGACACTTTCTTTATGCCAGGCCTTGTGCTGAGCTCTGAGACACTGAGTGGCAACGGAAGTGACAGACATGTGACCAGGAAGAACATGTCAGAATAAGCAGGCCTGTGGCAGGGGCTGTTCCCAAGTGGCCCTGGTAACGCTTGATGTGGTCAGGGAGAACTTCCTGGAGGAAGGGGTATATAAGCTGAGTCCCAAAGGATGCATATATCTTTAGCCAGGGGAAAAGAGTTCCGGGAGGAAAGAACATCAAGTGCAAAGGCCAGGAGCAGAGAGTGAGGGAGGGATGTGAAGAAGTGGGTGGAGGCACTGGTTTGTTCAGATCCAGGGGCCTTGTCAGTCATGCTCAGGGATTGGATTTCATCAGAAGTACAAGGGGAGAGGAGGCCTGTGATCCCGGGAGTAGAAGAGGATTGTGTGTGTGTGTGTATGTGTGTGTGTGTGTGTGTGTGCACACAAGCGGGCAGAAGCAGAGCTGGACCCACAGCCCCACCCTGGGGGCTCCAGTATAGGTATAAAGGGGTATGGGGGCAGAGGAGGGGGTCCTGGGACCTCCCACATTGGCCTCCCCTCTCTTCCAGACAGCCCAGGGCCTTTGAAGAAGCAATCAGTTTTACCACAAGGAAAACATGGGAGCCTGATGGTATTTCTTTGTGTCCTGAAATTAAGGTGCCTTCCTGTGCTTTCACTAATTGGTTTGGAACTTTTCATGTTTTTGTTTTATGGATGTCGAGCATAAATGCTAATCCTTGTGTGGTGCTGAGAGCAGAGAATGGAAGGAAAACACCTCCTGAGCTCGCCCACGCCTGTGTCATAGAGGAGGCAAGTGAGGTTGGGGGAGGGGTTGCCAAGGCCACACAGCCACTGTGGTGGTCCCCTGGGAGCAGGAGAGGTGGCTTTTGGGGCTCTTTGGAGAGAGGATGCTTGGTGAGGGGTTCTTTCAGCAGGGTGGAGAGAGGACCTGGGGGCTCCTCCAGCTTCTGATCTTGCTTGCACACCTCCTGGAACAGAGAGCTCACTGCTTCTGGTCCACTTGTGCTGAACTGGCCCACTGTTACCTGGTGGGCAGTTCTCCCTGAGTGGGCTGTGCTGCTCCCTTCCAGTCCTGCCCAAAGTTCCCTGCATTTTGACCTCTACCCCACCCGGGACCTCTTGTCTCCACCTTGGCTATGAGAGGTGACGCTGGGGCCCCGGGTGGTCTTGGCAGGCAGGACCCTGGGCCTCTGCAGCCTGCCCAGGCTGGGCCTGATCTGGCCCCAGTGTGGTGCCTGCAGTCCTGAGCCTGATGCTGGGAGGGCTTCCGGGCTGGAGCTTCCCCGGCTGGCGGCCAGCATGGGAGCGTGAGGAAAGGCACGGAGCCCGCTTCCTGGATGTGTGACCTGCTGTCCAGCACGTCCTGCAGGGCCCGGCCCTGCTTGGCCGAGGACACGAGCCAGTGGGTAGAGTCAGGGCCTGGCGGGCAGTTCCACGGGCTGTGCTGGGCAGACGGGTGGGGCGCCAGGTTGGTGCATGCCCTCACTCAGGAGGCTTCTGTTTACCCGCTGCCATATATCTGACCCTATGATGGCTGCTGGGCCCTCAGAAATGAATTGGATACCGACCGGCTCCTGCCTCTGAGAGTGGTCTGGAGTGTCCAGTGGTCTGGACAAGCGGGAGGAGATGACAGAGAGCAATAAAAAAACCTGCCTCCCTGGCCATAGCGAGATTGGCTCCAAACTTCGGGTTTGTGAAATCCTACCTTACCGACTTCCAGCAGCAGAAAGGGATCTCTCAAAGTCACGTCTGGCCTCCTGCTCGTTCTGCTTGACCTGCCGTGCCTCCCCTTTGCTGGCCCCCAGACGGCCTGTGTACTCTGGTCCAGCCTCCCCGGGAACTCGGCTGCAGTGAGCACTCAGGGTTTAATGGCCTCTCTGGCCATCTGGCCTTTGCCCAGGTTGTTCTGTCTGGAAAACGTCCCCTTCCTTTTCACTTGCTGACGCCTACTCACTCTTCAGAGTTGGCTTCCCAGCTTCCTCTCTGGGTAGCTTTCCCAGCCTCCAGATCAAGGCCCCCTGGCGCCTGTCCCTGTAGCCCCCTACACTGCTCCTCAGAGCACTCATGGACCCTGTAATTAATCGTGGGCTAGTCCCACTGACGGCGGCCTCCAGGACCCAGAGTGGCCGGGTTTCTCATGGCCACCACTGGATCCCACGGTCTCACCCCACATGAGCCCAGAGCATGTGCTTAGTCAATGTATGTTGAATAATGAGTAAATGTAAAAACCACAGTGTTTCCATTAATAGAAATTTAAGTTCAGGCACAGACGTCAGCTAGTAAGATTGAAATACATTCTCATACCCACAAGCTGAGGATGTTGCAAAGATTACCCTGGACCCTAAAAGGTAACCACCCCCACGCCTCGTCCCCAAAGTCACTGGCAGCAGCCGGTTCAGGGCGGCTCTGACGTGAACAGCAACAGCAGTGACCCTGGCTGTGTGTTGGGAGCCACCTCAGCACCAAATAAGTGAAGAAATTTTTTCAATGAAACATTATGTTTGGATGCCAGAACCTAGAGTATCAAAGCTGTGTGTGGAGCCAAGATTCATTCATCAACAGACATTTCTTCAGAGCCAGCTACGTGCCAAGGGTTGGCTGAACACTGTGGATCTGGCCGTGGACAGACAGCCTGCCTTTGCTTGTATCGGCGTCAGGCTGAAGCCAGAGGAAACGCGGGATCAATGGACCCACGTTCAGCCGTGGACCAAAGGGAAGGGAAGATATGTCCTCCATGTGTGCTGTCTGAGCCCATCTCTGTCAGCAAAGGGGCGCAACCTGACCCTGTCCTGCAGGGCCCTGGAGACTCTGGTCATTCTGCTGGGGGCCTGGGCCAGTCACCCCCGCCCCTCCCCAGGACCAGTGTTCAGGCAGCTGTTCTAGCTGGGAGGTGCCACAGGACCCGGCAGACATGTCCCTGCTCATGTCTGCCCCCCTTCACGGCCTGTACGCGGGATCCAGCCCCCAGCCAGCGTCTGCCGACGGTCACATTAGGGTCACATGCAGATCAAAGCTGCCCGTCTCTGCTGTCAGGTCACGGCTGGGGTGTCCCGCTGCTACGTGCGTGTCAGGTTGGGGGCATGCAGGGGCTGGGGGCCCTGGGAGAGGATGGTGAGTGCCTGTGAGATCAGGGCCTTGCCCACTCAAACTCACCAAAACCTGGCCTTTCTCATGCTTCAAACCAGAGTCCCCCCAGAAAGATAGCTGGCAGCGAGACAGCCACCTCCCTGGGGCTGGAGCCCCCAACCCAACTGGCAGGACTTGGGTCAGTGGCCTGGGATCTCTCTCTGGCCACCATGCCGACGTGCCGAGGCCCAGGTCCTCACCGATGGGGCCCTGCCGGAGCCGGGAGGACTCTGAAGGACACAGACAGCTCTTCCTCTGGCAGGACAGTGGGGCCATTTATCAGGGAGATAAGCAGTAGCCAGAGGGCAGAGCTGGCGGAAGGAGCTGTCTGGAGTAGATAATCTAGGGTCACTCAGAGGGCAGAGGGTGCGGAAGGGCTCTGTCCCCACCCCTCCCTCTGCCACCCAGACCCTGCCCCTGTGCCTGCTGGGCAGGCAGGCATCTGGATATCTTACCTCATGGGAAAACCTGATGCCCTCCGGGGGCAAGGAGCTGGGCTTCGTTGGGCATGGGGTGAAATGGGCATTTCCTGTTCACGTTCTGTGCCATGGCAGGGCCCCTGTAATTCTGTCTTGCCCCTTCACAGCTGGGGAAATCAAGGCCTGGAGGAGTGGACTTTGGGCTGGTCTCGTCAAGGGGAGCAAGCACGGGGTGCTGAGCCTGCCTTCAGCTTCCTGCACAGGGTGGGAGCGGAAATCCATGGGGTGCTGGGTCACTGGGCACTCGCCATGTCCCAGATGCTGCCTGCATGGGCTCTGTCCTGTCCTCTACCTCGGGGGCCAGGCATTACCTTGTCCTCCTCTTCCAGAGGGAGGCAGTGCCCAGAGAGGAGAGGGCACCGGCCCAAAGGCAGAACCGCTAGGAAGTGGCCCAGGGAGGGTTGGAATGCAGGGTTCTCAGAACTGTGTCCAGAGCACTGTCTGTCCAGAGGGGCTTTGGGTGCCTGGCAGAGACCAGAACAAACCCACTGGGTGGAAGAAAGCTCTGGGTCCCTCTGGCCAGCTAAAAGCTGGTATCCCCAAACTGTCAGAAACCCCCAGGCTGCTCTGCTTACCCTACCTCGGCGCTTGTGTGTGTTAGTCACTCAGTCATGTGGAACTCTTTGCGACCCCATGGACTGCAGCCTGGCAGGCTCCTCTGTCCATGGGATTCTCCAGGCAAGAATACTGCAGTGGGTTGCCATTTTCTTCTCCAGGGGATCTTCCCGACCCAGGGATCGAACCTGGGTCTCCCACATTGCAGGTAGTGGCGCTCAGTGGGGCTCAATATACATTTCTGAACAAATTATTAAGTCTAAAACGAGCAAACTGATGAGCAGAAATAATGACATTTCCCCGCTGTGAGTCCCTGGAGGTGGTTAGGCCTTCTCTTGGGCCTGGGAACACTGGTGTCGGTGTCTCCCTACCAGGGACACCTCTGCACACTGCTTACTGGCTCTTCATGGTGATTCCATCCTAAAAGACAGTATCGCCTTTGGGAGTGTAGAGAAGAACCCAATTCTTGGACTGTAGAGGGAGGAGGCGGAGGATGAAGGAGTGAGGAGACCCCTCTCCTGGGCTGTTGCTGGGACCAGGGGCTGGTCTGGGAGATGAACCTTGGATCTCCTCTCTCTGCCCTAATGTCCAGGGCAGTAAATTTGACCCAGAACCAGCCAGAGGCTTTTCTGGAAAGTATTTGCAGAATACTTTCTGCGAATGAAAGGTAGCAGGGGGAGAGGGGGGCAACCTGGGAGCCTTGGAATTCATCTGGCAGGCCTAGGGGCCTGGCAGTGCTTTTGAGAGCCTATTTTGCCCATGACCAGCTTCGGGGGTTCTGGGTACTCTTTAGCAGGGAGAGGGGTCTGGATTGTGCAGAGAAGGGCTCCAGGGCCAGGGGGAGGAGCCAGTGGGCATGAACACTGGTGCAGAAAGGAGCCCCTGGGGGCTTTGTTGTGGAGGGACAGGCGGACAGACAGGCACAGCTGTGTCGGCCCCACCACCACAGCCCCCTGGGGGCCCCCACACCCAGAGGGGCCTGACCTGGGTTTGCTTGGGGCTGTTGGGACTCAGGTGTGGAAGGTTTTTACCCTTGGACACTGGGTCACCTCACATCAACCCAGGGGGAGATGCACACAGACCTCCAGTCCTCAGGAGACAGGCACCTGGCTGCCTCCCCCAGAAAAACCCCCATCCTAGGAAGTCCCCTCCTTGGTGGTTTGTGGCGGGGGGCGGGGGGGGGGCGCACATTGCCAGCAGTGGGACCCCACACTGAGCTGGCCTAGCCCCTGGGGGGACAGAACAGGCACATGACAATTTTAGCAACCCAAAAAGAAACCCAAGAAACACGGCTCTTGCTGTGCCCCAGCCAACGCTGAGCTTGGCCTTATGGGCAGTCTCCCATGGCCTTTTATTCTCCTGACCCCGTGAGGTGTGCACAGTGTTGTTCCTTGTTTTCCAGGTGAGGAGCCAAGGCCCAGAGCCACATCCATGATCCTAGCGGCAGACGTGCACGGCGCTCCCAGAGGGGCCTCAATGCACTCCCCAGGTATGTCCCTCTGCTCATGGGCGTCCTCCTAGCAAGAATCCTTAATGGGGAGGGGGGCACTGGGTGACCTGAAACACCCACAGTCGAGTCCATGTGCAGGACCCCAACGAGGTGGATGTGGAAGCTGGCATGGAAAGTGGATCAAGCCTGTGGTTGCGGGGAGGTTGTTGCTGCTGGTACAGATGGATCCCATTTGTGTAACACATGTGTCACAGATCTAAAACCTGGGGTGACGCGGGGGCAGATGAGGCACCCCAGTACACACATGCTGGGGGGCACCCACGCAGAGCCCAAGGACCACACCTCCCCTACCTTAGCATCGAGCACCCACACAGACCGGATCACGGCAATCTGCCAGGGCACTCTTGCCCTCTCTCTTTCTTTTTCTCTCCACCTGGGCCTCTCTGCTCACCTGGCTGGGGACAACGACTGGAGGTAGGCTGGGCCTGGGTCTTGGGCACAGAGTCCCACCTGGGGCTCCAGGCCTGGTCCAGACATAAGGCGGCCGGGAGTCTTGGCTTAGACCCTGCTCAGCATCCCGACACCTCCCTCTCTTCCTCTCTGCCTCTCTGCCTCTCTGTCACTTGCTTCACGTTCCTCTCACGTCTTTGGGGTTCTGAGGGGTCCTGCCCTCAGTGGCAGCAGACACATTGGCGACACGTGCCCTTCCTCCTGCCCCGGAGACCCACGCTGCCTCTGGGTATCTGTCTGAGGTCAGGCTGACCCATGGTGGTTACAGCCTCCCTCGAGCTGTACTCCCAGCCTGGTCCGGCTGCAGTTGAGCTGGATGGAATAAAGGAGCCACTGGCCTTCACGCCCCCGCCCATGCCTCCCTGCAGCAGCCCTGGGCTCAGGGGACTTGGGGGTGGATGAAGGCTTCCAAGACGGTGGCAGTGCCCAGAGTGGGTGTTGTGCCCGAGGACAGGGAGGGTGTGAGGATGGAGGGCTGAAATGAGGATGGGGTGAAGCGGGGACAGGGCTGAACACTCACAGGCAGGCCTCCCTGGGGGCAGGTCTGATCTTCCTCTATGCCCTGAGCCCAGTGCCTGCCTGGTGTTCCCTGTGGGCCCAGGACACCGAGGGGCAGGAAGCTAGATAGCTTCTGGTGCAGACTTCCTGTGGTCTTGGGCCAGGCTATTTCCCCATCTGTCATCTGGGGCAAGGTGATGGCAAGGGGAGGGGAAGATGCAGGCCTGGGCATGCCCAGCAGGTACCAGGAAGACAACTACCAACCACTGTAGGGTATCCACACGGGCCTTTCTCGTCCGTGTCTGTGGCGTGGAGTCACCCTGGCGCCGAGTACTCTTGCTGTCCACGTGAACACCCGCCCGAGGCCACACAGATGTGGGATGCTGGTGTCAGAATTTGAACCTGTCGCCTCTCTGAGGCCGCCTGCTGTCTGTCTGAGCAGAGCAAGAAGCTGCCAGACACTGGCCCAGGATTGGGGCCACCTGAGCCCTGCACTGGCCAGAGGAGGCACCACACATCCCCCCTGCATGTCCACCCGTCCACCCTGCTCTGAACTGTTGTGTGCATCTCAGCTTGACAAGGCAGGACCTCACCCACCCCCACAGAGAGCCCACTGCGAACGCGCCAGGAGCCCAGCCATTGCCCTCTCTCAGCAGCTGTCCCCAGAGCCTGAGCCTAACCCACTGCACGTCCTGCCCCTTGTTCTTCCCAGGTGGCGTTACCCCTCTGTCCCTCTCCTCTGACCGAAGCTGGTCACCTCACTTCCAGCCCTCGTCAGCTCTCCCTGATCCCCATTCTTCAGCGGGTCTAGACTTTGTTCCCATGCCCAGAATTCCACCTCCAGGCATACAGGGGCCTGGTGGGACTCCAGATGGTGGCCAGCCATGGGACCAAAGAGGACACCCCCCCAGTGACAGGAGCAGAAGGGCTGGAGGCAGGAAACCCCTTACCGGTAAGACTTACCTGCAAGTCTCTGCTTCGTGTCCCACAAGATGGGGGGTGTGGGGTGGAATCCCTTCCTGGGAGGCTGAAATGAGAGGACGTGTGTCTAGAACAGAGCCCGCACGGGGAGTTTCCTCTTCCTTCTCTGGGCTGGCCTGTGAGCTCCCGGGAGACAAGTAAACCGCCCGGTGCAGCCCACGGAGCGGATGGATCCATGACCGAATCAACACGCTGTACTCGTTGCCCAGCAGCTTGTGTTTCTGGCTTTTGGACTCACACAGAGCACACAGGCCAGAAGTTCCACTTACCTCCTGTTGGAAGGTTTGCAGGCCTCAGGGCCTGGTGGCGGGGGAGGGACAAATGGCCCCTGAGGGCCTGTGCAGCCCTGACCTTCCCAGGGCCTAGACAGGTGTATCCAGGCGTCCCCCCGCTAATGCTGTGTTGAGGCTGGGGACTCTGAGGGGGACCCTATTTGGGTCCCCGGTGGGCTGTGTTGTCCACGTGCCCGCTAGCCTGTTCTAGAGAGGGCCTCAGCCTCATGCCTTCCTAGAGACCCTTGGAGTTTAGCAGAGAGTGGTAACCCAGCGCTGCGTAAAGAGCCCATCCCCGCCCAGCCCCGGTCAGACTCCACGGGGAGGGCAGAGGCCTCTCACTGTTGCAGGAGAGGAAAGTGTCACGTCCCGGGACCCGCAGGAGTCCTTAGAACAGACCACCGCCAAGTGAGGGTCCTTGCTTCTTCGCAGGAGAGAATTCAGGATGGAGCCAGAGAAAAGCGGAGGTAAGTTTATTTAGCGCAATGCACTTACTCCATAGTCAGAATGCTGACCCTCGGAAAGCGAGAGCAGCCCTGGGGGATGGGGGTCGTGGATGTTTATGGGCCAAGTAATTTCATGTATTAACAAGTGGGAGGAATATTCTTGTTGTTTCGGAGAAGGGGGGATTTTTCCAGGAATTGGGCCACTGCCCGCTTTTTGGCCTTTTACAACCATCTGGGAACTATCATGGCATAAGGGGGAGTGATTTTGAGTATTACCATGAAAGTATAATGAGCTGAAGGCCAATGACCAGGCCATTCTGGAAGACTGCTTGATTTCAGCCGGTTCCATTTGATCTTAATCGCATCCCAACCAACAGCTGCGCCCCTTCAATATCTCGTGGTTGTGTGCTGCCCTTTCCCTCCTGTCATTCCCCATCAGAGATTTTCTCCTATATTCTTTTTTTTTTTTTTCAATTTCAAATTTGTTTTCATTGAAGGATAATTGCTTTGCAGAATTTATTTGGTTTCTGCCAAACATCAACATGAACCAACCATAGGTATACGTAAGTCCCCTCCGTTTTGAACCTCCCTCCCTCCTGTGTTCTTAATATTTACTTATTTGTTTGGCTGCGCCAGATTTTAGTTGTGGCATGTGGGATCTAGTTCCCTGACCAGGGATTGAACCCGGGTCCCCTGCCTTGGAAGCAGGGAGTCTTAGCCACTGGACCACCAAGGAAATCTCTTACTCCCATATTCTTACGGGAAGTAGAAGGACAATAATCTGTTTTCTGTAGCTATTTCAGGGTTGAGTAGGGGCATTGACCCTGTCTGTCAGGTAGTAAAAGTTTCTGGATGTCTGGTATAGGGGTCCCAAGGGCAGGATAGCTTCTTATTTTAAGTCAGAGGGTGGTATGAGCTGGAATCCTCTGCTAACCATCATTTTGATGTGGAACTGTTGTAACCTGGAAGACATGAACTTTCCCAGGAAGTTAAAGAGGCAGGGTCCAAAGAGGAGGAGGAGGAGTATGATCTTTACTTGGGGTCCACATAAGGAACCAAGTAAGCCTAGGGAGGGTGCTCTTGATGGTGGACCAGATGGCATTACAGTCTACTCCCTGGTTGTAGCGGTGTAACCATGATACTTGTTATAAGTCCTTTAAAAAAATATTTGGCTGCACTGCGTCTTAGTTGTGGTACACAGGATCTTAGTTGCGACATGTGGGATCTAGTTCCCTGACCAGGGATGAAACCCAGGCCCCCTGCATTGGGAGCTTGAAGTCTTAGCCACTGGACCACCAGGGAAGTCTCTCATAAATCTTTGTGATGTCCACCTCAGTCTGGCCTGAATTGTTGATATAGGTGCAGTAGGTTTCGTTTATGACCACACAGACGCCACCCTGCTTGGCCAGCAAGTGATCCAAGGCTAATCTATTGTCCACAACAACGTTGGCCAGTGAGTTGAAAGAAGTTGAAAGTCTACTTAGGGCATTGCCAGTGGTCTGGGCTGGGTTGCCTAAAGTGCAGGTTAGGATTTCTAGGGTTACCTCATGGT
>NW_011494876.1:14292724-14299282 GCF_000754665.1 Bison bison bison | reverse complement strand
TACCTCATGGTAGGCGCAGCCTCTCAAGCAGCTGCTAATCCACCTGCCAGTCCTGCCCCTGCCAGTATTAATTCAATAACCCTCCTGGGATGATATTAAATATTTTTCTGTATTGTGACTGTGAATAGAACCAAATGTCCTAATGTACAGGCTCCCCTGTGCACACGTTTTATAAGGATAAGCATATATAGGGGCGGGATTACCCTGGAGTACCTTGTCTTTGGGCGCTTACTCTGGGGAGTGCTGCTCTCCAGACATATCCTGAAGGTGCAATCAGAGATCTGAGAATAGGGACTTCCCTGGTAGTCGATGGTTAAGACGCTGCACTTAGAGCAGGAGGCGTAGATTTGATCCCTGATCGGGGAACTAAGATTCCACACACTTGCATGCTCGGTTGTGTCACATGCCGCATGCCAAGAAAAAAAAAATGGGGATAGAAGAATTTAGCCAGGAAGCAGCCATCTAGATCCATGGAAGGGAAAAGTTATGAACGCAGTGCAGAGACAAGGGCCCATTCGTATATTCCAGATAGTTACATCTGGGAGTATTCCATGCCCTTGGCTTAGATGAGATGATGTAGTGAGAAGGTTTTAACCCACGGCTTCCATAGAGCCTGACACTTTCCAGCCCCAGGCTTAGTCCGTTCCATCCCTATCTTGTATACACCTGGGGTCAGGGCTTCATTCTAAACACAGAGAGTGGAGGCATTTGTGGGAATGCAGTTTGGGTCTGGCTTCCTAAATGCTGTGCTTATGTTACCATCTGGTGCCCAGGGATTGTTCTGAAGAGGCTCTCCATAGCCGAGAGAACCAGTAGCAGTGTAGTGGTGCTGGAAGCATGCCTGCCTTTTGTGTGTGTGTGATATAGATATTTTGTTGAAGTATAGTTGACGTACCATGTTTCAGGTGCACAGCAAGGTGATTCAATTATGCAAATACACATATATTTGAAATTCTTTTTCATCATAGATTATTACAAGATGTTGACTGTAGTTCCCTGTGAAAGTGAAAATGAAGTTGCTCAGTCGTGTCCAACTCTTTGCGACCCCATGGACACGTAGGGGTCCATGTAGTTCCCTATGCTACACAGTAAATCTTTGTTGCTTGTTGCAATCTTTATTAATTATAAATCTAGCCTTCTATGCATACTAAGTCAAACAAGTGGAATCAAAATATCATAATTTTTTTAGTTAGGCAAAAATTGATAAGTTTTTTGAAATATATGTATTATACATATTTATATATACAAAAGCTTTTCTACTACACTTGATAAAGGCTTCAGAAAGAATGTAAAAAAAAAGAGATGGAGAAATTGGGAAACATAAACTAAATGAAATGGAAGCACTGAATATGAAATAGAAAAGTGAAACAAGCTAGATAAAAGTAAGAGATCATCACATAGTCCAGTTGTTTTTAAACATGACTGCTCATTAGAAACACTTCCGGAGCTCTGGAGGAAAAAAGCGATACCTAGGCATTTTATTTTTTTTTTAAATTTCAAGATAATTCTGATATGCATCTGGATTTTAATATCGGTGATTACAGGTTTTTCTGTTAGATCCCAGTTTTGGTGATATAGAGTTCTGTTATTTTTCTGTCCACCAATCATGATACAATGGTATTAAGTGAGTAATAGTTGCACGGTCACAATAGAAGGTATTTATCAGTTTTCACAATCAATAGCCAGACACAAAATAAAAGATAATTGCAAGCCATAATGAAATTTTATAACAATATAAAATAATTACATGCAATTTGGGGGGGGGGTCAAGCAGAATGATGTGGTAAGTGGAAGTGCATCCATGCACATGTTTTCATTCATCCAGCCAGTCTCTGTCTTTTGGTTGGTGCATTTAATCTATTTACATTTAAGGTAATTATCAATACGTATGATCCTATTACTATTTTCTTAGTTGTTTTGGGTTTATTTTCTGTAAGTCTTTTCCTTCCCTTGTATTTCCTGCCTAGAGAAGTTCCTTTAGCATTTTTGTTGTCAAGGTGGTTTGATGGTGCTGAATTCTCTTAACTTTTGCTTGTCTGGAAAGCTTTTGATTTCTCCATCAAATCTGAAAGAGCGTCTTTCTGGGTAGAGTATTCTTGGTTGTAGGTTCTTCCCTTTCATCACTTTAAATATATCAAGCCATTCCCTTCTGGCTTGTAGAGTTTCTGTTGAGAAATCAGCTGATAGCCTGATGTGAGTTCCCTTGTATGTTGTCATTTTTCCCTTGTTGCTTTTAATATTTTATCTCTGTTTTTAATTTTTGTCAGTTTGAGTACTTTGTGTCTCAGTGTGTTCCTCCTTGGGTTTATCCTTCCTGGGACTCTGTGCTTCCTGGACTTGCTTGATTATTTTCTTTCCCATGTTAGGGAATTATTCAGATAGTCAAAGTGAAGTCGCTCAGTCGTGTCCGACTCTTTGTGACCCCGTGGACTGTAGCCCACCAGGCTCCTCCGTCCATGGGGTTTTCCAGGCAAGAATACTGGAGTGGGTTGCTATTTCCTTCTCCAGGGGATCTTCTCGACCCAAGGATCAAACCCAGGTTTCCCACATTGCAGGCAGACGCTTTAACCTCTGAGCCACCAGGGAAGCCCAGAGATAATTCAGATATTATCTCTTCAAATATTTTCTCAGGTCCTTTCTCTCTCTCTTCTCCTTCTGGGACCCCTATAATGCAAATGTTAGTGTATTTAATGTTGTCTCATAGGTCTCTTAGGCTGTCTTCATTTCTTTTCATTCTTTTTTCTATTTTCTGTTCTGTGGCAGTGATTTCCAACATTCTGTCCTCCAGCTTGTTTATCCATTCTTCTGCTTCAGTTAGTTTGCTGTTGATTCCTTCTAGTGTATTATTTATCTCTGTTTGTTTGTTCTTTAGTCCTTGTAGGTCTTTGGTAAACCTTTCTTGCATCTTCTCAATCTTTGTCTCCATTCTTTTCCCGAGATCCTGGATCATCTTCACTGTCATTATTCTGAATTCTTTTTCTGGGATGTTGCCTATCTCCACTTCATTTAGTTGTTTTTCTTGAATTTTGTCTTGTCCCTTCATCTGGGACATACCTTTCTGCTTTTTCATCATGATTAACTTTCTGTAATACGGATTTTGTTTTAGCTGCTATGAGTCTGTGCTTCTTCTTGCATCTTCTGTTTGCCCTCTGATGAATAAGGCTAATAGGCTTGTGTAAGCTTCTTGATGGGAGGGACTGGTGATGGGAAAAACTGGGTCTTGCTCTGGTGAGCAGGGCCTTGCTCAGTAAAGCTTTAATCCATTTATCTGCTGATGGGTGGGGTTGCATTCCCTCTCTGGTCATTGTTTGCCCTGAGGCAACCCAGCTCTGGGGTCTGTGGCTCTATGGTAGGGTTAATGGTGAACTCAAGAGGGTTTATGCCAAGGGGGACCTTCCAGTGCCCCCCATACCCTGTGGTGAGCCCCTGCCGACCCAGAGGAGGCCCTCAAACACTGGCAGGTAGTTTTGGTTCAGTCTTCTGTGGGGTCACTGCTCCTCTCCTCTGGTCTTGGTGTGTGCAAAATTTTGTTTGTGCCCTCCAAGACTGGAGTCTGTTTCCCCCAGTCCTCTGGAAGTCCTATAATCAAATCCTGCTGATCCTCAAGGGCAGATTACCTGGGGATTCCCAGTCCCTTTGTCAGATCCCCAGGCTAGGACGCCTGATGTGGGGTTCAGAACCTTCACAACAGTGTGAGAACTTCTTTGGTATTACTGTTTTCCAATCAGTGGGTCACCTACCTGGTGAATATGGCATTTAATTTTATCGTGATTGCATCCCTCCTACCATCTTGCGGTGGCTTCTTTGTCTTTGAATGTGGGGTATCTTTTTTTGGTGGGTTCCAGTGTCTTCCTGTCAATTGCAACAGCTAGTTGCAATTTTGGTCCTCTCACAGGAGATGAGCGCATGTCCTTCTATTCCACCAGCTTGAATTGGAAGATGACTACTTTTCTGGGTAACAAAAGTAGCCATGATTGGGACTTCCCTGGAGGTCCAGTGGTTAAGACTGTGTGCTTCCAATGCAAGGGGCATGGGTTCGATCCCTGGTCAGGAAACTAAGATTCCTACATATGGTGCCACCAAAAAAAAAAAAAAGTAGCCATGATTAACAGAAAAGTTATGTCACTTTTTTAAAAAGAGTTAAACACGAGCAAATTGGGCCTGATAGAGATATTGTCTGTTACAGTTGTATTGGTTGGGGTTGGTGGGGAGATGGTTTCCATGTGTTGGAAACTCATGGGACTGGTAAAACTCCTATTGTATGTACCTGTTTGTACCTGTAATGACGGTTGTAAGCCAGGGTTTTTACGGTAGGCCCAACAATTAACTACGTTTTCTCCCCTGGCGACTATTTTATATTTGTTTATTAAAGCATGATTTTCTCATTCCTCTTGAGCCATGACCATCATCAGAAGTCCTACCAGGAATATGATGCCTTTCATATTACTCTATTTTTGTATTTCAGACCTAGCAGAGGTAAAGATGTTTACTGGGGGAGTGGCTCCTGAAAAGTGGCAGAATAAGAGCACGATAGTCAAGAAACACAAGGATGACTAGGCCAACCCACCACAGCCACAAGCAGTCACTTACCTGTTCTCTTGAACAGGTGTCTGAAGTCTTCCATGGACTCGCAGGAGTAGGTCTCTTCTGGTTCCTGTTGGGACTTATAAGATACAGGTTTTGTTCTAGACATATGAACCCAAGTAGTAATTCCCCATAGGTCGACAGCAGATGGGGTACTTTGGAACGCTTGATATGGTCCCTTCCATTTTGTTGTATCTGGTCCTCAGGGACCCTTCCTTCCAGGTTTTTAGTAGGACAGAGTGCCCTGAGTGGATGGAGACTTCAACCTTTCCCTTTTTTTTTTTTTACTTTAAAGAATTTTTTTTTAATTTATTTATTTTTAATCGAGGGATAATTGCTTTACAATATTGTGTTAATTTCTGTCATATATCAACATGAACCAGCAATGGATATACTACGTCCCCTCCCTCCTGAACCTCCCTTTCACCTCCCACCTCTTCCTACCCCTCTAGGTTGTTACAGAGTCCCAGTTTGAGTTCCCTGAGTCATACAGAAAATTCCCATTGGCCATCTATTTTATATGTAGTAGTGTATATGCTGACCTTTCTCTGTGGGGTGGGCAGCACTTTGTTTCCATATTCTTGGAGGGCGCTTTGAACTTGGCTCAAGATTAATTTGTGGCTTTCCTCATCAAATGAGATCTGAACTCACAAAGGCCTTCCCATAGGTCATTTCAAATGGGCTAAATTTTAAAATTCCCTTTAGGGCCATCCTCGTCCATAGAAAGGCTACAGGCAAAAGGGAGACTCAGATTTCTGAAGTGTCTTGGCATAGCTTAGCAAGTGTCTCCTTTTTTTTTCTTGGACGCCTTCTTTTTAGAACATGATTTGCTTTTTCTGCCTTGCCTAAGGATTGGGGCCTCCAGGAAGAGTGGAGGTGGTCGTGAATACCTAGAGCTGAGGAAGCCTGTTGGGTCACCTTGGCAGTGAAAGAAGGTCTGGTATCATTCTGTAAGCTTTGTGATCTCACAGCTCTCTCTGTAAGCAGAAACTCAGATCCATCTATTCCCTTTTCAGTCCTAATGGGGAAAGCTTCTGTCCACCCTCTGAAGGTGTTCTATGAATGCCGATAGGTGTCTCCATCCCCTGCATGGGAGCATGTCCATGTGCCAGGCTTCCCCTGCATAGGCTCCCCGATGTTGTATGGGCTGAGTGACGGGAGAAAGTACGCAGTAGCTTCTTGGGGCATGGTGGCCGCAAAGCTTGCGAGACCTGGTGACATTTTTAACAGTTTGGGACAGTCCCTTGCCCAGGAACACCTAAGTAACCAGTTTGGATAGGGAGTCTCACCCTAAACGGGAGGACTCGTGGAAGTGCTTAATTATTTTCCATTCCTTGATGCAGGAATGAGAAGCTTTTCTCTTTTGTCAGCCACCCTGAGGGCTCTCTTTTCAGCCCCTTATGTTTAGTCAGCCCACTCGAGTTCTTCCGCTGTACAGGGTGGCGCTGTCAGGAAGGAGGTGCTGTCAGGCCTGAGAACGGCAGCTGTGCCCGAGTGCAGCCTTGGTGGCCTTGCTGGCCAGGGTGTCTCTCCTTGTTAGGAGGTGTGGCCCCTTTGGTGACCCTGCAAGCTCCTTTGAAAGCTGGAATGCTTCTAGGAGTTCTATAATTTCTGGTGGTGTTTTATAGGGACTCCTTTGTTAGGAATCTTCTTTCTTCCTATATGACAGCGTGCACATGTAGCAGTAGGAATCCTTACTTGGAATCAGTGTGTGTGTGTGTATATTATATATATATATACACATATATATTTTGTTTTGTTTGTTTATTTTTGGCTGTCCTGGGTCTTCACTGCCACGAGGGCCTTATTCGAGTTGTGGAGGTTGGGGGCTGCTGTCTAGCTGTGGCGCACGGGCTTCTCATGTGGTAGACTGTGTTGCAGAGCACAGGCTCTAGGGTGCACAGGCTCGGTAGTTGTGGCTCACGGGCTTAGTTGCTCTGCGGCATGTGGGATCTTCCCTAACCAGGGATTGAA
>NW_011494876.1:14282239-14292578 GCF_000754665.1 Bison bison bison | reverse complement strand
GGTCTTCGCGGCTACTCCGGCTTTTGTCCAGTTGTGGTGTACGGCCTCTCATTGCCGTGGCTTCTCTGGCTGAGGGGGTATGCGGGCTCAGACGTTGTGGCTCCCGAGCTGTAGAGCACAGGCTCAATATGTGGTACACGGGCAGAATTGGACTTCCATGGTGGTCTAGTGGTTAAGAGTTTGCCTTCCAATGCAGGAGATGTGGGTTCAATCCCTGGCTCAGGAAGATCTGTCAGAGGAGGAAATGGCAACCCACTCCAGTATTTTCACCTGGAAAATCCCATGGACAGAGGAGCCTGGTGAGCTACAGCCCATAGGGCCACAAAGAGTTGGACATGCCTGAGCACAGTGCACACTCAGGCTTAGTTGCTCCGAGGCATGTGGGATCTTCCAGGATCGCGGAACACACCTGTGTCTCCCCCACTGGCAGGTTGATTGAGCCACTGAGCCACCAGGGAAGCCTGTGTATTGACTGTTTTTTTTAATTTGTTTTCATTTATTATGGCTTCCCATATATTGACTTAAAAGTACTTGTTTTATCTTTGGCTGTGTTGGATCCTGGTGTGCACAGGCTTTCTCTGGCTGCAGTGAGTTGGGGCTACTCTCTATTTGTGGTGCACAAGCTTAGTTGCCCTGTGGTGTGTGGAATCTTCCTGGGCCAGAGATGGAAGCTGTGTCCCTTGCATTGGCAGGTGGATCCTTAACCACTGGACCACCAGAGAAATCCTCTATTGATTCTTTTCTTTTATTAGAAAAATTAATTATTTGGTTGCACTGAGTCTTTGTTGCTGCATGCGGGCTTTCTCTACTTTTGGTGAGCAGAGGCTACTCTCTGTTGCAGTGCATGGGCTTTCCACTGTGGTGTCTTCTTTTACTGTGGAGCACAGACTCTAGGTGCATGGGCTTCAGGAGTTGCAGTCCATGGTCTTAGTTGCTCTGCGGCATGTGGGATCTTCCCAGACCGGGGATGGAGTCCATGTCCCCTGCATTGGCAGGTAGATCCCTATCTACTGTACCACCAGGGAAATCCTCCTATATTGATTCTTAATCCTTTTCCTAGCTGGAGTGCTCTGGTCCAAGGGGATCAGCTTGGCCTTTTGGGTGGAAGTGTAAGAGGGTAGAACTCCAGGCTCACAGTTGTTCACAGACTGACTATGGACATAGCCAGATGGCCTTACCCCTTTGTGTATAAAGCTGCGTCTATCAGTAAACCATTTTTTTTTAAAGTAACTAATTCATAAAATTATTATTACTTAATTTTGATTTTATACTGGAGCATAGTTGATTTTCAACATTGTGTTAGTTTCAGGTATACAGAGTAGTGATTCAGTTATATGTATGTACTTTTTCGAAGTCTTTTTCCATTTAGGTTATTACAGACTGTTGAGTAGAGTTCTCAGTGCTATACAGGAGGTCCTTGTTGGTTATCTTTTATTTTGTAATTTTAAATATAGCAGTGTGTATATGTCAATCCCAAATCCCAATTTATCCCTCCCCTGGGCCTTTCCCCTTTGGTAATCATAAGTTTATTTTCTCAATCTGTGAGTCTGTTTCTGTTTTATAAATCAGTTCATTTGTATCATTTCTTTTTAAAAGATTCTGCATTAAGTGATGTCATATGCTATTTATCTTTATCTGTCTGACTGACTTCACTTAGTATGATAATCTCCAGGTCCATCCATGTAGCTTCAAATGGCATTATTTCCTTCAGGCTGAGTAATATTGCATTGTGTGTATATCTATTTATCTATCTCATATCTTTATCCATTCATCTATCCATGGGCATTTAGGTTGCTTCTATGTCCTGGCTGTTGTAAACAGCACTGCAGTGAATATTGGGATGCATGTATCCTTTTCAACCATGGTTTTCTCTGGATATATGCCTAGGAGTGGAATTGCTGGGTCATAGGGCAGCTTTATTTTTCATTTTTTAAGGCACCTCCATACTGTTCTCTATAGTGGCTTTACCGATTTATATTCCCATCAACAGTATAGGCAGGGTCCCCTTTATCCACACCCTCTCCAGTATTTATTGTTTGTAGACTTGAAAAAACAATTTTATCCATGTATTTTATTTTTGGCTGTGCTGGGTCTTAGTGCATGAATTTTTCTCTGGTTGAGGCAAGCGAGAGCTACTCTGTAGTCGCAGTGCTTGGGCTTCTCATTGCAGTGGCTGCTCTTGTTGCAGAGCACAAGCTGTAGGCGCTCGGGCTCCAGTAGTTGCAGCTCCTGGGCTCCATAGCACAGGCTCAGTAGTTGTGGTGTATGGCTTAGTTGCTCTGCAGCATGTGCAATCTTCCCTGGCCAGGGATAGAACCCGTGGCTCCTGCATTGACAGGCAGATTCTTTACCACTGAGCCGCCAGGGAAGCCTTTTGTAGACTTTTTGATGATGGCCATTCGCATTGGTGTGAGGTGATAACTCACTGTAGTTTTGATTTGCCTTTCTCTAATAATTAGTGATTTTAAGAATCTTTTCATGGTCCTCTTGGCTCTCTGTATGTCTTCTTTGGAGAAATGTCTGATAGGTCTTCTGCCCATTTTTTGCTTGGGTTGTCTAGGTTTTTATTTATTTATATTTGACTGCACCTTGTGGCGTGTGGAAGTTCCCTAAGGATGGAAGTCACACCTGCTGTGGTGGAAGCACAGAGTCTTAACCACTGGTCCACTAGGGAAACTCATTTTTTTGTTTATTTTTTGATATTGAGTTATATGAGCTGTTCATAAATTTGGGAGATTAATCTCTTGTTGGTTGCATCATGTGTAAATATTTTCTCCCATTCTGTGGGTTGTCTTTTCTTTTGGTTTATGGTTTCCTTTGCTCTGCATAGCTTTTGAGTTAATTGAGTCCCATTTGTTTATTTTTGTTTTTATTTCCATTACTCTTGGAGACCAATCAAAAGTTTGTTTCTGAGTTTATTTTTGTGTATAGTGTTAGAGAATGATCTAATTTCATTCTTTTACATACAGCTGTCCAGTTTTCCCAGCACTATTTACTGAAGAGGTTGTTTTTTCTCAATTGTATAGTCTTGCCTCCTTTGTCATAGATTTAGTGACCTTGGTGTGTAGGTTTATTTCTAGGATTTCTACCTTGTTCCATTGATTTATATTTCTGGTTTTGTGCTAGTACCATACTATTGTGGTGACTATAGCTTTGTAGTATAGTCTGAAGGCAGGGAGCCTGATTCCTCCAGCTGTTTTTCCTTCTCAAGATTGCTTTGGCTGTTTGTCTCTCAGCTATATAGAGGAGAAAAGGTTTTCTAAATTTTGGAGACCTAACTCAGAGGTAGTCCGTAATTTTTATTTTAGATCTAGGAATGCCTGTTGGCAGTTTTCATTGCAGTTGAGAGGTTTGCGGTCACTTCCTTTTAGGGTTTCATAGAGAGGCTTTGCTATGAGCCCAAATCCTGCAAAATCCTGCCATCCCCAGAAAGGCTCTCAGTTGCCCCTTTGCTGGGAGTCGGTGGGAGGGTGGGTGGTGTTGGAGGGTCACAGTGACTTCCTTTTGGTCTTCATCTGGTGGGTGAGCACATTTCCCCATGTACTTAATCTGTTGGGTGGAAATCTGGGCCTTGTGAGGAGAGACTCAGTATCCTCATTTCCCCGGGGTCATAAGAGCTCATATATTAAGAATTGGGTTATTAAATGCTGGACCTCATTGGTCCTCGGGTCTCTAGGGATACTGTTTTTGTTCACGGGTTCCAATGAAACCTGACCTGGAGGCACATTAGAGCTCTTCCAGGAATCTCAGTGTTCCAGAAAGAGGGGTTTACTTGAGAAACAGTATAGGGTAAGGGGAGACCTCCTCTAAGGGTGGCTGAGGCGGGCTTCATGGCCAAGAAGAGTGATTTCTCCTGGTGGGTGCCTTCTCTGAGGGTGTCTCCAAATTGAACAATTGTCTGGAATTGAGTGAGCATCTCCCTTCTCAGCAAGGGGATGGGGCACTCAGACATGAGCAGGAACTGGTGTGCCAGGGTGAACTTTCCTAGTAAGCAGCTGAGGGGTGGTGTGAATCATTTGGCTTTGGGCTCCATCAATCCCTATTACCATACAGGATGGGGAGAACAAGGGTCCAGGGAAATCAGTCATCACGGAGTAGGGGGATCTGTTAATAACAACAAAAAAACCTGCCCCACCTGCCATGTCAAGCATTACCCAAGGCTCCTCCCGGCTGTCCTTTGGGAGCCAGGGCAGGTCCTGGGCCCTCAGTCCTCTCAGCCAGCATTGGTTTGGGAGCCCTGAGTCCTCTTCGGGACTGGGGGCAGTCCCACTTCCAGTGGCCCTCTGGTTTGCATATCAGGCAGAGTCCCTGTGGATTTCTCCCACAGACGGGGCATTTGTCCTTCCAGCGGCCCTCCTGGCTGCATTTGTTTATTATTATTAATTATTTTTGGCTGCACTGAGTCTTCATTGCTTCGCAGCCTTTCTCTAGTTGCCATGAGTGGGGGCTGCTCTTCATTGCAACGTCCGGGCTCCTCATGTGGTGACTTTTCTTGTCGCAGAGCTTGGCCTCTAGAGCATGCAGGCTTTCAGTAGTTGTGGCACAAGGGCCTAGTTGCCCCACGGCACGTGGGATCTTCCTGGACCAGAGATTGAACCTGTGTCCCCTGCGCTGGCAGGTGGAATCTTAACCACTGGCCCTTCAGGGAAGTCCTCCTGGCTGCATTTAAAACAGATCCATTCCCAGCTGGGCAGCGGCTCTGATCCAGATTTTCTAGTCCTGCCCCCACCATGGGCTGTCACAGGGAGGTAACCCTGAGGAGAGGTGGAGGCTGGATTCTTCACTCTCTGGGCCACCAGGGAAGCCACAAGAATACTGGAGCTGCGTCCAAGTTTGGGCCTTTCCTTGTTGTTCCTGAATCCTGTTTTCCTCCTCAAGCCTATCTCTCTCCCATTCCATAGTTTGTCTTTTCCTTTTATTTATGGCTTCCTTTGCTGTGCAGTAAGTTTTATTATATCCCATTTGTTTATTTTTGTTTTTATTTCTATTGCCTTGAGAGACTGACCTAAGAAAACACTGGTATGATCTATGTCAGACAATGTTTTGCCTATGCTCTCTAGGAGTTTTATGGTGTCATAACTTATGTTGAAGTCTTTAAGCTAATTTGAGTTTATTTTTGAGCGTGGTATGAGGGTGTGGTCTAACTTCACTGATTTACATGTGGCTGTCCAACTGTCCCAGCACCCTTGCTGAAGAGACTACTTTTTTTTTTTCTATTGTATATTTTTGCCTCCTTTGTCAAAGGTGAATTGACCATAGATACATGGATTTATAAAGAATCTGCCTGCAATGTGGAGTACCTGGGTTTGATCCTGGTTTGGGAAGATCCTCAGGAGAAGGGAATGGTTACCCACTCCAGTATTCTTGGGGCTTCCCTGGTGGTTCAGATAGTGAAGAATCTGCCTGCAATTTGGGAGACCCTGGTTTGATCCCTGGGTTGGAAAGATCTGCATCCCACTCCAGTATTCTTGCCTGGAGAATTCCATGGACAGAGAAGCCTGGTGGGCTACAGTCCATGGGGTTGCAAAGAGTTGGACACAACTGAGTGACTGTCCCTTTCACAATATGGATTTATTTCTGGGCTCTCTGTTGTGTTCCGTGGATCTGTATGTATGTTTTTGTACCAATACCATGCTGTTTTGATTACTGTAGCTCTGTAGTAGTGTGTGAAGTCTGGGAGAGTTATATCTCCTGCTTTGGTTTTTTTCCCCCCCTCAGGATTGCTTTGGCATTTTCTGGGCCTTTTGTAGTTCCATGTACATTTTTGGATTATTCTATTTCTGTGAAAAATGTAATGGGTACTTTGATAGGGATCATATTGAATCTGTAGATTGCCATTTAACAGTGTTAATTCTTCAACCCAAGAGCATGGGATATTTTTCCATTTCTCTAAATCTGCTTTAATTTCCTTTATTATGTATTATAGTTCTCAGTGTATTAACCTCTTTGATCAGATTTATTCCTAAGGGTTTGTTTTGTTGCGGTTTAATATTTGTTTTCATTTATTTATTTGGCTGCACCTGATCTTAGAAGCCACATGTGGGATCTTCAGTTGTTAATTGTGGCATGGGAACTCTTAGTCACAGCTTGTGGGGTAGATCCCATAAACCCTGACCAGGGATTGATCCTGGGCTCCCTGCCTTTGGAGCATGGAGCCTTAGCCACAGGACCACCAGGGAAGCCCCAGTCCAATTTTAAAAGTTATTGTTTTTTTACATTATCTTTCTGATATTTTATTATTAGTGTAAAGAAATGCAACCAGTTTCTGAACGTTAATGTATCCTGCTGTTTTGCTGAATTCTTTTATTAGATCTAGTAGTTTCAGTGCGGAGTCCTTAGGGTTTTCTATGCATAGAATCATATTATCTGCATCTAGTGACACTGTTACCTCTTGCTTTCCAATTCAGATACCTTTTATTTCTATTTATTTTTTTATTGCTGTGGCTAGGACTTCCAATACTATGTTGAATAGAAGTGGTCAGAGTGGACCTTCTTGACTTGTTACAGATTTTAGTGGGAAAGCTTTCAGCGTTTCACTGTTTAGTATTTTGGCTGTGGGTTTGTCAGAAATGGCTTTTCTTATGTTGAGATGTGTTCTCGTTATGCCCTGTTTGGTAAGACTTTTTATCACGAATGGATGAGGAATTTTGTGGGATGCGTTTTCTGCATCTTTTGAGATGGTCGTGTGGTTTTTGACCTTTGTAAATGTGTTGTATTACACTGATTGATGTGCAAATGTTGAACCATCCTGTGAACCTGGGATGCATCTCCCTTGGTCATTGTGTGTGGCCTTGCTTATGTGCTGATGGGTTCAACTTGCTTATACTTGGTTGAGAATTTTTGTGTCTGTATTCATCGAAGATACTGGCCTGTAGTTTTCTTTTTTGGTTTTCGCCTGGTTTTGGTATCAGGTGGCTTCAGAGTGTATCTGGGAGTGTTCCCACCTCTTCAGACTTTTGGGAGAGTTTGAGAAGAATCAGTGTGAGTTCTTTGTTTGTTTGGAAGAATTTGCCTCTCATCCTGGAGTTTTATTTGTAGGGAGGTTGTTTGTTTTTTTAATTAGAGATTCTTGTTCACTTCTAGTGATTAGTCTGTCCAAATTTTCTATATATTGTTTTAAAAAAATTTTGTTGAAGTAAGGTTGCTTTACAGTGATATGTTATTTTTTGCTGTGCAGCAAAGTGAATCAGCCATACATATACATGCTGCTGCTGCTAAGTCACTTCAGTCGTGTCCGACTCTGTGCGATTCCATAGACGGCAGCCCACCAGGCTCCCCCGTCCCTGGGATTCTCCAGGCAAGAACACTGGAGTGGGTTGCCATTTCCTTCTCCAATGCATGAAAAGTGAAAAGTGAAAGGGAAGTCGCTCAGTCATGCCCAACTCTTCGCAATCCCATGGACTGCAGCCCACCAGGCTCCTCCGTCCATGGGATTTTCCAGGCAAGAGTACTGGAGTGGGGTGCCACTGCCTTCTCCGATACATATACATATATCCCCTCTTTTTTGGATTTTGTTCCCATTTAGGTCACCACATAACACTGAGTGTAGATCCCATCAGCATCTGTTTTGTACATAGCAGTGTATGTCTATCCGTCCCGATTTCCTAATTCATCCCACTGCCACCTTTACCCCCTTGGTGTCTGAACCTTTGTTCTCTACATCAGTACCTCTCTTTCTGCTTTGCAGATAGGTTCATCTGTACCATTTTTTTACATTCCACATATATGTGTTAATACATATTTGATCTTCTCTTTCTGACTGACTTCACTGTGTATGACAGTCTGTAGGTCTATCCATGTCTCTGCAAATGGCATGATTTCATTTCTTTTTATGACTGAGTAATATTCCATTGTATATATGTGCCATATTGGTTTGTTTTTTTTAAATTATTATTTATTTATTTAACTCTGCTAGGTCTTAGGTGTGGCATGTAGGGTATTTAGTGGTGGCATGTGAATTCTTAGTTGCAGCATGTGGGATCTAGTTCCCTGACCAGTGATTGAACCTAGGCCCCCTGCACTGGCAGTGTGAAACCTTAGCCATTGGACCACCAGGGAAGTCCTGCCATATCATCTTTTTATCCATTCTTCTGTGACGGACATTTAGTTTGCCTCTGTGTCTCGGCTATTGAAAATCGTGCTGCAGTGAACGTTGGGGTGCATGAATTCTTTTGAATTCTGGTTTTTTTCTGGGTATATGCCAGGAGTGGAATTGCTGGATCGTATGGTAGTTCTATTTTCAGTTCTTTAAGGAACCTCTATACTGTACTCCATAATGGCTGTGCCAGTTCACAGTCCCACCCACAGTGTACAAGGGTTCCCTTTTCTCCGCACCCTCTCCAGCATTTATTGTTTGTAGATTTGTTGATGATCGCCATTCTGACTGGTGTGAGGTAATACTTCATTTTAGTTTTTTTTAAATAATTTTATTTATTTATATTTGGGTATGCTGGGTCTTTGTTGCTGCAAGGGTTTTTCTCTAGTTGCGGTGAGCAGGTGCTGCTCTCTGATTGCCGTGTACAACCTTCTCATCATGGTGGCTTCTCTTGTTGCAGAGCTTGGAATCTAGGGCCCATGGGCTTCAGTAGATGTGGCTCCTGGGCTCTAGAGCACAGGCTCAGTAGATGTAGTTTCTCCATGGCCTGTGGGATCTTCCTGGATCAGGGATCGAACCTGTGTCTCCTGCACTGGCGGGTAGCTCCTTTACCACTGAGTCACCAAGGAAGCCCTCGTTTTAGTTTTGATTTGCATTTTTCTAATAATTAGTGATGTTGCGCATCTTTTCATATGCCTATTGGCCATCTGTTTGTCTTCTTTGGAGAAAGGTCTATTTAATTAAAAATGTCTTCTGCCAATTTTTTTTATTAGGTTGTTTGTTTTAAATTTTATTTATTTAGGCTGCCTTGGGTCTTTGTTTCTGTGCTTGGGCTTTCTCTAATTTTGGCAAGCGAGGGCCAGTCTCTAGTTGTGTGGGCTTCTTGATCATGGTGTACAGGCTAAGCTGTCCCACAGCAAGTGGAATCTTCTCTGACCAGGGATCAAACCCATACGCCCCGCATTGACAGGTGGATTCTTAACCACTGGACCACCACGGAAGTCCTGTTAGTGTTTTTTTATATTGAGCTGCATAAGCTGTTTGTTTATTTTGGAGATAATCCCTGTCAGTTGCTTTGTTTGCAAATATTTTCTCCCATTCTTTTTTATTAAATATTTTTTGACATATAAACCCCGCTTTACTTTTTTGGGGTGCACTGAATCTTCGTTGCTGCATGTGGACTTTCTCTAGTTGCAGAGAGCAGGGGCTGCTCTCTAGCCATGTTGAACGGGCTTCTCACTGTGGTCGCTTCTCTTGTTCTGGAGCACAGGCTCTAGGTGCTTTGGTAATTGCTGTGTAGGGCTCGTTAGCTATGGCTCACAAGCCCTGGAGTGTGCTTCTTGTTGTTGTGTAGTCGCTAAATCGTGTCTGACTCTTTTGCGACCCCATGAACTGTAGCCTGCCAGGCTCCTCTGTCCATGGGATTTCCTGGACAAGAATACCAGAGTGGGTTTCCATTTCCTTCTGCAGGGGATCTTCCTGGACCAGGGATCAAACTCATGTCCCTTGTATTGCACGGTGGATTCTTAACCAGTAGACCAACAGGGAAGACCCAGTTCTTCATTTTATTATTGATTTTTTCCTATTGTTTTTTAATCTCTATTTATTTTCTCCCAGGTCTTTAGTATTTCATCCTTCTGCTGACTTTAGGTTTTGTTTGTTCTTCTTTTTCTAATTGTTTTAGGTAACACTTGGCTTCCCTGGAACTCTCTTGCTCTCTTGCTTTTTCCATGATCCAGCGGACGTTGGCAATTTGACCTCTGGTTCCTCTGCCTTTTCTACCAGACCACCTGATCTGCCTCTTGAGAAATTTGTATGCAGGTCAGGAAGCAACAGTTAGAGCTGGACATGGAACAACAGACTAGTTCCAAATAGGAAAAGGAGTTTGTCAGGGCTGTATATTGTCACCCTGTTTATTTAACTTATATGCAAAGTACATCATGAGAAACGTTGGACTGGAAGAAACACAAGCTGGAATCAAGATTGCCGGGAGAAATATCAATAACCTCACATATGCAGATGACACCACCCTTATGGCAGAAAGTGAAGAGGAACTCAAAAGCCTCTTGATGAAAGTGAAAGTGGAGAGTGAAAAAGTTGGCTTAAAGCTCAATATTCAGAAAACGAAGATCATGGCATCTGGTCCCACCACTTCATGGGAAATAGATGGGGAAACAGTGGAAACAGTGTCAGACTTTATTTTTCTGGGCTCCAAAATCACTACAGATGGTGACTGCAGCCATG
>NW_011494876.1:14275265-14281939 GCF_000754665.1 Bison bison bison | reverse complement strand
TGATGCTAAAGCTGAAGCTCCAGTACTTTGTCCACTTCATGTGAAGAGTTGACTCATTGGAAAAGACTCTGATGGTGGGAGGGATTGGGGGCAGGAGGAGAAGGGGATGACAGAGGATGAGATGGCTGGATGGCATCACGGACTCGATGGACGTGAGTCTGAGTGAATTCTGGAAGTTGGTGATGGACAGGGAGGCCCGGCGTGCTGCAATTCATAGGGTCGCAGAGTCGGACACGACTGAGCGACTGATCTGATCTTGGCTTCCCTGATAGCTCAGTTGGTAAAGAATCCACTTGCAATGCAGGAGACCCCAGTTCAATTACTGGGTCCAGAAGATCCCCTGGAGAAGGGAAAGGCAACCCACTCCAGTATTCTGGCCTGGAGAATTCCACGGACTGTATAGTCCATGGCGTCATAAAGAGTCGGACACAACGGAGCGACTTTCTCTTTCTCTTAGGTCATTTATTTGAAATTTGTCTCGTTTGTTTTTTTGAGGAAGGCTTGTATCTTCCCTCTAAGAACTTCTCGTTGCATCTCATAGATTTTGTATGGTTGTATTTTCACCATTGTTTGTCTCAAGGTATTTTTTTTAACTTTTTATTTTCTATTAGCCCATAGCTGATTAACAGTGTTTTGGTAGTTTCAGGTGAACAGCAGAGGGGCTCAGCCCTACATGTACAGGTATCCATACTCCCCTCCCGTCCAGGCAGCTGCACAACACTGAGCAGGGTTCTGTGTGCTGTACAGCAGATCCTTCTTGGTTATCCAATTTAAATATAGCAGTGTGTACATGTCCATACCAAACTCCCTAACTGTCTCTTTCCCTGTCCTTCCCCCCGGCAATCCTAAGTTCATTCTCTAAGTCTGTGGGTTTCAAGGTTTTCTTTAATTTCCTTCTTGATTTCCTCATTGATCCATTTGTTTTTAATAGCATGTTGTTTAGTCTCCATATAATAATTTTTTTTCTCAGTTCTTTTCCTGTGGTTGACTTCTAGTTTTATGCCATGTGGGCAGAGAAGATGCTTGAAATAATTTTTGTACTTTTAAATTTCTTGACATTGCTTTTATGCCCTAGTATGTGGTCAGTCCTAGTGAAGGATTCATGTACAATTGAAAGGATTGTGTGTTTTTAATGTAATGTCCTGAAAATGTCAATTAAGTCTAACTGTTCTACTATATCATTTAGGACCTCTGTTCCTTATTGATTTTCTGTCTAGACGATCTGTCCATTGGTGTGAGTGGGCTGGTAAGGTCTCCTACTATTACTGTATTCCTATGCATTTCTCCTTTTATATCTGTTGGTATTCATTTTATGTATTTGAGTGGTTCTGTATTAGGTGCAGGGCTTCCCAGTTGGCTCATGTTAGAGAATCTACCTGCAATGCAGGAAACCCAGGTTGCTTCCTGGTTTGGAAATATCCCCTGGAGAAAGGAATGGCTACCCACTCCAGTATTCCTGCCTAGAGAATCCCATGGACAGAGAAGCCTAGTGGGCTACAGTCCATGGGGTTGGAAAGAATGAGAAAGACAGAGCATGCACGCATGCGTGGTAGGTACATATATGTTGACAAGTGAAAACTCACTTCTTGTATTTATCCTTTTATCATTATATATTGACCTCCTTTATCTTCCTTTACGGCCTTTGTTTTAAAGTCTATTTTGTCTGATATGAGTATTATAACTCCCACCTTCTTGTCATTAACGTTTGCATGAAACACCTTTTTCCATCCCCTCTCCAATCTACATGTGTCCTTTGCCCTAAGGTGAGTGTCTCATAGGCAGCATGTTGTAGGCGGTTTTTGTTTTTTAATTTGCTGCTACTCTTTTTTGGTTGGAGCTTTCAGTCCATTGATACTTAAGATAATTATTGATGCCTATGTATTTATTGCTATTTTAAACTTTGTTTTCTGGTTGATTCTGTTTCCCCATTGTTCCTTTCTTTTTCTTTGTAGTTTGATTATTTCCTTTTATTTTATGCTTTTGTTGTCTTTTTGGTTTTTGTAAACTTATTGTATGTTTTTGATTTGTGGCTGCCCTTTTTCAAGTATGTCTGTCCCTTCCTATATCTGCTTGCCTGGGTCCAATAGTCATATAGACTTGCTCCTGCTGCTGCCGCTAAGTCGTTTAGTCGTGTCCGACTCTGTGCGACCCCATGGACTGCAGCCCACCAGGCTCCTCTGTCCATGGGGTTTTCCAGGCAAGAGTACTGGAGTGGGGTGCCCTTGCTTTCTCCTCATATAGACTTAGACACGTTAAAAAAAAGAATCTGCATTTTCTTACTCTCCTTCCCCACATTTTATGATTTTGGTGTCCTTTTCTACATCTTCATATTTACCACTTTGATATTCTTTGTGTTTGTCATCACTTTCACAAATAGGGATTTTTTTTCTTTTTGATCTGTATACTAAGTGATTTGCCGTAAGTGATTTTTTTCTTTCCATATTTTCTTGTTCTTTTTTATTTAGAGAAGATATTTCAATATTTAAGATGGATTTAGTATTTACTTTTCTGAGAAATTCTTTATTTCTCCTCCTGTTCTAAAAGTGATAATCTTCTGGGTAGACTATTTTAGGTTGCAGATTTTTCCCTTTCAAGACTTTGAATATACTTTGCCATTCTCTTCTGGCCTGCAGTGTTACTATAGAGATATCAGCTGATGGCCTTATGGGGGAATCCCTTGTAATTAACTCTTTGTTTTTCTCTTCCTAAGGGAAGAGAGGGAGGATTCGAATCCTTCCTAATTTTGCCATTTGTATTATCATATGTCTTGGTGTAGGTCTCTATTGGTTCATCTTGTTTGGAACCCTCTGTGTTTCCTGTCCCTGGATATCTGTGTCCTTCTTTAGGTTTGGGAAGTTTTCAGCCATAATTTCTTCAGATACATTTTCAATTCCCTTTTCTCTTTATTCTCCTTCCGGAATTCCTACTGTGTGTAGATTGGCACACTTTATATTATCCCATAGATCCCTTTTATTGCTTTCATTTTTTTTTCATTTGTGCTTTTTTTTTTTTTTTGATTGGGTTATTTCCATTCTATCTAATAGGTCATTCATTCTTTCTTCTGCATTATTCATTCTTCTGTTCATTGCCTTGAGCTCAGCTTTTGTGTCAGCAAATGAATTTTCTAATTCTTCTTGGCTCCTCCTTATAGTTTCTATTTCCTTTTTTACAGTCATCTGCATTTCTGTCATTAGTCTTTCTTATTTCCTTCAATACTTTCATTACCTCCATTTTGAACTCAGTGAGTATTAGACTGAAGAGATCTGTGTCATTGTTCTTTCAGGGGAATTCTCTTGGTCTTTGAACTGGGAGTTGTTCCTCTGCTTCTTCATTTTTCTTCTATTTCTCTTACTCTGTGAAAGTGAAAAATGAAAGGGAAGTCGCTCAGTTGTGTCTGACTCTGCGACCCCATGGACTGTAGCCTACCAGGCTTCTCCATCCATGGGATTTTCCAGGCAAGGGTACTGGAGTGGGTTGCCATTTCTTTCTCCGGGGATCTTCCCGACCCAGGAATCAAAGCCAGGTCTCCCGTATTGCAGGCAGACGCTTTACCCTCTGAGCTATCAGGGAAGTCCTCTTACCCTGTGAGTTTGGGAGAAATAGTTATCATCTATAGTCCTGGATGGTTTTTTATATGAGAGAGTGCCTGTGGTTACTTGTGTGAGTTTCATGTTTTTTGGCATGAGGGCAGTTACTGGTTTGGGTGCTTGCTGTCTCTTTCCTCAGCGTGTGCTGCCCGTTATCCCCTTGGTAGGAGATGCACAGGTGCGTGGCCTGCACGGGCTCCAGGAAGGCGGGGGCAGCTCTCGGTGCCCGATCCCAGGACCCTCAGCAGCAGTAGCAGTCTGTGTCGGCCTCTGGAGTCTTAAGATGGCAGCAGAGGCTCACACCCACCCCTGGAGCGTGTGTAGGTGGCGCCCTGCTGCCTGAGAGCATGTGAAGAAAGCAGCTCCTGTGGCAGTCCCCCCTCTTCTTGTGCCCCCCCCAATAATAGCCCAGGCTCCTTCCCACACTCCCTCAGTTGTGGTGACCACACCTAGCCCCTCAGGCTGTCCCCACACAGCCAACCCCAGTCCTCTCCTGGGTCTGACCTCTGAGGCCCGAGCCTCAGCACCCAGCCCCTGCTCACCCCAGTGCCAGTGTCTCGGCTGGAGAGCGGACTTCCCGGTGTGGAGAAAGCTTTCCATGTTTCCCGTTCCCTCCCAGGGACTCAGGGCCTGTCCTGATTCCTTTGTTTTTTATTGTCGTTGCACGGTTACATGGAGATTTTCTTGCCCTTTTGGAAGTCTTGGGTCTTATGCCAGCATTTAGTATGTTCTGTGAAAATCATTGCATCTGTAGATGTATTTTTGATTTATTTGTGGAACAAGGTGAACTCTGTATCTTACTTCTCAGCCATCTTGATCCATTTTTTGTGTTGTATTTTAGATTCAGCATATAAATGATATCATAAGTATTTGTCTTTCTGACCTGCTTTACTTAGGATGGCAGTCTCTAGTTGTATCCATGTTGCTGTGAAAGGCAGGATTTCATGCCTTGTTGTTGAGCAGTGTTCTATTGTGTATTTGTGCCACATCTCCTGTATCCATTCATCTGTTGATGGACATTTAGGTTGTTTCCATGTCTTGGCTATTGTGAATAGTGTTGCTATGAACATAGGGGTGCATATATCTTTTTGAATTATAGTTTGTCTGGATATGTGCCCAGAAGTGAGATTGGTGGATCATATGCTAATTCTATTTTTAGTTTTCTGAGGAACCTCCATTACCCTTTACAGTGGCCACACCAACGTACATTCCCAAGAACTGTGTGGGAGGGTTCCCTTTTCTCCACACCCTCTCCAGCATTTGTTATTTGTAGACTTTTTAATGATGGCCATGCTGACTGGTGTGAGGTGGTGCCTCATTGTAGCTTTGATTTGCATTTCTGTAATAATTACGATGTTGGGCATATTTTCATGTGCCTGTAGGCCACTGTATTTTGTCTTTGGAGAAACGCCTATTTAGTTCTTCTGCTTATTTTTGATTGGGTTGTTTGGCTTTTTGTTGTTGTTGAGTTGTATGAGCTATTTAAATATTTTGGAAATTAAGCTCTTGTTGGCCATATCACTTGCAAATACTTTCTTCCATTCCATGAGTTCTCTTTTTCTTTCACTTATGGCTTCCTTTGCTGTGCAAAAGCTTGTAAGTTTTATTAGGTCTCATTTGTTTATTTTGTTTTTATTTCTATTGCCTTGGGAGACTGACCTAAGAAAACAATGGTACAATTTATGTCAGAGAATGTTTTGCCTATGTTCTCTTCTAGGAGTTTTATGGTGTCATGACCTATATTTTACTTCTCTAAGCCATTTTGAGTTTATTTTTGTGTGAGAGCGTGTTCTAGCTTCACTGATTTACATGCGGCTATCCAACTATCCCAGCGCCATTTGCTAAAGAGACTGTCTTTTTCCGATTGCATATTCTTGCCTCCTTTGTCCAGGATTAATTGGCTCTGGGTTTGAGGGTTTATGTCTGTGCTCTCTCTCTTCTGTTCCATTGACCTCTGTGTCTGTTTTCGCACACACTGTTGTGATTACGGTAACTTTGCGGTATTGTCTGATGTCTGGGAGAGTTATACCTCCTGCTTTATTTTTTCCCATAGTATTGCTTTGGCAATTTGGGGTCTTTAATGTTTCTATATACATTTTTGTATTATTTGTTCTATTTCTGTGAAAAATGTCATGGATATGTTGATAAGGATCATGTTCAGTCTGTAGATTTCTTTGGGTAGTATTGCCATTTACCAATATTAATTCTTCCAACCCAAGAGCATAGGATATCTTTCCATGTCTTTGAATCCACTTTAATTTCCTTTGTTAATATTTTATAGTTCTCAGCATAAGTCTTTTACCTCCTTGGTCAGATTTATCTCTAGCGGTTGTTCGTGTGTTTGTTTTGATGCAGTTTACTTTGTCTTCGTTTTTGCTCATTTCTGTATTTGGTGCTCTGGGTCTTAGCTGTGACACGTGGGGTCTTTCATCTTTTACTTGTGGCATATGAGCTCTTAGTTGCAGCTTGTTGCCTGTAGTTCCCTGACCAGGGATCAAACCTGGGTCCTCTGCATTTAGAGTTCAGAGCCCTAGCCACTGGACCACCAGGGAAGTCCTGGTACAATTTTAAAAAGTATTTTTTAAAAATTACCTTTCCAATATTTCATTGTCAGTGTAAAGAAATGCAACCAATTTCTGAATGTTAATCTTGTTTCCTGCTACTTTGCTGAATTCTTTTATTAGATCTAGTGGGCTTCCCTGGTGACTCAGACAGTAAATAATCTGCCTGCAATGCAGGAGACCCCGGTTCGATCCCTGGGTCGGGAAGATCCCCTAGAGAAGGGAATGGCTACCCACTCCAGTATTCTTGCCTAGAGAATTCCTTGGACAGAGGGGTCTGGTGGGCAACAGTCCATTGGGTAGCAAAGAGTCAGACATGACTGAACAACTAACCCTTCCCTTTTTATTAAAGCTACTAGTTTTACTTTGGAGTCCTTATTAGTACTTTCTATATGTGTTATGGGGAGGCCTTACAAATAGCTGTGAAAAGAAGAGAAATGAAAAGCAAAGGAGAAAAGGAAAGATATAAACATCTGAATGCAGAGTTCCAAAGAATAGCAGAAGAGATAAGAAAGCCTTCTTCAGC
>NW_011494876.1:14275028-14275165 GCF_000754665.1 Bison bison bison | reverse complement strand
AGGTGTTGCACTCAATATGCCAGCAAATTTGGAAAACTCAGCAGGGGCCACAGGACTGGAAAAGGTCTTTTTCATTCCAGTCCCAAAGAAAGGCAATGCCAAAGAATGCTCAAACGACCACACAATTGCATTCATCT
>NW_011494876.1:14257966-14273929 GCF_000754665.1 Bison bison bison | reverse complement strand
GTCCATTCTGAAGGAGATCAGCCCTGGGATTTCTTTGGAAGGAATGATGCTAAAGCTGAAACTCCAGTACTTTGGCCACCTCATGTGAAGAGTTGACTCATTGGAAAAGACTCTGATGCTGGGAGGGATTGGGGGCAGGAGGAGAAGGGGACGACAGAGGATGAGATGGCTGGATGGCATCACTGACTCGATGGACGTGAGTCTGAGTGAACTCTGGGAGTTGGTGATGGACATGGAGGCCTGGCATGCTGCAATTCATGGGGTCACAAAGAGTCGGACACGACTGAGCGACTGATCTGATCTGATCTGATATGTGTTATATGCATCTAGTAACAATTTTACCTCTTGCTTTCCAATTCTGATACCGTTTGTTTCTTTTTATTGTCTGATTGCTGTGGCTGTTCTGTGTTGTGCTTAGTTGCTCAGTCACGTCTGACTCTCTGTGAACCCATGGACTATAGGACTTCCAATACTGGTGACTGAGAGTGGATATTCTTGCCTTGTTCCGGATTTTAGCAGGAAGACTTTCCGCTTTTCACCATTGAGTATTCTTTTTACTATGGGTTTGTCAGGTATGGCTTCTCTTATGTGGAGGTGTGTTCTCTCTGTACCCAGTTGGTAAGAGTTAGGAGTTGGTAAGAATGGATGTCGAATTTTTGGCAAATGCTCTTTCTGTACCTATTGAGATGGTCATATCAAGTGAAGTGAAAGTCGCTCAGTCGTGTCCAACTGTTTGTGACCCCATGAACTATATACCCCGTGGACTTCTCCAGGCCAGAATACTGGAGTGGGTAGCCATTCCCTTCTCCAGGGGATCTTCCCAACCCAGGGATTGAACCCAGGTCTCCCACAATTTAGGCAGATTTTTTACCAGCTGAGCCACCAGGAAAGCCCAGGTTTTTGACCTTCATCCCCTACTCCAGTACTCTTGCCTGGAAAATCTCATGGATGGAGGAGCCTGGTAGGCTGCAGTCCATGGAGTCGTGAAGAGTCGGACACGACTGAGCGACTTGACTTTCACTTTTCTCTTTCATGCCTTGGGGAAGGAAATGGCAACCCACTCCAGTGTTCTTGCCTGGAGAGTCCCAGGGACGGGGGAGCCTGGTGGGCTGCTGTCTCTGGGGTCGCACAGAGTTGGACACGACTGAAGCGACTTAGCAGCAATGTGGTATAGTGCGTTGGTATGCGTATGTTAAACTATGCTTGTAAACTTGGGATGAATCCCAAGCAGGGGTTTGTGACCTTTTTTATGTGGTGTTGGACCGATCCAGTTTGCTAATATTTTGTTGCAGACTTTTGCATCTATATTCATTACAGATACTGACCTCTAATTTTCTTTTTTGGTGGTGTCTTTTGGTATTGGGGTATTGGTGGCTTCATAGGGAGTATTTGGGAGTGTTCTCTTCAGTCTTTTTGGGAGAGTTTGAAAAGAATTGGTGTAAGTTCTTCTTTGTATGTTGGTAGAATTTGCCTGTGAAGCCATCTGGTCTTGGACTTTTGTTAGCAGGGAGTTGTTTTCTTTTGTAAAAAAAATTACAGATTCTGTTATACTCTCATGATCAGTCTGTCCAAATTATGTTATTTTTAAAAATTTTTTATTGGATTAGAGTTGCTTGACAATATTGTGTTAGTTTCTGCTGTAAAATGAATCAACTGTATATATATTATATATATATATATCCTTTTCTTTGGATTTCCTTCCCCTTTAGGTCACCACAGAGCATTGAGCACAGTTCCCTGTGTATACAGTAGGTTCTCATTAGTTATTTATTTTATACCTAGTAGTGTCTATGTGTCTATCTCAGTCTCCCGATGTATCCCACCCTGCCTTTCCCCCCTTGGTGTCCATGTTTGTTCTCTATGGCTGTATCTCTGTTTCTGCTTTGCAAATAGGTTCATCTGTACCATTTTTCTAGATTCCACATCTATAGGTTAATATATGATATTTGTTTTTGTCTTTCTGACTGACTTTACCATGCATGACAGTCTCTCAGTTCATCCACGTATCTGCAAATGACAGTTTTCATTGCTTTTTATAACTAACATTCCATTGTTTATATGTGCCGTTTCTTCATCTTTTTTTTTTTTTTTAAACATTTATTTATTTGACTGTGCTGGGTCTTAGTTGTGGCATGCAGGATCGGTAGCCGGGCATGCAAATCTTAGTTGCAGCTTGTGGGATCTAGTTCCCTGACCAGGGGTCGAACCCAGGGCCTCTACGCTTGGAGTGTAGAGTCTTAGCCACTGGACCACTAGGGAAGTCCCAGTGCAATTTTAAAAGGTATATATATATTTCACATTACCTTTCTAATATTTCATTGTCAGTGTAAAGAAATGCAACCAATTTCTGATTTTTAACCTTGTTTCCTGCTACTTTGCTGAATTCTTTTATTTAGTAGTAGATCTAGTAGTTTTAGGAGAAGGCAATGGCAGCCCACTCCAGTACTCTTGCCCGGAAAATCCGATGGACGGAGGAGCCTGGTGGGCTGCAGGTCCATGGGGTCACGAAGAGTCTGACACGACTGAGCGACTTCACTTTCACTTTTCACTTTCCTGCATTGGAGAAGGAAATGGCAAGCCATTCCAGTGTTCTTGCCTGGAGAATCCCAGGGATAGGGGAGCCTGGTGGGCTGCCGTCTATGGGGACTGAAGCAACTTAGCAGCAGCAGCATCTAGTAGTTTTAGTGTGAAGTCCTTAGAAATTTCTTTTTTTTTTTTTTTAAACAATCATCATTTTATTTAGCCCATGATCCTGTAGGTCAGTTGGGGAAATTTTCTGGTCTGGGTCAACCTAACTGAACTCTGCATTTTCAGTCAGCTGGAGGGTCAACTGATGGCTGGGCAATCTAGGATAGCCTCCCTCACCTGTCTGCAGTTAGCAAGCTATTGAGGGAGCTTCTGCAGTTCTCTTTCTCTGCACTTTTTCCCACTCCTCCTCCCTCTCAGAATTTGATTTTGTGCAGATATCTTTCCTCCGCCATCCCAACTCCCTATATGTAGCATGAGCCTCAGGGAAACTGCTGGAGAATTGACATGATAATTAACATAACTGCATTTCCCTTGCTGGTGATTGGTCAGGAGAAGGCACACCCAGGTCTGGCCAATGAGGAATGTGGGCAAGTCTGTTCAGAATGCTCCTAGGAAAGTTTTCCTCATCCCATGGAAAAGCTATGGAGAGAAATACCTAACTCTGATTGAGGGCTTGTTATGCCTGCTACTGCTGCTGCTGCTGCGTCACTTCAGTTGTGTCCGACTCTGTGCGACCCCATAGACGGCAGCCCCCCAGGGCTGTGAGAGTGGGCATCCTTGTCTTGTTCCAGATTTTAGCAGGAAGGTTCTCAGCTTCTCATCATTTAGTATTATTTTGGCTGTGGGTTTGTCAGAAATGGCTTCTCTTATGTTGAGATGTGTTCCCTCTATATCCACTTTGCTAATAGTTTTTTTTATGAATGGATGTTGAAATTTGTCAAATACTTTTTCTGCATCTATTGGGATGGTCATGTGCTTTTTTATGTTTGTTAATGTGGTGTATTACATTGATTTGTGTATGTTGAACTGTGCTTATGAACTTGGGATAAACCCCATTTAGTTGTGGAGTGTGATCTTTTTTCTGTGTTGTTGGATTCAGTTTGCTATTATTTTGTTGTGAATTTTTGCATCTATGTTCATCAAAGATATTGGCCTCTAATTTTCTTTTTTGGTGGTATCTTTGTCTGGTCTTGGTATCAGTGTGTTTGAGGCTTCATAGCAGGTATTTAGGAGTATTCTCTCCGCTTCAGTCTTTTGGGAGTTTGAGAATTAGTGTAAGTCCTTCTTTGTATGTATGGTAGAATTTGCCTATGAAACCATCTGGTCCTGGGCTTTTGTTTGTAGGAAGTTTTGTTTTGTTTTTTTAAATTACAGGTTATATTTCACTTATAGTGATTGGCCTGTCCAAATTATCTTTTTTTTTTTTTTAACTTTTATTGGAGTATAGTTGCTTGACAATGTTGTTAGTTTCTGCGGTACATTAGAGTAAATCAGCTGTGTATATATATACGTATTCCCTCTTTTTTGGATTTCGGTCACCACGGAGCATTGAGTGCAGTTCCTTGTGCTATACAGTGCATTCTTGTTAGTTATCTGTTTTATGCATAGTACTGTGTATATGTCTGTCTCAATCTCCCAATGCATCCCACCCCTCCTTTTCCCCCTTCGTGTCCATGTGTTTGTTCTCTACATCTGTATCTCTATTTCTGCTTTGCAAATAGGTCTATCTGTACCATTTTCCTAGATTCCACATATACAGGTTAATTTATGATTTTTTTTTCTCTTTCTGACTCACTTCACCATGTATGACAGTCTCTAGGTCCATCCACACCTCTGGAAGTGGCACAATTTTTGTTCCTTTTTATGGCTAAGTAATATTCAATGGACATGGGTTTGGGTGGACTCTAGGAGTTGGTGATGGACAGGGAGGCCTGGCATGCTGCGGGTTCATGGGGTTGCAAAGAGTTGGACACAACTGAGCGACTGAACTGAATATTCCATTATATATATGTGCCGTATCTTCCTTGATAAAAACTATTTATTTATTTATTTGACTGTGCCAGGTCTTATTGAGGCATGCGGGATCTGTAGTTAGGGCATGTGAACACTTGGTTGTAGCATGTGGAATTTAGTTCCCTGACCAGTGTTCAGACAGAGGCTCCCAGCACTGGGAGTGTGGAACCTTAGTCACTGGACCACCAGGGAAGTCCTACCATATCTTTTTTAAATCCATTCCTTGGTTTTTTTTTTTAATAATTTATTTAAAAATTTTTGTTTATTTTTTGTTTGCACTGAGTCTTCATTGTAGAGCACAGGCTTCTCAGACTGTAGGCACGGGAGCTTCAGTAGTTGTAGCAGGCGGCTCAGGAGTTGTTATGTGTGGGTTTGGTACTTATGGTGCACAGGCTTAGTTGTTCTGTGGCATGTGGAATCTTCCCGGAGCAGGGATCAAACCAGTGTCCCCTGCATTGGCAAACAGGGAAATCCTCCATTCCCCTGTTGATGTACAGTTAGATTGTTTCCATGGCCTGGCTATTTTAAATAGTGCTGCAATGAACACTGGGGTGCATCTATCTTTTTGAATTACGGTTTTCTCTCTGTATATGCCCAGGAGTGGGATTGCTCATTCATACGTAGTTCTATTTTTAGTTTTTTTAAGGAACCTCCATCCTGTTCTCCACAGCTGCTGTACCAATTTATATTGCCATCAGCAGTATAGTAGGATTCCCCTTTCTCCACACCCTTTCCAGAATTTATTGTGTGTAGACTTTTTGATGAGGCCATTCTGATTAATGTGAGGTGATATCTCATTATAGTTTTGATTTGCATTTCTCTAATAATTAGCAGTCCATCCTAAAGGAGATCAGTCCTGGGTGTTCATTGGAAGGACTGATGTTGAAGCTGAAACTCCAGTACTTTGGCCAACTGATGCAAAGAGCTGACTCATTTGAAAAGACCCTGATGCTGGCAAAGATTGAGGGCAGGAGGAGAAGAAGATGACAGAGGATGAGATGGTTGGATGGCATCACCAACTCAATGTACATGGGTTTGGGTGGTCTCCGGGAGTTGGTGATGGACAGGGAGGCCTGGTGTGCTGTGGTTCATGGGCTCACAAAGAGTCAGGCACAACTGAGCAACTGAACTGAACTGAGTAATTAGCAGTGTTAAGCATCTTTTCATGTCCCACTTGGCTATCTGTATGTCTTCTTTGAAGAAATGTGTGTATGGGTCTGCCCGATTTTTGATTGGTTTGTTTGGGGTTTTTTGGCCACACCTTGTGGCATGCAGAACTTCCCCATCCCATGCACCCTGAAGTGGAAGCACAGAATCTAAACCACTGGACTACCGTGGGAAATCATTTGTTTGTTTGTTATTCTTTTATATTGAGTTATATGAGCTGTTTGTAAATTTGGGGGTCAATCCCTTGTTTGGAATCATTTGCAAATATTGTCTCCCATTCTGTGGGTTGTCTGTTTATGGTTTCCTTTGCTGTGCAAAAGCTTTTTGAGTTTAATTGAATCTCATTTGCTTATTTTTGTTTTTATTTCCATTACTGTAGGAGATGGATCAAAAGATTTTGTGTATGATGTTAAAAGAATGTTCTAATTTCATGTTTTTGCATGTAGCTGTCCCTTTTCCCCAGCAACATTTATTGAAGAAGCTGTCTTTTCTTCACTTATACGTTTGTTTCATTCATTGTATATTGATTGACTGTGGGTGTATGGGTTTATTTCTTGGATTTCTGTCCTGGTCCATTGATGGATGTTTCTGTTTTTGTGCCAGTGCCGTACTGTCCTGATTACTGTAGTTTGTAGTATAGTCTGAAGGCAGGGTGCCTGATTCCTCCAGCTTTGTTTTTCTTTCTCAAGATTGCTTTCGCTATTTGTCTCTCAGCTATATAGAGGAGAAAGGGTTTTTCTGTTTGGGAGACCTAACGCAGAGGTGGTCCATAATTTTTATTTTAGAGCTAGGAACACCTGTTGGCTGTTTTCATCACAGTTGAGGTGTTTGTGGTTACATAAAGAGGCTTTGCTATGAGCCCAAATCCTGCAAAATTCTGCCATCCCCAGAAAGCTCCTCAGTTACCCCTTTGTTGGGGTCGGGGGTGGGTGTTGGAGGGTTACAGTGACTTCCTTTTGGTCCTCATCTGGTGGATGAGCACATTTCCCACATACTTAATCTGTTGTATGGAAATCTGGGCTTTGTGAGGAAAGACTCAGTATCCTGTTCACCTAGGAAGTGGAGGACCTGAATGGTGGTATCATCTGAATCTTCCCTAATGGGACTGGAAATTAGGAGGTCATCCACATAGTATAAGAGAGACCCCTTACCAACTGGTGAGTGCTATCCCTGTAGCCTTAGAGCAGCAGAGTCCAAGTTAGCTGGGAAGTTACATGAGCATCTGGATCTGTCCACTCAAAGGCAAAGAGATAGATACTGGGAGTCTGAGTGCAGAGGAATGCAAAAGAAGATGTCCTTTAGGTATAGCACTGTAAACGGTTTGCATTTTCTGAAACAGGGTAGTATGGTTGTATGGATTAGGGACTAATAAGTGAACTGGTCAGTCCTGGGTGTTCTTTGGAAGAACTGATGCTAAAGCTGAAACTCCAATACTTTGGCCACCTCATGCAAAGAGTTGACTCATTGGAAAAGACTCTGATTCTGGGAGGGATTGGGGGCAGGAGGAGAAGGGGACGACAGAGGATGAGATGGCTGGATGGCATCACCAACTCGATGGACAAGGGTTTGGGTGCACTCCGGGAGTTGGTGATGGACAGGGAGGCCTGGCGTGCTGCAACTCATGGGGTCGCAAAGAGTTGGACATGACTGAGTGACTGAACTGAACTGAACTGAAGTGAACTGGGACCACTGCCTCATTAACTACCTTCAGGCCTTGAACAAGCCTGTATTCTCCACTTTGCAGGCAGAAGCAGGGTTATTAGGCTGGTACAAGAGTAACTGTGGTTCTGGACCTTGAATTTTAAATCATATGCAGGGTCAAACACATCTATATTAATCAAAACAGAAACCATTACAATCAATACATTTTTGTGAATGAGAAGTAAATTTGTTTATTCCTGTAATATGAAAATCCCTGCTTCAGGATTCGATGAACTCTTGGAAAGCATTTTCTGCATCCTGCTGGTTGTGGAAGCATTTTCCCTACAAAAAGTTTCGAGATGCTTGAAGAAGTGGTAGTCAGTTGGTGAGAGGTCAGATGAAAATGGTGGATGAGGCAAAACTTCGTAGCCCAATTTGTTCACCTTCTGAAGCATTGGTTGTACAGCATATGATGGGGCGTTGCATGGAGAAGAATGGGCCCTTTCTGTTGACCAATGCCAGCTGTAGCTTTTGCAGTTTTTGGTGCATCTCAGTGGTTTGCTGAGCATGCTTCTTAGATGCAATGGTTTTGCTGGGATTCAGAAAGCTCTAGTGGATCAGACAGGCAGCAGACCACCAAACAATCATCATGACCATTTTTTGGTGGAAGTTTAGCTTCGAGAAGTGCTTTAGAGCTTCTTCTCAGTCCAGCCACTGAGCTGGTTGTCACTGGTTGTCAAATAAAATCCACTTTTCATCACATGTCACAATCTGATCGAGAAATGGTTCATTGTTGCTTAGAATAAAAGGAGACAACACTTCAAAATGACTTTTTTTGGTTTGCTGTCAGCTCATGAGGGCTTCCCACATGATGCTAGTGGTAAAGAACCTGTCTGCCAAATTAAACCTGTAAGCGATGCAAGTTCAATCCCTGGGTCAGGAAGATACCCTGGAGAAGGGCATGGCAACCCATTCCAGTATTCATACCTGGAGAATCCCATGGACAGAGGGCTTGCCGGGCTCTAGTCCATGGGGTCGCAGAGTCGGACTTAGCGCACATGTCAGCTCATGAGGCACCCACTTACTAAGCTTTTCCTTATTTCCAATTTGCTTCAAATATCAAATGACCAAAGAATGGTTGACACTGAGTTCTTGGGCAACTTCTTGTGTAATTATAAGAAGATCAGCTTCAATGATTGCTCTCAATTGGTTGTTGTCAATTTCCGATGGCTAGCCACTAAGCTCCTCATCTTTAAGGCTCTCCTTTGCAAAACTTCTTAAGCCACCACTGCACTGTATGTTTGCTACCAGTTCCTGGGCCAAATGCATTGTTGATGTTGTCAGTAATCTCTGCTGCTTTTACAACCCATTTTGAACTAGAATAAGAAAATCGTTCAAATTTACTTTTTGTCTAGCATCATTTCCATAGTCTAAAATATAAAATAAACATATATGGCAAAACCAATACAATATTGTAAAGTTAAAAAATAAAATAAAAATAAAATATGGAATAACACACACAAAAAAATAAAATATAAAATAAACAGCAAAAAAACATAAAGCGAGAAATGCATGTTAAAATGATATATAACATAACAACATCTATTTAAGAATGTATTCCAATATCAAATGGCAAATTTCAACAATGCAAAAACTGAAATTACATTTGTGCCAACATAATATTACACATAAATTGGCCGGGTTGTAAAAGCCCATATTTTAAGAACTGGGTTATTATATGCTGAACCTCACTGGGCCTCAGGTCTCAAGGGTTACTGTGTTCTCTGTGGGTCATCAGCATTGGGTTGAGATGAAACCTGACCTAAAGGCACATTATAGCCCTTTCAGGAACCTCAGCGTCCCAGAGAGAGGGGTTTACTTGAGAAACAATACGGGGTGAAGGGGAGACCTCCTCTGAGGGTGACTGGGGTGGGCTCCATGGCCAAGAGCAGTGGTTTCTCCTTGTGGGTGCCTTCTCTGGGGGGTGGAATCTCCACATTGAACTCTTGCCTGGAATTGAGTGAGCATCTCCCTTCTCAGCAAGGGGATGGGGCACTCAGGCATGAGCAGGAACTGGTGTGCTAAGGTAAACTTTCCTAGAAAGTAGCTGAGGGGTGTGTGTCGTGTGAATCGCTTGGCTTTGGGCTTCTCTGTCCTTGTTACTATACAGGGTGGGGAGGACAAGGATCCAGGGAAAAAAGTCATCACAGAGTAGGTGGATCTATTGATAACAAAAACAAACTTTCCCACTTGCTACGTTAAGGGTTTCCTGAGGCTCCTCCCGGGAAATGACCAGGTGTCTTTTGGGAGCCAGGGATGGTCCTGGGCCCCGTCAGGCTTCAGTCCTCTCTGCCAGCATCGGCTTGGGAGACCCAAGTCCCCTTCAGGATGAGGGCAACCCCGCTTTCAGTGGTTCTCTGGTTTGCATGCCAGGCAGAGTCCCAGTGGACGTTTTCCATGCAGGAGACATTTGTCCTTCCAGCGGCCCTCCTTGCTTTATTTAAAACAAGTCCATTCCCAGCTGGGCAGTGGCTCTGATCTAGATTTTCTAGTCTTGCCCTCTCCATGGGTTGTCACAAGGCGGGTAACCCCGAGGAGGGACAGAGGCCAGGGCTGCTGCTGAGATTGTGCCATTCATTGTTGTCTCTGAATCCTCTTTGCCTCCTCAAGCCTGTCTCTATTGTTAGATACTACAGAGGCCAAGACCAATAGCTTATTCATGGGGATTTGGGGTCTCACAGCTACCTTCTTTAATTTTTTCCCAGTGTCTTAGGCAGATTGAGTGATAAAATGGGTATTTACTAGGACTTGCCCTTTGGGGGTTGTCAGCATTAATATTGGTATAATTTTTTAAATCAACATCATTTTTATTCAAGTATAGTTGATTTACAATGTTGTGTTAATTTCTGATGTACAGTAGTGATTCAGTTATACGTGTGTGTGTGTATATATATATATACGTCCTTTTTAAAATATTCTTTTCCATTATGGATTATATTCCACAAGATTGGATACAGTCCCGTGCTGTACAGTAGGACTTTGATGTTTGTCGTTGTTACTGCTCAGTCTCTAATATGTGTCCAGCTTTTTGAGATCCCATGAACTATATATATATAGCCCACTAGGCTCCTCTGTCCATGGGATTTCCCAGGCAAGAATACAGGAGTGCATCATCATTTCCTTCTCCAGGGGATCTTCTTGACCTAGGTATTGAACCCATGTCACCTGCTTTTATCCCATATATATATATATATATATAAACTAGCTTGCATCTACTAACCCCAAACTCCCAGTCCATTCCTCTGCATTCCCCTCCTTGGCAACCGCAACTCTGATTTCTGTGTCTAGGAGTCTGTTTCTCTTTAGTAGACAGGCTCATTTGTGCCATATGTTAGATTAGGCATATAAGTGATGTATATTTGTCTTTCTCTTTCTGACTTACTTAGTGTGATAATCTCTAGCTGCATCCATGTTGCTGCAAATGGTATTATATTGTTCCTTTTTATGACTGCGTAATACTCCATTGTATCCATGTGGTATATCTTTTTTATCCATTCATCTGTGGATGGACATTTAGGTTGTTTCCATATTTTGGTTATTGTGAACAGTGCTGCCATGAACATAGGGGTGCACGGATCTTTTTAAAAAATTCGACACTGTTTTATAAAAAAGAATAAACAAATTGATTAATCTCCCAGGAGGCCAATTAAGAAAAACAGTAGGAAACTACATGTGGACAGAGGCAGAAAGGAAAATAGAACATTGCTTCAATTCTTGAAGGTATTAAAAACCTATGACCATATTTTTTAAATTTATCAATTAAAGATTTAAATGGAAAAATATCGCAAAGCTTGTAAGCTAAACTTATACTAGAAGAAATGCAGAATCTGAAGGGTTTTGTATAAAATTAACGGAGTGTACAATGAAGTCTTACCACAGGTAAAACGCCAGGATGCTTCACAACTGAATTCCACAATAAAGTTTAGTAACAAATATAATTATTTTTAAGAATTTTTTTCAGAAAAGAGAAAAAAAGGGGGAAACAATTCTTAATATATAAGGCCAGTGCTACTCTGAAACCAAAATCTACCAAAAAATTTAAAGAAAAAAAATCACAGGCCGATCATATGCATGCATTTATTCAACAGATACAAAAACCCAAGCAGATACTATCAGACCAAACCCAGCAACAAATAGGATGAATGATGACACATTGTGATAATTCTGAGGATTTTATTTATTCTAGGGATACAGGCTGGTTTAACTCTGTAAAATCTACTATATAATTTGTCAAATGAGCAGAAAAATGCATAGAAATCACATAATCAGTAGATCATATGGCGTATTGAATGAAATGCATGACCCATTCATTAAAAATAAAATACTCATAGAAAACTTGGAATAGAAGGACATTTCTTAATCTGATAAAGGCTATCTACAAGAGGACCTTAAAATAACAGCAGTGAAATATTTTCAAATTTTTGTTTTTATTTATTCACTTACTTCAGGCTGTGCTGGGTCTTTGTCGTTGCTCACGGGCTTTCTCCAGTTAGGCGCTCGGGCTTCTCGCTGCAGTGGCGTCTCTTGCTGTGGAGTACAGGCTCTAGGTGTGCAGGCTTCCCTCGTGTGGCTGGTGGGCTTAGTAGTTGTGGTGCACAGGCTTAGTTGCCCCACAGCATGTGGAATCTTCCCTGACAAAGGATAGAACCTGTGTGTCCCCTGCCATTGGCAGGCGGATTCTTAACCACTGACAATCAGGGAAGTCCAACAGTGAAATATTGACAGTAAAATGTTGATGTGGGAAATAGAATCAAATGTTTCATCTCGAGGTACATGACCAGGGAACGCAGAGCACCTGTGAGACTGCCCTGTGTGACCCCATTTATTGAGGTTCATACACAGGGAAACTGCCCAGCTAGAAGCCCAGGAAGTGGCCTTGGCAGGCTCACGTCGAGATATTCTGCGTCTTGACGGTATTTTTCTTTCGCTCTGGTTGGTGGTTACAAGTGGGTCCATGGAGCAATACAGTGGTTATGTCTGTGAGTGGATGGATGAATACACTCCGTGCATGTGTTTTTTTTTTTTTTAAATACTTACTTGTTTTGGCTGCCCTGGGCCTCCGTTCCTGCTGCGTTTCTCTCTGGTTGCAGTGAGCTGGGAGCTGCTCTCTAGTTGTGGCATGTGGGCTTCTCGTTGCCATGACTTCTCTAGTTGCAGAGCATCGGCTCTAGGGCACCTGGGCTTTATTAGTCGCATCCTGGGCTCTAGAGCACAGGCTCAGTAGTTGTGGCCCACAGGCTTAGTTGCTCTGTGGCATGTGGGATATCCTCCTGGACCAGGGAGCGAACCCATGTCTCCTGAATTGGCTGGTGGACTCTACTCCACTGAGCTACCAGGGAAGCCCCGTGCATGTCTTTTTGAATTATAGTTTTCTCCAGGTATATACCCCAGTGTGGGATTGGATTGCTGGATCATATGGTAATTTTATTTTTTATTTTCTGAGGAACCTGCATACTGTTTTCCATAGTAGCTACACCAGCTTACATTCCCAACAGTGTCGAGGGTGTCCTTTTCTCCACATCCTCTCCAGCATTTATTGTTTGTAGGCTTTTTGATGACTGGTTCCTGGTATACCTTGTTGTAGTTTTGATTTGCATTTCTCTAATGATTAGTGATGTTGAACATCTTTTCATGTGCCTGTTGGCCATCTGTATTTTGTCTTTGGAGAAATGTCTATTTAGGTCCTGTGCACGTTATTCCGTTGGGTTGTTTTGTTGTTGGTGGTGTTAAGTTATATGAGCTGCTTATATATTTTGGAAATTAAGCCCTTGTCAGTCATAGCATCTGCAAATATTTTCTCCCATTCCATAGTTTGTCTTTTTATTTTATTTATGGCTTCCTCTGCTGTGCGAAAGTGCCTAAGTTTTATTAGGTCCCACTTGTTTATTTTTGTTATTTCTATTGTCTTGGGAAACCAACATAATAAAACATTGGTACAATTTATGTCAGAGAATGTTTTGCCTATGCTCTCTTCTCTCTCTTATAGTGTCATGTCTTTTGAGGTCTTTAAGTTAATTTGAGTTTATTTTGGGGCATAATGTGAAGTATGTTCTAACTTCACTGATTTACATGCAGCTGCCCACCTATCCCAGCAGCACTTGCTGAAGAGACTCTTTTTTCCATGGTATAGTCTTGTATCCTTTGTCGAAGTTTAATTGGCCATTGGTGTGTGGTTTATTTCCGGGCTCTCTATTCTGTTCTGTTGCTCACTATGTCTGTTTTTGTACCAATACCGCACTATTTGATTACTATAGGTTTGTAACATTGTCTGAAGTCTGCCAGAGTTAGACCTCTTGCTTTGTTCTTTTTCCTGACAGTTTTAATTCTGGGTCTTCTTTGGTTCCATATAAATGTTCGTATTATTTGCTCTAGTTCCATGGAAAATTTCATGAGTAATTTGATTGGGATCACATTCAGTCCATAGAGTACTCTGGATAGTATTGCCATTTACCAATATTAATTCTTCCAACCCAAGAACACAGGCTGTCTTTCCCCTTGTTTGACTCCACTTTAATTTCCACTGTTAATGTTTTATAGTTCTCAGTGTGTAGGTCTTTCACCTCCTTGGTCAGATTTATTCCTAAGGGTTTGTTCAAGTGTTTGTTTTGGTGCAATGTTATTTAATCTTTACCTTCTTTCGTTTGTTTATTTGTCTGTGCTGGATCTTAGCCACAGCACGAAGGGTCTTCTAGTTGCAGCATGTGAACTCTTGGTTGGCAGATTGTTGAATCTAGTTCCCTGACCAGGGTTCGAACCTGAACCTCCTGTGTTTGGAGTGCAGAGCCTTAGCCACTGGACCACCAAGTAAATTCCGCTGCAATTTTAAAAGGCATTGTTTTTTTAATATTAACTTTCTGAGATTTCATTCTCAGTGTAAAAACTGCAACCAGTTTCTGAGTGTTAATCTTATATCCTGTTACTTTGCTGAATTCCTGTATTAGGTCTAGTAGTTTTAGTGAGGAGTCCTTGCTGCTAAGTCACTTCAGTCGTGTCCGACTCTGTGTGACCCCATAGACGTCAGCCCACCAGGCTCCCCCGTCCCTGGGATTCTCCAGGCAAGAACACTTGAGTGGGTTGCCATTTTCTTCTCCGATGCATGAAAGTGGAAAAGTGAAAGTGAAGTCGCTCAGTCGTGTCCGACTCTTAGCGACCCCATGCACTGCAGCCCACCAGGCTCCTCCATCCATGGGATTTTCCAGGCAAGAGTACTGGAGTGGGGTGCCATTGCCTTCTCCGTGGAGTCCTTAGTGCTTTCTGTATATAATATCACGTTATATGCATCCGTGACAGTTTTATCTCTTGCTTTTCAATTCGGAGAGCTGAACCTTGTATTTCTTTTTATTATCTGATTGCTGTGGCTGGGACTTCCAATACTATGCTGACTAAAGTGGTGAGAGTAGACATGCTCGTCTTGTTCCAGATTTTAGCGGGAAAGTTCTCAGCTTTTCACCCCTGAGTAGTATTTTGGCTGTGGGCTTGTCAGAAGTGTCTTTTCTTATATTGAGGTGTGTTCCCTCTATAGCCAGTTTGGTAAGAGTTTTTATGGTGAATGGATGTTGAGTTTTGTCAAATGCTTTTTCTGCATCTATTGAGATGATCATGTGGTTTTTTCCTTTTGTTTATGTGTATTTATTACATTGATTTGTGTATATGGAGCTATGCTTGTTGAACTTGGGATTCCCACTTGGTCATGGTGTATGATTACTTTTATGTGTTGTTGGATTTGGTTTGGTAATATTTTGCTGAGAATTTTTGCATCTATATTCATCAAAGATACTGGCCTGTTGTTTTCTCTTTGGGTGGTATTTTTTGTTTGGTTTTGGTATCAGATGGCGTCATAGAATGTATTTGGGAGTGTTCTGTCCTCTTCAGTCTTTTGGGAGAGTTTGAGAATTGGTATAAGTTCTTTTTATGTTTGGTAGAATTCTCCCATGAAGCCATCTGGTCCTGGACTTTTGTTTATAGGGTGTTTTTCTGTTTGTTTTTTTTTTTTTAAATTACAGATTCTGTTTCACTTCTGGTAATCAGTCTGTTGAAATTATCTATTTATTCTTTTTAAAAAATTTTATTGGGGTATAGTTGCTTTACAATGTTATGTTATTTTCTGCTGTACAGCAGTTAATCAGCTATACATATACATTTATTCCCTCATTTTGGATTTCCTTCCCATTTAGGATACCACATAGCATTGAGTAGAGTTCTCATTTGTTATCTATTTTATACATAATAATGTGTATATGTCTATCCCAATTTCCTTATTCATTCCACACCCCTCCACTCCCCTTCGGAGTCCATACATTTGTTCTCTGCATCTGTATCTCTGTTTCTGCTTTTCTGCTTTGGGAGTAGGTTCATCTGTACCATTTTCCTAGATACTACACACATGCCTAAATATATGGTGTTTGTTTTTCTCTTTCTAACTTACTTCACTGTGTATGAGTCTGTAGATCCATCTACATCTCTGCAAATGGCATGATTTTGTTCCTTTTTATGATTGTGTAATACTCCCTGTATATGTGCCATATATATATATATATATATATATATATATAT
>NW_011494876.1:14249419-14257866 GCF_000754665.1 Bison bison bison | reverse complement strand
GCAGCATGCAAACTCTCAGTTGAGCATGTGGAAGCTAGTTCTCTCACAAGGATCAAACTTAGACTCCCTGCATTGGGAGAGTGAAGCCTTAGCGATTGGACCACCAGGGAAGTCCTGCCATATCTTTTTATCCATTCCTCTGTTGATGTACATTCAGATGGTGTCCATATCCTGGCTATTGTATGTAGTGCTGCAGTGAACACTGGGGTGCTTGTATTATTTTGAATTATGGTTTTTGTCTGAGTATGTGCTCAGGAGTGGGATTGCTGAGTCGTATGGTAGTTTTTAGTTTTTAAAGGAACCTACATACTGTTCTCCATAGTGGCTGTGATAATTTACATTCCCACCAATAATGTAAGAGGGTGCCCTTATCTGCACATCCTCCCCAGCATTTATTTTTTGCAGACCTTTTGATGATGGCCATTCTGACTGCTGTGAGGTGATACCTTATTGTATCATTAGAGAAATTGCATTTCTCTAATAATTAGTGATGTTGAGCATCTTTGCATGCCTATTGTTGTTCAGTTGCTCAGTTGTGTCCAACTCTCTGTGATCCCATGGACTGCAGCACCCCAGGCTTCCCTGTCCTTCATCATCTCCCAGAGCTTGCTCAAACTTGTGTCCATCGAGTCACTAATGCCATCCAACCATCTTGCCCTCTGTCCTCCCCTTTGCCACCTGACTTCAGTCTTTCCCAGCATCAGGGTCTTTTCTAATGAGTCAGCACTTCGCATCAGGCGGCCAAAGTCTTGGAGGTTCAGCTTCAGCATCAGTCTTCTAATAAATATTCAGGATTCATTTCCTTTGGGATTGACTGGTTTGATCTCCTTGCAGTCCAAGGGACTCTCAAGAGTCTTCTCCTTCTTAAGTCTTCTCAAAAACTCTTTTCAAGAGTTCAAAAGCATCAATTCTTTGGCATTCAGCCTTCTTTATGGCCCAGCTCTCACATCCATACATGACTACTGGAAAAACCAAACATAGCTTTGACTATATGACCTTTGTTGGCAAAGTAATGTCTCTGTTTTTTAATAAGCTGTCTAGGTTTGTAATAGCTTTTCTTTCAAGGAACAAGCGTCTTTCAATTTCATGGCTGTAGTCACCATATACAGTGATTTTGGAGCCCAAGAAAATTAAGCCTGTCACTGTTTCCATTTTTTCCCCATCTATTTGCCATGAAGTGGTGGGACCAGATGCCATGATCTTCATTTTTTGAGTGTTGAGTTTTAAGCCAGCTGTTTCACTCTCCTCTTTCATCAAGAGGTTCTTTGGTTCCTCTTCACTTTCTGCCGTAAGGGTGGTGTTATCTCCCTATCTGAGGTTATTGATATTTCTCCCTGCAATCTTGATTCCAGCTTGTGCTTCCTCCAGCCCAGCGTTTCTCATGATGTACTCTGCATATAAGTTAAATAAGCAGGGTGACAATATACAGCCTTGATGTACTCCTTTTCCTATTTGGAACCAGCCTGTTGTTCCATGTCCGTTTATAACTGTTGCTCCCTGACCTGCATACAGGTTTCTCAAGAGTCAGGTCAGGTGATCTGGTATTCCCATCTCTTTCAGAATTTCCACAGTTTATTGTAATCCACACAGTCAAAGGCTTTAGCATTGTCAAAAAGCAGAAGTAGATGTTCTTCTAGAATTATCCTGCTTTTTCTATGATCCAACAGATGTTGGCAATTTGATATCTGGTTGCTCTGCCTTTTCTAAATCCATCTTGAACATCTGGAAGTTCTCAATTCACATACTGTTGAAGCCTAGGTTGGAGAATTTTGAGCATTACTTTGATAGCATGTGAGATGAGTGCAATTGTGTGGTAGTGTGAACATTCTTTAGTATTGCCCTTCTTTGGGATTGGAATGAAAACTGACCTTTTCCAGTCATGTGGCCACTGCTGAGTTTTCCAAATTTGCTGGCATATTGAGTGTAGCACTTTAGCAGCAGCATCTTTTTGGATTTGAAATAGCTCAGCTGGAGTTGCATCACCTCCACTAGCTTTGTTCATAGTGATGCTTCCTAAGGCCCACTTGACCTCACATTCCAGCATGTCTGGCTCTAGGTGAGTGATCAAACCATCAAGATTAACTGGGTCATAAAGATCTTTTTTGTATAGTTCTTCTGTGTATTCTTGCCACCTCTTCTTCATATCTTCTGCTTCTGTTAGGTCCATACCATTTCTGTCCTTTATCAAGCCCATCTTTGCATGAAATGTTCCCTTGGTATCTCTAATTTTCTTGAAGAGATCTCTAGTCTTTCGTATTCTATTATTTTGCTCTATTTCTTTGCATTGATCGCTGAGGAAGGCTTTCTTATCTCTCCTTGCTATTCTTTGGAACTCTGCATTCAAATGGGTATATCTTTCCTTTTCTCCTTTGCTTTTCACTTACCTTCTTTTCACAGCTATTTGTAGGGCCTCCTCAGACAGCCATTTTGCTTTTTTGCATTTCCTTTTCTTGGGGATGGTCTTGATCCCTGTTTCCTGTACAATGTCACGAACCTCCATCCATAGTTCATCAGGCACTCTGTCTATCCGATCTAATCCCTGGAATCTATTTGTCACTTCCACTGTATAATCCTAAGGGATTTGATTTAGGTCATACCTGAATGGTCTAGTCGTTTTCCCTACTTTCTTCAATTTAAGTCTGAATTTGGCAATAAGGAGTTCATGATCGGAGCCACAGTCAGCTACCAGTCTTGTTTTTGCTGACTGTATAGAGCTTCTTCATCTTCAACTGCAAAGAATATAATCAGTCTGATTTTGGTATTGACCATCTGGTGATGTCCATGTGTAGAGTCTTCTCTTGTGTTGTTGGAAGAGAGTGTTTGCTATGACCAGTGCATTTTCTTGGCAAAACTCTTTTAGCTTTTGCCTTGCTTCATTTTGTACTCTAAGGCCAAGCTTGCCTGTTACTCCAGGTATCTCTTGACCTCCTACTTTTGTATTCCAGCCCCCTATGATGAAAAAGGGCATCCTTTTTTTGGTGTTAGTTCTAAAAAATCTTGTAGGTCTTCCTAGAACCATTCAACTTCAGCTTCTTCAGTATTAGTGGTTGGGACATAGACTTGGATTACTGTGATATTGAATGGTTTGCCTTGGAAATGAACAGAAATCATTCTGTCATTTCTGAGATTGCACCCAAGTACTGCATTTCAGACTCTTTTGTTGACTATGAGGACTACTCCATTTCTTCTAAGGGATCTTGCCCACAATAGTAGATATAGTGGTCATCTGAATTAAATTCACCCATCCCGGTCCATTTTAGTTCACTGATTCCTAAAATGTCTATGTTCACTCTTGCCATCTCCTGTTTAACCACTTCCAATTTTCCTTGATTCATGGACCTAACATTCAAGGTCCCTATGCAGTATTGTTCTTTACAACATTGGACTTGACTTTCACCACCAGACACATCCACACCTGGCCATTGTTTCTGCTTCGGCTCAGCGTCTTCATTCCTTCTGGAGTTATTTCTCAGCTCTTCTCCAGTAGCATATTTCCATTTGTTCATGCCTATTGGCCATCTATATGTCTTCTTTGGAGAAATCTGTTTAATTAAAAATGCTTCCCGTCCATTTTTTTGATTGGTTGTTTGTTTTAAATTTTGTCTATTTATGGCTACACTGGGGTCAGTTGCTGTGCGCTGGCTTTCTCAAGTTGTGATGAGCGGGGGCTACTCTCTTCTCACTGTGGTGGCTTTTTGTAGAGCACAGGCTCTGGGCACCTGGATTTCAATAGTTGTGGCACATGGCTCAGTATTTCAGCTTGTGGGTTCTAGAGCACAGGCTCAGTAGTTGTGGTGCACAGGCTTAGTTGATCTGCAGCATGTGGATCTTCTGGGACCGGGGATAGAACCTGTGTCCCCTGCATTGCAAGGCTGATTCTTAACCACTGGACCAGGGAAGCTCCAGCTCTTGGTTTTATTGATTTTTTTCTATTGGTTTTTGATCTGTATTTGATTTATTTTCTCCCTGATCTTTATCATTTCCTTCCTTCTGCTGACCTTAGGTTTTGCTGCCCTTCTTTTTCTAATTGTTTTAGTCGGCAGGTTAGGTTGTTTACTTGAGATTTTTCATGTTTGTTTTTTTGAGGAAGGCCTGTATCACTTTGAACTTCCCTCTAGGAACTGCTTTTGCTACATCCCTTAGATTTTTTATGGTTGTGTTATTAATGTTGTTTGTCTCAAGGTATTCTTTTTTTCAGCTTTTTATTTTGTGTTGGGATATGGCTGATTAACAGTGTTTTGATAGTTTCAAGTGAACAGGGAAGGAGCTCATTGGTACATATACATGTATCCATTCTCCCCCAAACTCCCCTTCCATCCAGGCCGCCACATAACATTGAGCAGAGTTTCATGTGCTACACAGTAGGTCTTTGTTCTTCTCCATTTAAAATATAGCAGTGTGTACATGTCCATCCCAAACTTCCTAACTATCCCTTCCCCGTCCTTCTCCCTGGCAACCATAAGTTCATTCTTTAAGTTGGTGAGTCTCAAGGTTTTCTCTAATTTCCTTTTCGATTTGTTGACCCATTTGTTTTCGCGTAGCATGTTGTTTAGTCTCCATGTAATCGTTTTCTTCCCTAATTTCTTTTCCTGTGGTTGATTTCTAGTTTCATGCCATTGTGGTCAGAGAAGATGATTGAAACAATTTCTGTACTTTTAAATTTGTTGAAGTTAGTTTTATGCCCTAGTTTGTGGTCAATCCAGAGAAGGCTCCATGTGTATTTGAAAAGAATGTATACTCTGGTTTTCTTTTTTTTAACATAACATCCTGAAAATATCAATCAAGTTTCACTCTTCTATTATATCATTCAGGATCTCTGTTGTCTTATTGATTTTCTGTCTAGAAGATCTGCCCATTGATGCGAGTGGGATGTTAAGATCTCCCAGTATGATAGTATTCCTATCCATCTCTCCCTTTATGTCTGTTGGTATCTGTTTCATGTATTTGGGTCTCCTGTATTAGGTGCAGGGCTTCCCAGGTGGCTCAGTGGTTAAGAATCTGCCTGCAGTGCAGGAGACCCATTGCAGGGAAGATCCCCTAGAGAAGGAACTGGCTACCCACTCCAGTGTTCATGCCTAGAGAATTCCATGGACAGAGGAGCCCAGTGGACTGCAGTCCATGGGGTTGCAGAGTCAGACACAAATGAGCACGCACACATGCATATTACACGCACATATGTTGACAAGTGTAAAATCCTGTCCTTGTATTGATCCGTTTATGATTATATTAATATATTGTCCATGTTTATCTTTCTTTATGGCCTTTGCTTTAAAGTCTATTTTGTCTGATATGAGTATTGGGACTCTCACCTTCTTATCATTTCCATTTGCGTGAAATATATTTTTCCATCCCTTCTTCAATCTATATGTGTCCTTTGCTGTCAGGTAGGTCTCTTGTAGGCAGCATATTGTAGGCACTTGGTTTTTTTTTTTTATCTAGTCTTCCACTGTTTTTTGATTGGAGTGTTCAGTCCATTGATATTTAAAATTGATATGTACATATTTATTGCCATTTTAAACTTTATTTTCCAGTTGATTCTTTGTTTCTCTGTTGTTTGTTTCTATTGTTTTTCTTTGTGGTTTGATGATTTCCTTTTATTCTATGCGTGTGTTCTCTTCTTTTTGGTTTTTGTGAATCTATTGTGTGTTTTTGATTTGTGGTTACCCTTTTTCAAGTATGTTAATCTCTTCCTATATCTGCTTGCTTTGGACTGATAGTCATATAGGCTCAGATATATTAAAAAGAATCTGCATTTTCTTACTCTCCTTCCCCACATTTCACTATTTCAGTGTCCTTTTTTACATCTTCATATTTATCCTTTTGCTGTTCCTCGTATTTGTCATCACTTTCACAACTAGTTTTTTTTTTTTTTCTTTTTGATCTGTATGCTGACTAATTCAAGTGAGTTACTTTCCAGTTGTGATTTTTTTCTTCCCATATCTTTTTGTTCTTTTCTGTTTAGAGAAGACATTTCAATATTTCCTTTGAGATATGTTTAGTATTGTGGGGTTTTTTTTGCTTTTCTGAGAAATTCTTTATTTCTTCTCCTATTCTAAATGATAATCTTTCAGAGTAGACTATTTTAGGTTGGAGACTTCTCCCTTTTAAGACTTTGAATTTTGCCACTCTCTTCCGGCCTGCAGTTACTATAGAGAAATCAGCTGATAACCTTATGGAGGATCCCTTGTGATTAACTTCTTTATCTCTTGCTACCTTTAGAATTCTCCCTTAACTTTTGCATTATTTTTATCATATGTCTCAGTATAGATCTGTCTGTGTTCATCTTGTTTGGAACCCTCTGTGCTTCCTGTCCCTGGATATCTGTGTTCTTCTTTAGATTTGGGAAGTTTTCAGCCATAATCTCTTCAAATGCATTTTCAATCTCCTTTTCTCTTTATTCTCCTTCTGGAATTCCTACTATGTGTAGCTTGGCATGCTTTATGTTATCCCATAGGTCCCTCTTACTGCCTTCATTTTTTTTGGTTTTCTGGGTTTGTTTGTTTGTTTTGATTGGATAATTTCCATTATTCTAACAGGTCATTTATTCTTTCATCTGCATTATTCTGCTATTCATTGCCTTGAGCTCAGCTTTTGTCTCAACAAATGAATTTTCTTATTTTTCTTGTTCCTCATAGTTTCTAGTTCTTTTTTAGTAGTCATCTGCATTTCTGTTGATAGTCTTTCTTAATTCCTTCAGTGTTTTCATTACCTCCGCTTTGAAGTCAGTGTCTGTTAGACTGAAGGGTCTGTGTCATTGTTCCTCAGGAGAACTTTGGTCTTTTAACTGGTAGTGGTTCCTTTGCTTCTTCACTTTGCTTACATTTCTCTTACTTTCTGAGTTTGGGAGAAACAGTTATTTTCTATAATCTTGGAAATATATATGTTTTTAATTTGTTTTCACTTATTTGGCTACAACAGGTCTTCCTCTCAGCTTGTGGGATATAGTTCCCTGACCAGGGATGGAACTCAGGTCCCATTGGGAGCTTGGTGTCCTACCCACTGAACCACCACGAAAGTACCTTGGAGGGCTTTTTACAAGAGGGAAAGACTCTGGGTAGCTCATGTGGGTTTCACATTTTTTGGCATGAGGGCAGTTACTGGTTTGGGTGCTTGCTGTCTCTTTCCTCAGCGTGTGCTGCCCGTTATCCCCTTGGTAGGAGATGCGCAGGTGCGTGGCCTGCACGGGCTCCAGGAAGGCGGGGGCAGCTCTCGGTGCCCGATCCCGGGACCCTCAGCAGCAGTAGCAGTCTGTGTCGGCCTCTGGAGTCTTAAGATGGCAGCAGAGGCTCACCCCCACCCCTGGAGCGTGTGTAGGTGGCACCCTGCTGCCTGAGAGCATGTGAAGAAAGCAGCTCCTGTGGCAGTCCCCCCTCTTCTTGTGCCCCCCCAATAATAGCCCAGGCTCCTTCCCACACTCCCTCAGTTGTGGTGACCACACCTAGCCCCTCAGGCTGTCCCCACACAGCCAACCCCAGTCCTCTCCTGGGTCTGACCTCTGAGGCCCGAGCCTCAGCACCCAGCCCCTGCTCACCCCAGTGCCAGTGTCTCGGCTGGAGAGCGGACTTCCCGGTGTGGAGAAAGCTTTCCATGTTTCCCGTTCCCTCCTAGGGGCTCAGGGCCTGTCCTGATTCCTTTCTCTCTCTCTCTCTCTTTTTTCTTTTGCCTTATGCAGTTATGTGATTTTCTCACCCTTTTGGAAGTCCTGGGTCTTCTGCCAGCATTTAGTAGATGTTCTGTGAGAATCATTCCACATGTAGATGTATTTTTGATGTATTTGTGGAAGAAGGTGAGCTCCATATCTTACTCTTCTGCCATCCTGATCCAGTCTCTGTTGTATATTTTAGGTTCAATATGTAAGTGATATCATAGGTATTTGTCTCTATTTCTGACTTATTTCTCTTCATGTGGAAATCTCTAGTCACATCCATTGCTGCAGTGACGTTATTTCATTCCTTTTATTGGCTCAGTACTATTTCAGTATATATGTGTACAGCATCTTTTTTATCCATTCATCTGTTGATGGACATTTATGTTGCTTCCATGTCTTGACTATTGTGAATAGTGTTGCTGTGAACACAGTGGTGCATGTATCTTTTTGAACTATGGTTTTGCCTGGATATATGCCCAGGAGTGGGTTTGGTGGATCATAATTTAAATCTGTGTTTAGTTTTTTTAGTAATCTCCGTACTGTTTTCCACAGTGGCTGCATCAACTTACACCCGAGAACAGTGTAGAAGGATTCCCTCTTCTCCATGCCCTGTCCAGCATTTGTTATTTGTAGACTTTTTAATTATGGCCATTCTGACTGGTGTGAGGTGATACCTCCTGTTGTTTTGATTTGTATTTCTCTAATAAATCACTGCAGATGCTGATTGCAGCCATGAAATTAAAAGATGCTTACTCCTTGGAAGGAAAGTTATGACCAACCTAGATAGCATATTCAAAAG
>NW_011494876.1:14244890-14249319 GCF_000754665.1 Bison bison bison | reverse complement strand
TTCAAAAGCAGAGACATTACTTTGCCAACAAAGGTCCATCTAGTCAAGGTTATGGTTTTTCCAGTGGTCATGTATGGATGTGAGAGTTGGACTGTGAAGAAGGCTGAGCGCCGAAGAATTGATGCTTTTGAACTGTGGTGTTGAAGAAGACTCTTGAGAGTCCCTTGGACTGCAAGAAGATCCAACCAGTCCATCCTAAAGGAGATCAGTCCTGAGTATTCATTGGAAGGACTGATGTTGAGGCTGAAACTCCAATACTTCGGCCACCTCATACGAAGAGTTGACTCATTGGAAAAGACCCTGATACTGGAGGGATTGGGGGCAGGAGAAGGGGACGACAGAGGATGAGATGGCTGGATAGCATCACCGACTCAATGGACATGGGTTTGGGTGGACTCCGGGAGCTGGTGATGGACAGGGAGGCCTGGCGTGCTGTGATTCATGGGGTCGCAAAGAGTTCGACGTGACTGAGCAACTGAAGTGAATAATGTTGTTGAGCATCTTTTCATGTTCTATATTTTGTCTTTGGAGAAATGTCTAGATCTTCTGCCCATTTTTGATCAGGTTGTTTGGTTTTTGTTGTTGTTGTTGAGTTGTATGAGGTACTTGTATATTTTGGTAATTAAGTTCTTGTTGGTCATGCCTACCTGCCAGCCAAGTCACTTCAGTCATGTCTGACTCTTTGTGACCCCAGGGACTGTAGCCTGTCAGGCTCCTCTGTCCATGGTATTCTCCAGGCAAGAATACTGGAGTGGGTTGCCATGCTCTCCTCCAGGGCATCTTCCCGACCCAGGGATCAAACTTATGGCTCCTTCATTGCAGGCGGATTCTTTACCACTGAGCCACCAGGGAAGCCCCTTGTCAGTCATATCATTTGCAAATATTTTCTCCCATTCTGTAGGTTGTCTTTTCATTTAATTTATGGCTTTCCTTGCTTTGCAAAAACTTGTTTTAGTAAGTTTCATTTGTTTATTTTTGTTTTATTTCTATTGCCTTGGGAGACTGACCTAAGAAAACACTGGTATGATTTATGTCAGAGAATGTTTTGCCTTTTCTCTCCTCTAGGAGTTTTATAGTGTAATGTCTTATGTTGAAGTCTTTAAGGCAAGTCAAGTTTATTTTTTAGCATGGTCTGAGAGTGTGTTCTAACTTCAGTGATTTACATGGAGCTGTTCAACTCTCCCAGCAGCACTTGCTGAACAGACTGTCTTTTATCCATTGTATATTTTTGCCTCCTTTGTTGAAGAGTAAGTGACCGAGGGTATGTGAGTTTATTTCTGGGCTCTGTATTCTGTTCTGTTGGTGTATGTCTGTTTTTACACCAATACTACACTGTTTTCATTACTGTAGCTTTGCAGTATTGTCTGAAGTCTGGGAGAGTTTTACCTCCTGCTCTGTTTTTCTCCCCAGTATTGCTTTGGCAGTTCTGGGCCTTTTATGGTTCCATATAAATTTTTATATTTGTTCTAGTTCTGGGAAAAATGGATAATTTGATATGGATCTCATTCAGTCTGTCCATTGCTTTGGGTAGTATTGTCACTTACCAGTATTAATTCTTTCAACCCAAGAGCATGCGGTATCTTTCTTTGAATCCACTTTAATATCCTTTGTTAGTTTTTTATAGTTCTCAGCATATACATCTTTCACCTCTTTGGTCATATTTATTCTTACATGTGTGGTTGTGGTGTTTATTTTGGTGTAATTTAATTACCTTTGTTTATGTATTCATCTGGCTGTGCTGGGTCTTAGCTGGACACATGGGGTCTTTGGTCTTTATTGCAGCATGTGGGATCTGTAGTTGAAGCGTGTGAACGCTTAGTGGTGGCTTGTGGCATCTTGTTCCCTGGCCAGGGATCGAACCTGGGCCCTCTGCATTTGATGTGCAGAACTGTAGCACTGGGCCATCAGGGAAGTCCTTGTGCAATGTAAAAGGTGTTTCTTTTTACATCACCTTTGTAATATTTCATTGTCAGTGTAAAGAAATGCAAGCAATGTCTTAATGTTAATCTTGTATCTTGCTACTCTGCAGAATTCCTTTATTAAATCTAGTAGTTCTAGTGTGGAGTTCTTAGAGCTTTCTATATGTAGGATCATGTTATCTGCATCTAGTGACAATTTTACCACTTTCTTTCCAATTCTGATACCTTTTATTTCTATTTATTGTCTGCTTTCTGTGGCTAGAGCTTCTAATACTATATTGAATAGAAGTGGTGAAAGTGGACATCCTTAACTTGTTCCAGATTTTAGTGGGAAAGCTTTCAGCTTCTCACTCTTGAGTATCATTTTGGCTGTGAGTTTGTCAGAAATGGCTTCTCTTATGTTGAGATGTGTTCCTATTATACTCAGTTTGGTAAGAATGGTTATCATGAATGGATGAGAAATTTTGTCAAATGCTGTTTCTGCATCTGTTGAGATTGTCGTGTGAGTTTTGACTTCTGTTATGTGGTGTATTATGTTGTTTTGTGTACGCTGAATTATCCTTGCGACTTTAGGATTAATCCCACTTGGTTGTTCTCTGTGTTGTTGGATTTGGATTCCTAATATTTTGTTAAGAATTTTTGCATGTATATTCATCAAAGATATTGACCTGTAGTTTTCTTGTTTTGGTGGTATCTTTGTCTGTTTTTGGTGTCAGTTGGCTTCATAGAGTATATTTTGGAGTGTTCTGTCCTCTTCCATCTTTTGGGAGAGTTAGAGAAGAATTGGTGTGAGTTCTTTCTTTGTTTGGTAGAATTCTCCTGTGAAGCCATATGGTCCTGGACTTTTGTTTGTAGGGAGAGTTGGGCTTTATTTTTTTTTTTTAATTACAGTTTCTATTTCATGTCTAACAATCGGTCTGTCTAAATTATCTATTCTTTTAAAAAATGTATTGGAGTATAGTTGCTTTACAATATTGTGCTAGTGTTTTATAGCAAAGTGAATCAGCTGTATGTATTATATCTATATGTATATATATCCCCCTTCTTTGGATTTCCTTCCCGTTTAGATCACCATGCAGCATTGAGCACGGTTCCCTGAGCTACACAGTGGGTTCTCATTAGATATCTAGTTTATACCTAGTAGTATATATATGACTATGCCAATCTCTCAAAGCATCCCACCCCTCTCTTTCCCCTCTTGGTGTCCATATGTGTGTTCTCGATGTCTGTATCTCTATTTCTGCTCTGCAAATAACTCTTATTGTTACCATTTTTCTAGATTCCACGTATATGGCTTAATATGAACATATGTTTTTCTGACTTACTTCATTGTGTATGACAGTCTCTACAATTTTAGTTTCTTTTTATGGCTGAGTAATATTCTATTATATATATATATGTGCCATATCTTCTTTTTTTTTAAAAAAATGTTTATTTGGCTTTTCTGGGTCTCACTTGCAGCATCCTGGATCTATCTATAGTTGGGGCACGTGAACTCTTATTACTTGGCGGCATGTGGGATCTAGTTCCCTGACCAGGGACCGAATCCAGGCCTCCTGCACTGGGAGTGTGAACCTTAGTCACTGGACCTGCTCTGTCTTCTTTATCCACTCCTTTGTTGTTGTTGTTTTTAAACCCATTATTTATTTAAACTATTTATTGTTATTGGTCACAGTGGTCTTCTCTGTGGGGCATAGGCTGCTCACTGTGGTGGCTTCTCGGTGCAGAGCACAGGCTGTCGGTGCCCGGGCTTCAGCGGTGCGGCACACGGGCTTTAGGACACGTGGGTGTCAGCAGTCGCAGCACAGGGACTCAGTAATCGCGGCTCTCGGGCCCCATAGTGGTGGTGCACAGGCTTGCTTGCTTCGCAACATTTGAGGTCTCCCCAAACCAGGGATCGAACCAGGGATCAAACCAGGGTCCTGCATCGGCAGGCAGGATTTTATCCACTGTGTCACCAGGGGAATCCATTCCTCTGTTGATGGACATTTACGTTGCTTCCATGTCCTGTCTACTGTACATAGTGCTGCAGTCAACATTGGGGTGCATGTATTTTTTTGAATTATGGTTTTCTCTGGGTATATGCCCTGGAGAGGGATTGCTGGGCCACATGGTAGTTTTATTTTTTAGTTTTTTAAGGAACCTCCACACTGTTTTCCATAGTGGCTCTGCCAATTTACATTCCCACCAACAGTGTAAGAGGGTTCTCTTTTCTCTGCACCCTGTCCAGCATTTATTGTTCATAGATTTTATAATGATGGCCATTCTGACCAGTGTGAGGTGATACCTCATTGTTGTTTTGATTTGCATTTCTCTAATAATTAGTGCGGTAGTTTGAGCATTCTTTGGCATTGCCTTTCTTTGGGATTGAAATGAAAACTGACCTTTTCCAGTCCTGTGGCCACTGCTGAGTTTTCCAAATTTGCTGGCATATTGAGTGCAGCACTTTCACAGCATCATCTTTCAGGATTTGAAATAGCTCAACTGGAATTTCATCACCTCCACTAGCT
>NW_011494876.1:14244072-14244790 GCF_000754665.1 Bison bison bison | reverse complement strand
AGTATGTGAACCGTGAACTTCCACATGTTCAAGCTGGTTTTAGAAAAGGCAGAGGAACCAGAGATCATATTGCCAACATCCGCTGGATCATGGAAAAAGCAAGAGAGTTCCAGAAAAACATCTATTCCTGCTTTATTGACTATGCCAAAGTCTTTGACTGTGTGGATCACAATAAACTGTGGAAAATTCTGAAAGAGATGGGAATACCAGACCACCTGACCTGCCTCTTGAGAAACCTATTTGCAGGTCAGGAAGCAACAGTTAGAACTGGACATGGAACAACAGACTGGTTCCAAATAGGAAAAGGAGTATGTCAAGGCTGTGTATTGTCACCCTGCTTATTTAATTTATATGCAGAGTACATCATGAGAAACACTGATCTGGAAGAAGCACAAGCTGGAATCAAGATTGCCGGGAGAAATATCAATAACCTCAGATATGCAGATGACATCACCCTTATGGCAGAAAGTGAAGAGGAACTAAAAAGCCTCTTGATGAAAGTGAAAGAGGAGAGTGAACAAGTTGGCTTAAAGCTCAACATTCAGAAAATGAAGATCATGGCATCCGGTCATGCCATGGGAAATAGATGGGGAAACAGTGGAAACAGTGTCAGACTTTATTTTTCTGGGCTCCAAAATCACTGCAGATGGTGACTGCAGCCATGAAATTAAAAGACACTTACTCCTTGGAAGGAAAGTTATGACCAACCTAGAGAGCA
>NW_011494876.1:14242891-14243776 GCF_000754665.1 Bison bison bison | reverse complement strand
TAAAGCTGAAACTCCAGTACTTTGTCCACCTCATGTGAAGAGTTGACTCATTGGAAAAGACTCTGATGCTGGGAGGAATTGGGGGCAGGAGGAGAAGGGGACGAGAGAGGATGAGATGGCTGGATGGCATCACTGAGTTGATGGATGTGAGTCTGAGTGAACTCCGGGAGTTGGTGATGGACAGAGAGGCCTGGCGTGCTGCGATTCATGGGGTCACAAAGAGTCGGACAGGACTGAGTGACTGAACTGAATAATTAGTGATGTTGAGCATCTTTCCTTGTGCCTACTGGCCATCTGAATGTCTTCCTTGGAGAAATGTCTATTTAATTAAAAATGCCTTCCACCCATTTTTTGATTGGGTTGTTTGTTTTAAAGTTTATTTATTACTGCAGTGGTGGGTCTTTGTTGCTATGCATTGAGTTTCTCTAGTTGTGGCGAGCGGGAGCTACTGTCTCTCGAGCTGAGGCACTCAGGCTTCTCATTATGGTGGCTTGTGGTGGAGCACAGGCTCTGGGCCTATGAACTTCAGTAGCTGTGGCCCGTGAGCTCAGTAGCTCTGCCTCGTGGGCTCTAGAGTGCAAGCTCAGTAGTTGTGGTGCACAGGCTTGGTTGCTCTGTGGCATGTGGGATCTTCTGGGACCAGGGATTGAACCCGTGTTCCCTGCATTGCAAGGCTGATTCTTAACCATTGGACCACCAGGGAAGCCCCAACTTTGGGTTTTATTGATTTTTTTTCTGTTGTTTTTTGATCCACATTTTATTTATTTCCTCCTTGATCTTTATTATTTCCTTCTGCTGACCTTAAGTTTTGCTTGTTGTTCTTTTCCTAATAGTTTTAGGTGTCAGGTTAGGTTGTTGGGGGTTTTTTTTTTTTTTGAGATTTTT
>NW_011494876.1:14236250-14242531 GCF_000754665.1 Bison bison bison | reverse complement strand
TAATTTCCTTTTTGATTTCTTTGTTGGCCCATATGTTTTCTTGTGGCATGCTGTTTAGTCTCCATGGAACTGTTTTCTTTTCTCATTTCTTTTCCTGTAGTTGATTTCTGGTTTCATGCCATTGTGGTCAGAGAAGATACTTGAAATAATTTCTATACTTTTAAATTTGTTGAGGTTAGTTTTGTGCCCTAGAGATGAGGGCAATCCCAGAGAAGGCTCCATGGGCACTTGAATGTGTTTTCTGGTTTTGTTTTGTTTTTTGCAGGTAATGTCCTGAAAATATCAGTCAAGTCTAACTGTTCTATTATATCATTTAGGATCTCTGTTGTCTTACTGATTTTCTCTTAAGAAGATCTGTCCATTGATGTGAATGGGGTGTTGAGGTGTCCTGCTGTGTATTCCTGTCCGTTTCTCCCTTTATGTCTGCTGGTGTTTATATTATATGTTTAGGTTCTCCTATATTAGGTGCAGGGCTTCCCAGGTGGCTCAGTGGTAAAGAATCTGCCTGGCAATGCAGGAGATGCAGGTTGATTCCTGGGTTGGGAAGACCCCCAGAAGAGGAAACGTCAACCCACTCTAGTATCCCTGCCTGGAAGACCCCATGGACAGAGGAGCCTGGTGGGCTATATGATCCATGGGGTTGCAAAGAGTTCGACATGACTGAGCACACAGGCACGCATATTGGGTACATGTATGTTGACAAATGTAAAATCTTCTTGAACTGATCCTTTCATCATGTGTATTGTCTTTCTTTATCTTTGGCCTTTGCTTTAAAGTCTATTTTGTCTGATTTGAGTATTTCCACTCCTGCCTCTTGTCATTTATGTTTGCATGAAATATCTTTTAACATCACCTCTTTAATCTATGTGTGTCCTTTGCCCTAAGGTGGTATCTTGTAGGCAGTATATTGTAGGCTCTTGATACGTATATTGATACACATATATATATATATTTGTTGCCATTTTAAACCTTTTTTCCACAGTTGATTGTTTCTCTGTTGTTTTTTTTTTTTTTCCTTTTTTGTGGCGTGATGATTCCCCTTCATTTTATGCTTGTGTTCTCTTCTTTTTGGTTTTGGTGAATCTATTTTATGTTTTTGATTTGTGGTTGCCCTGGTTTTCAAGTCTCGCTGCCTGTATCTGCTTGATTTGGACTGGTAGTTATATAGGCTCAAACACATGTTAAAAAATTTGTATTTTCTTACTGGTTCATGTTTTATGATTTTGCTGTCCTTTTTTTTTACATCTTCATGTTTTATCTTTTTGCTGTTCCTTGTGTTTGTCATCTCTTTCACAAATAGGTTTTTTTTTCCCTTCTTGATCTATATACTGACTAATTTAAATGATTTACTTTCAACATTCAGAAAACTAAGATCATGGCATTTGGTCCCATCGCTTCATGGGAAATAGATGGGGAAACAGTGGAAACAGTGTCAGACTTTATTTTTCTGGGCTCCAAAATCACTGCAGATGGTGACTGCAGCCATGAAATTAAAAGATGCTTACTCCTTGGAAGGAAAGTTATGACCAACCTAGATAGCATATTGAAAAGCAGAGATATTACTTTGCCAACAAAGGTCTGTCTAGTCCAGGCTATGGTTTTTCCTGTGGTCATGTATGGATGTGAGAGTTGGACTGTGAAGAAAATTGAGCACGGAAGAATTGATGCTTTTGAACTGTGGTGTTGGAGAAGACTCTTGAGAGTCCCTTGGACTGCAAGGAGATCCAACCAGTCCATTCTGAAGGAGATCAGCCCTGGGTGTTCATTGGAGGGACTGATGCTGAAACTGAAACTCCAGTACTTTGGCCACCTCATGCAAAGAGTTGACTCACTGGAAAAGACTCTGATGTTGGGAGGGATTGGGGGCAGGAGGAGAAGGGGACGAGAGAGGATGAGATGGCTGGATGGCATCACTGAGTTGATGGATGTGAGTCTGAGTGAACTCTGGGAGTTGGTGATGGACAGGGAGGCCTGGTGTGCTGCGATTCATGGGGTCGCAAAGAGTCGGACACGACTGAGCAACTGAAGTGAACTGAACTGAACTTTCCTACTGTGATTTTTTTCTCACTATTTTTCCCTCTTTATTTCTCTTTAGAGAAGACGTTTCAGTATTTCTTTAGGATGAGTTTAGTATTGCTGCATTCTTTTACTCTGTGCTTTTCTGAGAGATTCTGTCTTTCTCCTGTTATTCTGAACGGTAACCTTGCTGTGGAGCATAGTCTCGGTGGCAGATTTCCCCCTTTCAAGACTTTGGATGTACTTTACCACTCCGTCCTGGCCTGCAGTGTTAATTTTTTTTTTTCAAGAATTAAGTGATGAATGTCTTTTGGCTGTGCTGGGCCTTCGTTGCTGCGCACAGGCTTTCTCTAGTAGCGGCAAGCAGGGTCTACTCCTCGTTGTGATGTGCGGCCTTCTCACTGAGGTGGCTTGTCTTGTTGCAGGAAGGGTTCTCGGCACACAGGCTTCAGTAGTCACAGCCTGCAGACTCAGTAGTTCCAGTACACAGGTTTAGCTGCCCCGTGTATTATAGGATCTTCCTGGACCAGGGATTGAACCACGTCCCCTGCACTGGCGGGAGGGTTCGTAACCGCTGGACCACCAGGGAGGTCTCTCTAGTTTCTTTTCTTACAGTGTTCTCCATTTCTGTTGACAGCCTTTTTAAATTCCTTCAGTATTTTCATTGCCTCCTTTTTGAACATGTCTGTTAGACTGAAAAGGTCTGTGTCCTTATTCCTTCAGGGGAATTTTCTTGGTCTTTTAACTGGGAATGGTTCCTCTGCTTCTTCATTTTGCTTGTGTTTCTCTTACTGTGTGAGTTAAGGAGAAACAATTTTCTGTTAGAGTCTTGGAGAGCATTCTATATGCAGGAGCATCCCTGCATAGCTTGTGTGGTTTTAATTATTTTTTTTGGCATGAGGGCAGTTACCGGTTTGGGTGCTTGCTGTCTCTTTCCTCAGCGTGTGCTGCCCGTTATCCCCTTGGTAGGAGATGCGCAGGTGCGTGGCCTGCACGGGCTCCAGGAAGGCGGGGGCAGCTCTCGGTGCCTGATCCCGGGACCCTCAGCAGCAGTAGCAGTCTGTGTCGGCCTGTGGAGTCTTAAGATGGCAGCAGAGGCTCACACCCACCCCTGGAGCGTGTGTAGGTGGCGCCCTGCTGCCTGACAGCGTGTGGAGAAAGACGCTCCTGTGGCAGTCCTCCCCTCTTCTTGTCCCCCCCCCTCCAATAATAGCCCAGGCTCCTTCCCACACTCCCTCAGTGGTGACCACACCCTAGCCCCTCAGGCTGTCTCCACACAGCCAACCCCAGTCCTCTCCTGGGTCTGACCTCTGAGGCCCGAGCCTCAGCACCCAGCCCCTGCTCACCCCAGTGCCAGTATCTCGGCTGGAGAGTGAACTTCCCGGTGTGGAGAAAGCTTTCCATGTTTACCATTCCCTCCCAGGGGCTCAGGGCCTGTCCTGATTCCTTTCTCTCTCTATTTTTTTTTTTCTTTTGCCTTATGCAGTTACGTGATTTTCTCACCGTTTTGCAAGTCCTGGGTCTTCTGCCAGCATTCAGTAGATGTTCTGTGAGAATCATTCCACATGTAGATGTATTTTTGATGTATTTGTGGGAGAAGGTGAGCTCCATATCTTACTCCTCTGCCATTTTGATCCAGTCTCTGTGTTATATTTTAGGTTCAGCATCTAAGTGATATCATAGGTATTTGTCTTTCTCTTTCTGACCTAGTTCACTTAGTATGACTGTCTCTAGTTGCATCCATGTTGCTACAAATGGCAGGATTTCTTTTTAATGGCTGAGAAGGCAATGGCACCCCACTCCAGTACTCTTGCCTGGAAAATCCCATGGACAGAGGGGCCTCGTGCGCTGCAGTCCATGGGGTCGCTAGGAGTCGGACATGACTGAGCGACTTCACTTTCACTTTTCACTTTCATGCGTTGGAGAAGGAAATGGCAACCCACTCCAGTGTTCTTGCCTGGAGAATCCCAGGGACGGGGGAGCCTGGTGGGCTGCCGTCTGTGGGGTCACACAGAGTCGGACATGACTGAAGCAACTTAGCAGCAGCAGCAGCAGCAGTACTCCGTCGTGTGTATGTACCACATCTTTATCCGTTCATCTGTTGATGCACATTTAGGTTGTTTCCATGTCTTGGCTGTTGTGAATAGTGCTGCTATGAACATAGGGGTGCATGTGTCTATTTGAATTATAGTTTTGCCTGGATATATGCCCAGGAGTGGGATGGAGCAATCACATGGATCATATGTAATTCTCTTTTTACTTTTCTGAAGACTCTCCATACTGTTGGTGGCCACACCAACCTATGTTCCCAAGAACAGTGTAGGAGAATTCCCCCTTCTCTGTATCCTGTCCAACATTTGTTACTTGAATAGTCTTTAATAATGGCCATTCTGACAGGTGTGTGGTAGGACCTCTGTAGTTTTGATTTGCATTTCTCTAATAATTAGTGATGTTGAACATCTTTACATGCACCTGTTGGCCACCTGTATTTTGTCTTTGGAGAAATATCTGTGTAGGTATTCTGTTCATTTTTCAGTTGGGTTTGATTTTTGTTGTGGCTGTTGTTGTATGAGCTGCTTATTTATTTTGGAGATTAAGCCCTTGTTGGCCATGTCACTTGCACATATTTTCTCCCATTCCATAGGTTGCTTGCTTTATTTATGGCTTCATTTCCTGTGCAAAAGTCTGTAAGTATTATTAGGTCTCGTTTGTTTATTATTTTTAAATACATTATTCTTTTAATAACTATTCTATATTTTTTGGCTGCGCTGGATCTTCATCGCTGCACGTGGGCTTTCTCTGGCTGTGGCAGGTGGGGCTGCTCTCTGGTTGTGGTGCGGGGGCTTCTCACTGTGGGGGCTTCCCTTGCTGTGGAGCACAGGCTCCAGGTGCGCAGGCTCAGTACTTACAGCACGCAGGCTCAGTAGTTGCGGTGCTTGGGCTTACTTGCCTCAAGGAATGTGGAATCTTCCCGGACCATTCCTTCCCACTGAACCACCAGGGAAGTCCTTCATTTGTTTTTTATTTTATTTCTATTGCCTTGGGAGACTGACTTAAGAAAACCCTGGTATAATTTATGTCAGAGAATGTTTTGCCTACGTTGTCTTCCAGGAGTTTTATGGTGTCGTGTGTTATGTTGACGTCTTGAAGCCACTTTGAGTTCATTTTTGTGCATGATGTGAGGGTGTGTTATAACTTCACTGATTTAATGTGACTGTCCAACTGCACCAACTGCTGAAGAGACTGTCCTTTTCCCGTTGTATATTCTTGACTCGTTTGTTAAAGATTGGTTGGCCTTAGATACGTGGGCTTGTTTCTGGGCTCTCTGCTCTTTCCCGTTTATCCATATGTCTGCTCTTGTGCCAGTACCACACTGTTTTGAGTGCTGTAGCTTTTTGTATTGTTTGAAGTCTGGGAGAGTCTTTTTTTTTTCCCTCAGGATTGCTTTGGCAACTCTAGGTGTTTGATGGTTCCACATAAAGTTTTAAATTGCTTGTTCTAGTTCTGTGACAAATGTTGTGGATAATTCAATAAGAATAGCATTCAATCTGTATGTAGATTGCTGTGGGTAGTATGGCTATTTTAACAATTTTAATTGTTTAATTGTTTAACAATTTTAATTGTTTAATTGTTTAACTTAACAATATTAAATCTTTCCTATAAATAGGATATCTGTCCATTTCTTTGAGTCATCTTCAGTTTACTTTATTAATGTTTTATAGTTCTCAGCATGTCTTTCACATCCTTAGATTAATTCTGAAGTATTAATATTTTATAGGAGTATGATTTTAAAAGCTAATTTTTTTACTTTCCCTTTCTAGTATTTCATCGTTGGTGTAAAGAAATACAACCAATTTCTGAATGTTAATCTTATGTTCTGCTATCTTGCTGAGTTTGTTTATAAGTTCTACTAGTTTGTGTGTGTGTGTGTGTGGAATTTTTAGAGTTTTCTGTGTATGTAGTATTAATGTCATGGGACTTTCCAGGGAAGACTAAGGAGGGATCCCTCTGTACAGCCGTGAAACAGAGACAAGGCCTGGCCTGTGGCCAAGTTGGCCAGGGAGGCCAAGGGCCAGCCGACAATCTAAGAAGTCAGGAAGAGTGGAGCAGGAGGAGGGGACTATCCCTGCCCTTGGCTGATGGATTTTGTGAATGAATGTAAGTCTGTGATCCGTTGAGGGACGTGGCCACCTGTGACTTCTGCTCAGGGCTGCAGTGAGGTCAGGCCCCAAATGTAGTGGGTGCTCCTGTAGTCCTCTATTTGG
>NW_011494876.1:14230366-14236150 GCF_000754665.1 Bison bison bison | reverse complement strand
GGCCCCTGGATGCAGTTCTGGGTCTTGGAAATGAACTGAGAATGGGTAGGCAGGGGAATCGGGCTCAAGGAGCCACAGAGGGAAAACTCGCCCAGTGAGGTCACCACTCATTTGCTGTGTCGGGTGCTTGTCTCATGGATCTTCTCAAGTCCAAAGGGATGGAGTGATTTAACCAGAAGGTGGGTAAGGAGAAGGAGAGACAGCCAGCAGAGAGGAGCCTCAGGCTTGGCAGGCTCCTTACTAGCCAGAGGGCTGGTCTCTGCCAGGTGCTGTGGACTGTGCCAAGTCACCTAAGTGGCTACTTGGTTTTCACGTCTCAGAATCCTCAGTCCTGGCCACGGGAGCTGTAGCCCAACAAGTAGGGCAAGATTATGCCCTTTGAGGTCCCTTCATGGTCACTACAGAAGATGTTGCAGGAGAGGGAAGTGTCACGTCCTGGGACCCACAGAAGTCACTGGGACAGGCCACTGCCAAGTGAGGGTCCTCAGCTTCACGCAGGAAAGAATTCAAGATGGAGCCAGAGAAAAGCAGAGAGGCACGTTTACTGAGAGGAATACATTCCATAGGCAGAATGTGGACCAGCGCAGAACTAGAGAGCAGGCCTGGGGCTCATGGGTGTTTATGGGATAAGTCATTTCATCGCTAACAAGTGGGAGAAATATTCTTACTATTTCAGGGAATGGTGGGGATTTTCCAGGAATTGGGCCACTGCCCACTTTTTGACCTTTTATGGTTCGTCTTGGAACTATTAAGGCAAAAGGGGGAGTGATTTTCAGTCAATGACCAGACTATTCTCAAGCCACCTTGGTTTCAGCTGGTTCCATTTGGTCTTTTTTGCATCCCAATAGCTGTGTCCCTGCTTTATGTATCTCGTGTTTGTCCTGCTCTTTCCCTCCTGTCTCATGATGACTGTCCCGTGGGAGGGTAACAGGGTGTGGGGCTCCCAGAGGTGAAATCTGAGCCAGCTTCCTGGTGGAGGGGGCTCTGAGAGCTGCGTGGCTAGGGAGAAAGATGGCCTGAGCCCCAGAGAGAGGACAGGGAAGGGCCATGGATGGGGACAGAGGCCCATGCAGTGACCCAGGCACAGGAGGCAGCATCCTCTGGAAGGGCGGTGGGCGTGAGCAGAGCGCTGTTTCCTCCGGAAGGAGGCAGTCCCCTGGGGGAGGCTGGGCACCAGCTTCTGGGACTTGTAGGAGCCAGGGTAGTGGCTTCAAGGCCACAGAACAAGGTCCTGCTTATAGACATGGTGGCCCTGACCCCCCCACCCCCACCCCAAGCATGAGAGAAGCAGCTTCCGGAAGGGCAGTTTCTTCCCATAGCTTGCAGAGTTGGCCCCAGAGTGGGCCTGCTCTCCTGAACCCCCTCACCGGACGCCCTACGTTCTGTAAATAAGAAGGGGGCTCTGCCACATTGGTAGGGTTATCTGGAGAACTGTAGGGTTATCTGGAGCCCTGTAGAAGAGGATTGTGTCGTGTCTGCCTGGGTGGATCACAGCACAAATGAGGTGTGATGGTCACATGTTTGTGCAGCCTGGGAAACTGAGGCCCAGAGAGCAAACTAGAGGCTCACTGCTTCTCCTTCAAGTGGCTATTTCCTTAGGAAACATTCCCAGGTACAGATCTGCTGGGTTAAAGGCTGTGCATATTTTTAGGCCTTTTGACACCAGCAGCTAGATGGCCTTCAGAAAACGTCTCCAGGTCCATGTGCTTGGCAGGTTGTGAGGTAGTCATATCTGTGACCCAGCACTGCTCTGGAAGCTGTCATACTGGTGTCATACTCCAAGTCCCTTGGAGTCCCCCCATGATAGAAGGACTCCCCCTTCCGTCTGTGGGGACTCAGGGCTATGCAAACCAGCCCTGCCCTCCTGCAGTCTCATGGGAGCCCCACAGGTAGACAGGCTCTGACAGCACTGATTAGGGGGTGGTGGGCACAGTGAAGGAACTTGAGTATATCCCGGTGGCTTCCTGGAGGAGGCAGTGCTAAGCCAGGTAGGAGGCAAGCTGGCTAGGGACAGAAGGGAGTGTGTGTGTAGCCAGGCCATGAGGTAACCTTGTCCAGAAGCCTCCCTGGGACTGAGCCTGACCCAAGGATAAAGCACCCCAATTCCATCATTCTTTCCCAGGCAAGGGTTGATGTGTGGGCAGCTGCTACCCCAAACTCCAAGTAACTGAACTTCTCTGGCCTTGGATTTCCACTCACAGTAAAATGGGAGCCTGGTAGAGGAGTTTGGAGAGCTGATGTGAGGTCTTCAGCTTCAGGCGGAGGTCACTACTGGCCCCAGATACCCAGGAGGCAGCATTCTCCTGGGAGGGAGGAGCATGGCTGAGTCCACTGGCTGAGACACCAGGACTCCCTCCAGCCGAGGTTCAGGCTCAGATCACAGCATGCAGAGTCCTGCTGGCAGAGGAGAGAGGCCTCAGGCCATCTTCCAGAGGGCCTGACCGCCCCCCCCTTGCCCTCCCCCTGGACAGAGTGGCCTAGTACCCCACTCCTCCCCCCACCTGCAGGGTCACCAGACTGCGTCCCCCTCCTTCAAGGCAGCACGTCCACCCCCTCCGTCCTCCTCAGGCCAGGGGCCCACCCTGCAGTGTGGCTGCTTGGGCAGCGCCTGCAGGTTTGTTCTGGGGGCCTTTCCCCAGTGGGGCGAGGCCCTGGGGGTCCACTGTCAGCCCAGGGCCAGAGGCTCTGAGGGTGTCTGGGAGCTTCCCCACTTCCCAGCAGCCAAACCCAGTAACAGCTGCTCCCACTGTCCCTGGGGCCTGGTGATTCAGACAAGTCACTCCCACACCTGCTGAGACACGTATCTTTGTTATCCCCTGGAGTGAGGCTCAGGGAAATGAAAGATCACTTCTGAAGGTGGAACTGCAGAGCAGTCTGCAAAGTGAGACTCCATCTGGGCCAGAGAACTCATCCCCTGGGTCACCCCGGCTTGGGTGTTTCCACAGCCCCTTGTTCAGGAGACAACTCTGATCCTGGCCTCAGCCCCCAGAAAGGGAACAGATTCAGCACAGCGGTGGCAGCTGAGGTCCAGAGAAGGCAGAGATGGCCTTGGCCCACACAGCTTTGAGCCGGTCACCAAGTCCAGGGCAACGGAGGGATGCACACCTACACGGAGGCTCTCGGGAGTCCTGGGGCTGAGGGGTGCTGTGTGCTCCTCAGAGTGACCCGTCCTGGGAGGTCAGAGGCCGGCTGAGGACAGAGGGGTCCTCCCAGGACCCTTGAGTCAAATGAGGTGACTCTTTGAGCCCATCGTCTGCTGACTAACAGACCATGGTTCATCTGGCTTAGCAGGTGTTATACAAGAACTCAGGGTGTCAGAACTGGGAGCAGCCCTCAGTGAGTCCAACCAATGTGTGCAGCTGGGGAGACCAAGGTCCAGAGGGTGCAGGAACCCAGCTGCAGGCCCACGGCCCTTCCGGCAGCTGAGCCTCTCCCTCGGGCCTCAGGTGGCTTAGTCCAGACCCCACTTGGGCAGGTGCTGACTGTGGCCAGGGCCTGAGCCTGGACTGAAAGTGGTGTTGGAGCCCACCTAGAGCTAGAAGTTGGTAGAAGCCCCACCCCAGACCCCCACTTTACCCTGATGCTCATCAGGGATCCTAGGAGCCCCAGTATCATCAGGCCAGGCTCCCACTTCCCCCCAGGCATCTGGGAGGACAGAGTTCAGAGGCTGCCTGGGAGTCGAAAAAAGTTGAAACTGTGCTCAGAGCCCAGGTGTTGGTCTTCTGCAACTGGAGTTGGAGCGGGGGTTCAACCCTTCCCCCGCTCCCAGGGTCCCGGGCTTGAGTGGGCTGGGGGACACCTCGGGCTCCAGGGATTCTGAAGCCGGAAGGGGCCCTTGGCCAGCTTCGCGTGGGAGAGCATCCACCCCCACTCCCAGTGAGCCTGGCCCCTCCCCCCAGGGCAGCGGCCCCGCCCCAACATGTTCCTGGGAGTCCAGATGGGGCGGGGGGTTCGGGACAGGCAGGCGCTGGGGAGGGCAGGGCCAGGCATTTCCTGCTGGCGGGTGCCAGCTCCAGTGCCCTGAAGGAGGGCTTCTTTAGTCTTAGTCAGAGGAAGTGAGCAGGGCAGATGGGCAGCGTGTGTGCGGTGCCGCCGGGCGGGGCGGGGCTGGGCGGGCAGGCAGCTGTAGGAACCAGGAGGCAGGCCTGGTCCTGCAGCTTCCTTGCAGCCATACACACGGTATCTGCCCTGGACAGCCAGCCTGTTTCCTGCACCCAGATGCCAGGCGAGACCGGCCCCAGACCCTGGCTCCTTCCTGCCTGGTGGCCGAGTCTCTGCTCTGCAACTGTGTGGTTAGACACGTCACTTCACCCTCTGAGCCTCAGGATTCTCATCTGTAAAGTGGGGAAAACTGCAGCACTCACGTGCCCCTGGCTTTCCCCCTCCCAGTTTGGGGTCCCACTCCTGGGGTCCTGGAGAAAGAGCCCACCTGGTAGAGCCTGTGCCCTCCTTGAGCAGAAGGGCTGATCTGGGCCCACAGCACAGGGACTTCTCGAGAACCGGGTGCAGTAACAGTTGATTCATGCAGGTGCAGCCAGGGGTGACCCCCAACCCCCTGGCCTTGGCTGAGCTCTCTGCCTCCCCATCCCCTGGTGGCCCCCAGCAGTTGGAGCCCCCTGCAGTCCACTGGGGGTGGGTTACCAACACCATGCTGCCTGCAGCCCCAGGGCTGGGACACCCGCCATGAGGTCACCACCTGTCCCGCAGCCCTGCTTCTGGGGCAGTGCCCGGGGCCCCAGGGGTCTGGATTCTCTCTGACACAGCTCTGACTCAGCAGGTAGGAGGCACAGTCTCTGTCCCCATCCCCAGCCTGGGACCTCCTCCCTAAGGCCCCAGCGCTCTCCCTCTCAGGAAGCCCCAGCACACTCTGGCCAGCTGGAGAAGGGAGGAGGTCTGGGGGCTCAGGTTCCGGTCCCCAGGCCCTAACAGGAGGAGGCTGGAGGCAGGGCTGTGGTGGGGAGCATGTGCCCTGGCCTCTGGGCCAGCCCCGCGTGGAGGGAGGCTTGCCCAAGGATGAGCTGAAGGGATCTTGAGCTGGCTCATGCCACAGAAGGGCCATATGGGAGCAGAGGCCTGGCGAGGACTCAGACCAAGGGCCTCCCCTGCTTCCCCACCCGTGGGCCAGGGCCCTCTCCCCACTTTGGCGCTCTCACTGAGGGCTGGTGCTGGCTGGGGGCAGGAACACAAGTGAGATGTCCTCCCTTCAGGGGCAGGGTAGCAGATGTCGATGGAGCCTGGGAGTCCATCTCAGCCACTGAAGGGAGACTAAGGCTTGGGAGGGGGCAGAACCTGGGGTCTTCGGGGGCTCCTAGAGCGTGGCTCTGGCTCATCTCCGACTGAGCCCAAAGGGGCAAAAGGCCAGGAAGGCGAGAGGGTCTCTGGACGGATGTGGCTGAGCCAGTGGGGAAAGGGTTGCTGGGCTCTGGCCCAGCTGGGCGGTCGGCCTCCCCGGCCCGGGAGCCTGGGCTGGGCGGGGGCAGTGGGGCTCAGGGAGGGCGGGCTGTTGATCCAGCCCAACAATGATGAAACGGCCCCTTTGTCCCGTGGCGCCAAAATTGCTGTGACTGAAGGAGGCGTGACGTGAAAGGGTCATTGTTCCCACTTGGACGGCCACTCGGGGAGCTGGAGGACCAGCCCAGGGTCGGCCGCCTGCCAAGCCTGCAGCCCTGCCTGCCGCACGGCAGGCGGAGTGTCCCGGGCTTGCGGCCTCCCCTCCCGGGGCCAGCTCCCTCCTGGGCTGGGCCGGCACAGGTATCCACCCGGAGGTGCCCATCCGTCCCGAGC
>NW_011494876.1:14230021-14230139 GCF_000754665.1 Bison bison bison | reverse complement strand
CATCCGTCCCGAGCTCCACGGGGCTGAGTCCGATGTCACGGTGCTGGGGGCTAGGCTCTTCGCAGACATGGGAGCCCTGCTGGGCAGGACGCCTGGGTTCTGGGAAAGCCGAAGTGAA
>NW_011494876.1:14221885-14229921 GCF_000754665.1 Bison bison bison | reverse complement strand
CAGGGCATTAGCAGCCAGTCTGCTGACACCCAGGCCAGACCTACCTCCCCACAAGTCTGCATGCCTGGTGGACCCCCGCTCTCTCTGGACACTGAAGCCCCACCTCTTTGCAGCTCCCACCCCTCTCCTGCTCTCTAATCCATTCCCCTGAGCACAACCCCCACCCACCCCCCACCACACCCCACATCTTTCTAAAACCCAAACTGATCAGGTCCCTCCTCGGCCTCAAGCCCACCATGTCCTCCACATCCAGAGAAGATTCTAGCTCTTGTGTTGCCCTTCAGGGCCCTTACTGTGCTACAGAAGCCAAGGGCAAGAGGCCCCTTTAGAGACTGGAGTCTCTCTTAGCCCGTGTGGGGAGGTGACCAAGTAAAGGCCCTTTGAAATCTTCCCAGGGTCAGCCTCCACCCCTTTGCTCCCACAGATCCTGCCCCCTCCAGTTCACCACCGCCCCCCCCTCCTCCTCCTGGTCCACCTGGCCTCTGGGGCTCAGGTGAGGAGCCAGGAGGCTGGGCAGGGTGATTGGGAGGGGCTGGTTCACACCCAAGCTGGGGCCCCCTCACCCTCCCACCGTGGCCCCCCTGGCCCCAGTACCCAGACTTTCTCTCCTCCAGGGCTCTCCACTGCCCCCATCAGCTGGCATCAGGCTCAGCTTGACCCAGGCTAATTAGACCCTCCCCTAGCCCAGAGGAGGCTCTGGCTCCAGCTCTAGGCTTTTTTCCCTGGAGGGACAGAGCTAATTAACCGAAAGGGTTTAATTAATCAATTAGTGTGGCCTCCAGACCCCTCTACTTAGCTGTCACGGTGGCAGGTATTTATAAACATGAGTTCTGGCTGAAACCAGAGGGGAGGACAGGCGACCATGGTGGGCACAGAGGCTGCAGAGGCCAGAGCTCTTGCCGGGTGCAGAGGGGCCCAGTCCCACCTCCTCAGCATCTCCACAGGCAGACACGCAGCCAGCAGCGTGAGGACACAGCGCGGTGTGTTCCCTGGGGACACATGTCTGTGTGCACAGGCCTGATGTCCTGAGCCGGGCAGGTTCCCAGAGGTGCCCCAGGCAGTGCCCAGAGGGCCGATGAGTTAGCACCCTGGCCATCGAGGCCCCCAGGGGGATGGCTCTGCACAGAGGACTGTGGGAGCCAGAGGAGGCACCAGAACGTCAGCTGCGGGGAGAAGTTGGGAAGGCTTCCTGCAGGCGGAGGCATTTGAGCCTCGCTTAGGGAGACGGTAGACAGGTGTGGCCATTTGAAGGGAGTGATGGTGATGCAGAGTATTCAGGGTGAGGAAATAGCTTGTCCAGAAACAGCTGGAGGCGGGACCTTTGCCGCAGGATGTCCCCTTCTGCGGGGAGCCTCCTAGATGCCCTGTTGTTGTTGTTCAGTCGTGTCTGACTCTTTGTGACCTGCAGCATGCCAAGCAGGCTTCCCTGTCCTTCACTGTCTCCCAGAGTTTGTTCAAGTTTGCTCAAACTCATGTCCATTGAGTCAGTGATGTTATCTAAATATCTCATCCTCTGCCGCCCTCTTCTCCTTTTGCCTTCAATCTTTCCCAGCATCAGGGTCTTTTCCAGTGAGTCGGCTCTTCTTATCAGGTGGCCAAAGTATTGGAGCTTCAGTATCTGTCCTTCCAATGAATATTCAGGACTGATTTCCTTTAGGATTGATTAATGTGATCTCTTTGCTGTCCAAGGGACTCTCAAGAGTTTTCTCCAACACCACAGTTCAAAAGCATCAATTCTTCAGCGCTCAGTATAGTCCACCTCTCACATCCATCCATTACTACTTGGAAAAACCGTAGCTTTGACTGTATGGACCTTTGTCGGCAAAGTGATATCTCTGCTTTTTAATACACTGTCTAGGTTTGTCATAGCTTTTCTTCCAAGGAGCAAGCATCTTTTAATTTTATGGCTGCAGTCACCATCTGCAGTGATTGTGGAGCCCAAGAGAATAAAACCTGTCACTGTTCCTACTTTTCCCCCCTTCTATTTGCCATGAAGTGATGAGACCATACACCACGATCTTAATTTTTTGAAGCTGAGCTTTAAGCCAACTTCTTCACTCCTCTTTCACCTTCATCAAGAGGCTCTCTAGTTCCTCTTCACTTTCTGCCATAAGGGTGGTGTCATCTGCATGTCTGAGGTTATTGATATTTCTCCCAGCAATCCTGATTCCAGCTTGCGCTTCATCCAGCCCGGCATTTCGCATGATGTACTCTGCATAGAAGTTTAATAAGCAGGGTGACGGTATTGAGGCTTGATGTACTCCTTTCCCAGTTTGGAACCAGTCTGTTGTTCCATGTCTGGTTCTAACTGTTGCTTCTTGTCCTGCATATAAGTTTCTCAAGAGACCAGTTAGGTGATCTGATATTCCCATCTCTTAAGAATTTTCCACAGTTTGTTGTGATCCACACAGTCAAACACTTTGACATAGTCAGTAAAGCAGAAATAGATGTTTTTCTGGAATTCCCTTGCTTTCTCTGCGATCCAGTGGATGTTGGCAGTTTGATCTCTGGTTCCTCTGTCTTTTCTAAACCCAGCTTGTACATTTGGAAGTTCTCAGTTCCTGTACTCCTGAAGCCTAGCTTCAAGGATTTTGAGTATAACCTTGCTATCATGTGAAATGAACGCAATTGTCTAGTATGAACATTCTTTGGCATTGAAATGAAAACTGACCTTTTCCAGTCCTGTGGCCACTGCTGAGTTTTCCAAATATGCTGGCATATTGAGTGCAGCACTTTAGCAGCAGCATCTTTTAGGATTTTAAATAGCTCAGCTGGAATTCCATCACCTCCACTAAGTTCGTTCGTAGTAATGCTTCCTAAGGTCCACTTCACTTCACACTGCAGGATGTCTGGCTCTAGGTGAGTGCTCACACCACCGTGGTTATCTGGGTCATGAAGACCTTCCTTGTATAGTCCTTCTGTGCGTTCTCACCACCTCTGCTTAAACTCTCCTGCTTCTGTCAGGTCCTTGCGTTTCTGTGCTACGTTGTGCCCATCCTTATATGAAGTGCTCCCTTGATATCTCCAGTTTTCTTGAAGAGATCTCTACTCTTTCCCATTCTATTGTTTTCCTCTATTTCTTTGCATTGTTCTTTTAAAAAGACTTTTTTTTCTCTCCTTGCTGTTCTCTGGAACTCTGCATTCAGTTGGGTGTAACACTTTCTATCACTGTTCCCACTTTTCCCCCTTCTATTTGCCGTGAAGTGATGAGACCATATGCCACGATCTTAATTTTTTCTCCCTTGCCTGTAGCCTCTCTTCTTTTCTCAGCTATTTGTAAGTCCTCCTCAGACAACCACGTTGTTTTCTTGCATTTCTTGGGGATGGTTTTGATCGCTGCCTTCTGTACAATGTTATGAACCTCCGTCCATAGTTCTTCAGGCACTCTGTATACCAGATCTAATCCCTAGGTGCCTTACCTATTAGAATTTCGTGTCCCTGAGCCTCTGCCCTTCCAGGCTGTGCACTCTGGGACAGCCTCCCAAGATGTTGCCAGCATTTTTCCTCTGCCTCCCCAACCCACCTGGCCCCGGGAACCCACAGATGCATGGTAGTCCCTTCAGGAAGGTTGGGGGTACAGGCTCCCTCCCTTAGGATGCTGCTTTCCTGTGGTCGGCTCTGGTGGGAGCCCAGGTGGTGTTAGGCTTGGGAGTGGTCAGAGACCCCAAGCCTCGATGGAGCTCAGCCCTGGGGTAGTTGAGTGGTACTGAGTCCAGGCTTGTACTGCTGGCCACACAGTAGGCAAGTAAATCGAGAAGTGAGTTGTTGCTACAAGGATAGTGACTTTATTTTAAAAAATCAGCAGACTGAGAAGATAGTGGACTAGAATCCCAAAGAACCACTTCACTGGAGTTAGAATTCGGGCTTCTTTTGTGTTTAAAGGGGAGGGGGTGTGCTTGGCTGTTGCAAACCTGGTGTCAGATCTTCGGTCTCGGCTGTCCCTGGAGCTCAGGTCATGACATCCTGTAAACTTCCAATAAGACAAATGTGATTCTCCGTTACACAGCTTTCTATCTCTGTATGAATGGGAAAGTGTTACACCTGTAAAAATCAGAGCCCTGAGAATGGGCTAGCCTGTATATTTCAGGCTATGGGCAGCATTCTTTTTTCTTTTGTAAAATTTTAAAAAATAATTATTTATTGGCTGTGCTGGGTCTTGTTAGTTGCGGGGAGCGGGGACAGCTCTCCAGTTGCAGTGCGCGGGCTTCTCACCGTAGTGGCTTCTCTTGTTGCAGAGCTCGGTCTCTGGGTGCGCAGGCTTTAGGAGCTGGGGCTCACGGACTCTAGAGCACAGGCGAGTAGGTGTGGCACACGGGCTCAGTTGTCCCGCAGCGTGTGGGGTCTTCCCGGACCAGGGATTGAACCCAGGTCCTCTGCACTGGCAGATGGATTCTTTATCACTGAGCCACCAGCGAAGTCCCCTAGGCAGCGTTCTTACTTGTAGCAAAAGCAATAGAACACAAAGGCTAGAGTGAAAGAAACAGGTCCAGCGCGGGGTCAGATCGGTTCTTCCCCGTGAGAAGAGTCAGCCAGACGGGCCCCAGGCCCCAGTGTGGACCCCTCTCAGCTTGACTTCCACATCTGCCCATCAGGGATGGCCAGCACCTCCCTCCCAGGGCTGCAGGGAGGATTACATGAGTTTATCACATAAATTCAGAGGGACACTGGCCCAGAGTGAGGGCCATGCGGCTGTGTTATTATCACTAGTCTTACTGCAATTAGAAATGCCGGAGGATCAGATGCCAGCCAGACTCCCAGGCAGAACAGCTTTGAGGGGCAGCTGGAGCCTCTGGCCCTATGACTCGGCCCCCAGTGCCTTGCTGAGTGCCTGGCACTGCAGATACACGGCTTCTCTGAATTAGAAACAATCATGGCCAAAAGTTAAAGACAAACGGTCCTGCTTTCCTTTCAGAAACCAACTGGAAAAAGTAGAGCACAGGTGTTTGACCCGGAAATGCCGCTTCCAGGCCTAAGGCCCAAGAAAAGAGTCTGCAGTGTAAAAACACTGCACCCAGGGTCCCAGCCCACACGTGCCGATGGGACAGAGAAAAGGCAGGGCAGCCCGAGCACCGAGTGACCGGGGCGGGGGATGCAGAGGACGGGGCTGCCGGGGCCTGGCTCCAGGTAGTTTGAGGAAAAGCGGGAGCCAGGCCTTACTCCGGCTGTTTCCCGTCCAGGAGCACCTTCCCAAGCCCCCATGCCAGGCTCCAGCGGGGCCGGAAGAGAAGCAGCTCCTGGCAAGCCTAGGTTTGGGGCCAGTGTGAGCAGAGGACAGACGGGGTCCCGTGGGTGCAGGGCCAAGGACGGACAGGGCTGGGGAACTCAGGGGCTAGTGAGGAGGGTCTTTGGGCAAGAGACGTAGGAAGCGGAGCAAAGGGATAGAGTGCGGGGAGCAGGCTGAGCTCAAGGCCCTTCCTGATGGCCCCAGAAGACACTCAGGCTCCACGATCAAAGCTTCCCCAGACACAGGCTGGGACTAGGAGGAGCAGGCCGTGGAGCTGTGAGCAGAGGCCAGGGCTCCCCCGGGGCCGCGCGCTTGGCAGCTCTCTGTGAGTTTTTCTGGACCTTGGGTCGGGGACACTGCAGGGAGTCCTCTGGGCAGGTAGACAGAAGGGGCAAACGTCCTCAAGGGGCTGCAGCAAAGGGCTCTCCTGGGCAGAGAGAGGCACCCCCACCCCAGCCAAAGCCTCTTGGCCCGGGACCGTGGCCTTCTCCCCAGGCTGGGCACTGACTCCTAGGCGACTCCTGATGCCTGGCTGTCCAGGGCTTGGGACAGAACTGAGGGTCTGGGAGTGGGTCCCCTGGGTCACTTTTCTCATCAGGGAACCCGAGGACCTGGAATGGGGAGGAGGCTTGTCCAGGATCACACAGGAGTCAATAGTGGCCAGCCCCGGGCGGTGCCCCCCATCAGGGGGCGGCCCCAGTTAAATCAGCATCACCCACTGCTCGTGTTCCCAGGGCCTGAGAGGAAGACCCTTCATCCTGCCATCTCCTCTTAGAACTACAGTTCTCAAGCCCACTGTACAGGTGAGAAAACTGAGGCTCTGGGAGGGGCCTCCAGTCTGTGCTGTCCAATACAAGGGAGGACGCTGGTGGTCTTAGCGTGCGGGGCACAGTGAAGGGTGGGGGCAGGGGAGCAGGGACTCCAGTGGCCAGAACCAAGCCCAGGTCCACTTGCTGTGCGCAGTGAAGCCCATCTGCTGACCCTGGGTTGTGATGAAGGACAGGCAGTGTTTATTGCAGGCGCCAATACAAGGGAAGGGGTGGCTGGCACTCAAGACCCTTCCCCTCCCCGCAGGGTTTCAGTGAGGCATTTTGAAAGGCCAGGTGAGGGAGGGGAGTCGGCAGGCTGTGTGATCAGCTTGTGCGTGATTCTCTGGTTGACGGTGAGGTCACGGGACAGTGTCAGAGGGGCTAACGTTACCCATCCTTAGGAGCCAGTAGGTCTAGGGGCTGCTGTTCTCACGGTCACCAGGTCGTTAACATCTTCCATTTGGTGGGTGGTTTTCACATCTGTGAAACAACTCAGGAAATGTGCATCTGACAGTATTATCTGGGTGCTTCACAGAGGAGCTACAGCAGAGGATATGCTGGGGGCAGGGGGTGGGTCTGTCCTGGAAAGGCCCACAGGGTCCTGCTAAGTCACACACGTCTGCTGGCCCTGAGTCGTCTCCCCGCCCCCCCCCAGGCCACAGTGGTCCAGCCCCAGCGTGCACCCTGACCATCCTAGCCTCCTCAGGGTCCCCTGTCCTGAACACCTGCCCCTTAGCCTGTTCTCCACTCAGAAACTAGAGGCTCTTTATTTAAAAAAAAAAAAAAAATTTAACAATGGTTTTTAATTGAAGTATGGTTGATTTACAATGCTGTGTTAAATTCTGTTGTATCACCAAAGTGATCAGCTCTATATGTACACACACACACACACACACACACACGCATTCCTTTTAAAATACGCTTTTCCACTGCAGTTTATCTTAGGATGCTGATTACGGCTCCCTGTGCTCTCCAGTAGGACCTTGTTGTTTGTCCCTCTGTGTACAAACGCGTACATCACTACCCCCGGCTTCCCGCTGCATTCCTCCCCTTCCCCCTTGGCAGCCGCCACCCGGCTGTTCTCTGTGTCCATTTCATCATAGATAGGTTCACGTGGGTTGTGTTTTAGACTCCACGTGTAGTGGTGTGGTAGAGCATTTGTCTTTTTCTGACTCCCTTCACTCAGCGTGCTATCCTCTGGGTTTGTCTGTGTGCCTGCGCGCGGCATGATATCCTTCTTTTTCATGGCCGCGTGGTGTTCTGTGGTGTGTGTGCCCCTCGTCGTCTTCACCCGTCCATCTGTCAGTGGACATAGTGGTCGTTTCCGTGTCTTGACTAGTGCATAGTGCTGCTGTGAACATAGGCGTGTGTATCTGTTTGAATTATACTTTTGCCCAGGTGTGTGCCCAGGAGTGGGACTGTTGGATCCTACGGTAATTCTCTCTCTGTTTTCTGAGGAACTTCCATACTGTTTTCCACAGTAGTTGGACCAACTTACATTCTAGGGGGTCTTTCTAGGGACAACCAGATCTTGCCAGCCCTGGGCTTAAAGCTCTTTAGGGGCTCCCCTGTCCTCTGGACCACATCCTTCCACTCCCCTCCTGGCCCATCCAGCCCTGGAGAAGGGGCTGTGACTCCTCTTTGGCCTGCAGCAGGGGCGGAAGGGCCCTGGGACTGGAGAAGGAGGTGTGGGTGTGGAGCCGGTGGATGGGGTTCCTCCAGATGCACAGAAGCCATGGGGGTAGGTGACGGAGCAGCCCCGGGAAGGGGACTGCCTGCCTGAGCAAAGTGGATCTGGCAGGGGCTGGCATCCCCTGTCGCCCATCAGGGCTCATCTGGCCCATAGCCAGAGACGGTGGGGCTGAGGCCTCATCTTACCCCTGGGGAGTCGCTAATGATGGTCTGTAATGGTCTTGCCTGGGAAGGGATGACCTCACCGGCCACACCCTGATGAGAGGAGGCTGGAGTCAGAGGCAGGCGGCTCCTTCATCACCCTGAGACCT
>NW_011494876.1:14220977-14221597 GCF_000754665.1 Bison bison bison | reverse complement strand
CCTGGCCCGCTGCAGACACAGCATCCGGGGGCCAGCCTGCGTGTGCCGGGCGGTGGCGGCAGGTTCCAGCACAGTCTTGCCGCCTGCCCCCGCCCTGCCCCATTCACTGGGGATGACTGTGTTTGCACTCTGGGGAGCGGCCCTGAGGGAAGGGGAGTGGCCCCTCTCCTGAGGGCTGCCTCCCTCTGCCCCAGGCCCAGCGCAGGACCACCCGAGAGAGAGTTCATCCCTTTTGTGGTCTCCTTGTCACACCCGCTTCAAGGTGACTCCTCCACAGGTTACAAGTTCTTTCTTGTGTCCAGCCTTAGTCACTCCTGCTGTTGCACCTGATTCATATATCGTAGGACAGTCGAGGCCCCATTATCCTGCCACCCAGCCTGACGTCACTGAGCTTCCCTCAGGCTTGTTCCCACTCCTGGACACATGTGCCCGGTTAGCGCAGGAAACGGCTGCTGGATGAATGTGCAAGTGAGGGAGTGAGTGGCTCAGATCCTCCTGCTGAACGCTAAGTGGATGAGGGGGTCCTCGGGGGCCCGGGCTGAGATGGGGACAGGAACGGGAACCCAAAGGGAGGCCAAAAAAAAGAGGGGCAGGAGGAGAGAGATGGACTGTGGGCACAG
>NW_011494876.1:14219778-14220877 GCF_000754665.1 Bison bison bison | reverse complement strand
GCACAGAGAGGGGGCCGGGCGTCCCTGAGCCCCGCTGGCGGCCGGACCTCAGCCAGAGACGCCTGCGATGGACGGGGCCCACGGGGCGTCGGGGACAGCACGGCCAAAACAGACTGGAATCGCAAGCGCTGAGTGAGGGACCATGACGCACAACCTGGGACCCAGCGTGGGGACAGGGTGTGGCCTAGGCCAAGGTCAGAGCAAGGACCCAGGGCCCCAGCCGTGCCCTGTCCCTCCGTCTCCATCTCAGCCAGGCAGGCAGTGAGGTGGGGATTGCTGCAGATGAGGACAGAGGGTCAGAGAGGCCCCCAGGCCTAGGGTTGCGTAGGAGGCATCGCCCCTCAGCCCTTGGCTGGAGGACTGGCTCCGGAGGAGACTGCCGCTCCCCGCCACCGCCCCCCCAGCCCTGTGCTTGGGCACGCCGGCACTGCCAGGCACTTACTCGGGCTGTTGAGGGCCCAGCCCCCAGCCCAGCACCCGCGGGCTTCCCCAGCCCAGGCGGAGGGCAGCGAGAGGGAACAAAGGTCCAGTCTCTGCCTGCTCAGGCCCCCACCCCCGTGCCTGCCCCTGGCACAGAAGGACCCAGGCCCAAGGGAGCCCACGAGCAAAAGCAGCCCCCACCCCTTTGCCGACACTTTGAGAACTGCCTCCTCCCACTCCTCAGACCTGGTGTTCCCCAGTTCTAAAGATGGGAAGGCTGGGGACTTCCCCCTGGTGGTCTGGTGGCTGAGACCTCATGCTCCCAGTGCAGGGGCCCCAGGTTTCCTCCCTTCAGGGAACTAGATCTCCAGTCCCGAAACCAAGACCCAGCGCAGCCAAAGAAAGGAAGATGAGAAGGCTGACAGCCACGCAGCTGGGGCTCGAACCACGCAGCCTTCACCATAGGCGAGTGAGGCCAAGACTGGACTGTTGGATGTAACTCATGGCGAGATGGGGCAGGACACAGGAGGGAGCCTGGATGGCCCCAAGGTGGGGGGTCCTAAGGAAGCAGCTGAATCAGTCACTCTTCCCGCTGTGCCCACCTACCTGCCACCTGGAGCCAGTCCAGTGCTGGTCACAGCAGAAGGGATAATGCCGGGCGGGGGCAGGGGGGGCGGGG
>NW_011494876.1:14218731-14219678 GCF_000754665.1 Bison bison bison | reverse complement strand
GGCAGCAGAGATGGGGAGATGGGAGTCAGCAACCCAGACCCCCAGGTTCCCAACTGGGGCCAACTCGGTCAGAGGTGAAGCCCCTGCAGCGGGGCTCCCAGTTCCCTGTCTCTGATGTGGGGCTGTGGGCCCACTAGGGGCCTCCGTCCCCAGGCCATGGCCTTCCAATCCCTCCAGGCCCCTTCCGTGTCCCCTGCTTCCCCCAGGGTTGAGTCTGAAGCCTCCAGAGGGGCCTGTCTAGAGGGCTGCTGCTCAGCTGCCCTGGGGAAGCCAGCCATGGACCAGGCCCCCCTGGAGGCCCAGGTCAAGACCAGGAAATGAAGGCTCATCATGCCTGAACGGGAACACACCAGGCATCGGGGTGTGTTGGCCCCACTGTACAGAAATGGATGCTGTGGCTCAGGGGGGCCGAGGGACCTGGCTCCCGTGGGGCTGGCCCACTCACTGACCAGCATCAGGTCCTGCAGGCATCCTAGGGATGGTGTGGGGGAGAGTGAGGTTGACAGATGCACAGCCCATGTCCCATCCCCGAGAGCAGCAAGAGGAAGGGCCAGGGCTGCGGGGGCCAGTCAGGACCTGGGGCGGCTGGGCGGTCTGGGCAGCCTCCGGGCGGGCAGTGCTGGGTGTGTCTGGGCAAGCAGGGCTCTGCTGTGTGACCTTGGCGCACGGAACATCTCCACGCCTCGCTCTCCTGTCACCCAGGGGGCCAAAGCCCCAGTGTCCCTGCCGACCCACACCCCAGCTGCTCCTCCCAGCTTTGGGCGCCTCTGACCAGTCCCAGTAAGTGCCCAGCAGGCCCCCGGATATGGCCATAGTGCTTCTCCTCATTGCCCTGGCCCTTATCAGACACCACTCATTTTAAAGAAAAAATAATATTTATTTGCAATATAAACAAAGTCCCGTTCGGGAATATATATATATATATGTGTGTGTGTGTGTGTGTGTGT
>NW_011494876.1:14218299-14218631 GCF_000754665.1 Bison bison bison | reverse complement strand
GTGTATGTAGGGTCACAAATTTTCCTTCATAAGATCATAAAGCAAAACTGGCCACCCTTGTTGGCATACCCTCATGTACACAAATCTGATGCGTTTTTCTGGGTTTTTCTTTTCAAAGGTAAAAAAGAGAGAAAGAGAACCATGTACACAACATGGAAGCTTCTTGTCAATTTCTCAACTGTGGCAAGATTTTCACCTGCTGCCTTGAAGAATCCCTGAAAACCAGCCCTGTGAGGTAAGATGCATTGGGGCAGGGTTTCCGTGGCCTCGCTCACACGCCGAGTGCTGGCTCGCTCAGGGACCCCGGCCCCCCCTCGGACCCATGCCGCCCC
>NW_011494876.1:14217189-14218199 GCF_000754665.1 Bison bison bison | reverse complement strand
TGCAGCTCCACCACCCGGGAAAATGGAGCTTGGAGAAGGAACGGAACCAGAGGATACCGGACCCGTGGCTCTGCTCTGTGGACAGCGGGCTTGGGTGGCGGGATGGACAGGCCTCACACCCCTTTCCCTGTCCGCCCTTGCTGCCCCATCCCCCACCCCCCGGGGCTGAAATGGATGAGTTTCTTAACCCAAGGCATGGGCAAGGTGCGCACAGGGCCGGCTTCCACGGGTTGAGGGGCTGGGAGTGGCAGCTGGAACCCAAGCAACAGCCAGGGTGGAGGAGGAGACCTGGGAGGCAGGGCTGCGCCCTCCACCTAAACTTCCCCAGCCACTGGGCCTGCTCCCTCAGCCAGAGAGAGAGAGAGAGAGAGACAGAAGTAGTGGATAAAAAGGGCCTGGGGCCCTCCTTGGGGCTGAGCCCAGAGGGTTAATGCTACTGCTTAGCAGTCCCCTGTGGCCTCCTCTTCTGCCTGGGGTGGTCTGCAGGGACTACCAGAGGACAAGCACGTGGGCAGAGAAGGCAAAGGTCACCCGTCCAGCCCACCACTCACAGCGGGCATCACAGGCAAATGCAGCGCCAGGTGGGCTTGGCCGAGGCGGGAGATACGGGCAGGCCTGGGAGACCCCTGCTGGGAGCAGCGAACCACCCCTTTAAGGGCCGCTGCAGAAACGGAGGCTTCACACATGTGCAAAACGCATTTGGTCAAGATCAACATGGGGTTTGTCTTTTCCATTAAAACAGAAACAAAAACTCAAGAATTGCTTTTTGAAATAGGAAGAAAAACAAACTGATAACACCTCTCTCTCTCTCTCACTGGATCAAGAAAGGGATGAAATACTGGTTTATACAGTCCACTGTTGCATGTAGCCTGAAAATAACACTTTCCATTACAGAAAAGAGCAATCAAACAGAGCTTCAACACGCTCTCTGCTCCAGGGAGCTTGGGTTTACCTGCCAAAAGTAAAAAGTAAACTCAGGTCCGTGGATGTGTCTTTTAAAAAAACAGCCA
>NW_011494876.1:14216802-14217085 GCF_000754665.1 Bison bison bison | reverse complement strand
AGCCATCAGCAGAAAGGAGTGTCCTGGGACAAGGAGAGGCCCCGAGGGACTCCCAAAGCCATGTGTCTGATCGCCTCAGGCCCCTCCGGAAAGTCCTGCCGGTGGAGGCCTGGCTGTGGGACACTGAGGGGAGCTCACCTCGGCACAGGTGATGTCTGGGTTCCTTGGGCCAGAGGCGGCAGGCCTGGGCCCTGCCGGCGGGCCCTGTGGGGGCCCGGGAGGGGCTGGCCCATCGCCCCGTGCCCCCGGCCTCACGTGGACTCGAGCGTGTTGAGTGGGAACA
>NW_011494876.1:14212165-14216702 GCF_000754665.1 Bison bison bison | reverse complement strand
TTTTCCTCTTGACAAAGTCGTAGGCATCGTTGAGCGACAGGTTCATCTTCTGCATCAGGTAGGCCACTGTGACGGTCACCGAGCGGCTGATGCCCGCCAGGCAATGCACCAGGACCCCGCACTTCTTGGAGCGGGCCTCGTCTGCAATACACGGGCATGGGTCAGGCTGGTGCCTCCTCCAGGGAGCTCCCGCGGGTCGGGCACAGAGAGGGGCATGGCAAGGGACTGGTGCCACCAGACTCTCAAGGGACTTGGTGAAGTCCCAGGCGGGTGGGACAGCAACTTGGGGTCAAGGTGAAGAGCGTGAGCATGGAGGGGCTCTGCCACAGTCCAGCTGACGTGCCTGCACCTCGGTTTCTGCTCTGTCGGACAGACCTGTTTACTCGCAGGGCCAGTAGAGAGACCTGAGCCAAGGGAGGGCTCCGTGAGCCCTGTGCCTGCTGCCAGTCCTCCTGCTGCTAGAACTGTGTGCTAGAGTCACCTGCGTCCTCTCGGGTCATCTGCAGCACGGCTACCAAGGTTATCTGATCAATGAGACAGGCAGACACACGCAGTGACAAGGCCACACGAGGGTTCCTGCTAACAGGCAGCACTCACCCCTGCTAGCCCACCTCCTGGGGCAGCTCCAGGGGTGCCCCGATAGCCTCCTTGGGCCATGGGCGTCATGGAGGCCCTTCCACATGGGACCAGCGGGCAACGCTCAGCTCTGGACTGGGCCCAGCCAGTCCCTGGGGGCCTGAGTCCTGCTCCTGAATAGATGGGGGACCAGGGCCAAGCCTAGTTTCACCAGTGGAGCTTAAGTGGGGCCCACTTCCTAGACTGTTCCCCGGCCTGTGTGCCAGTGACACCTCCCAGCACAGCCACTCAAGTTCCGTCAGCTCTCCCCGCACCCTCCTCAGTGTGGCGCCAGGCTCCTGACATGCATTCGGAGCTCACATGCTGGCTGAGCCACTGACCAACTCAGTCCTATGCTCTCCCCCCAGGACCCGAGGGCGGCTGCACCGCTGTGCCATGGCTGTGCTGGGGACAGAGACGAACGAGAGGCAGCCCTGGGGCCCACGTGGTTCCCGCCTGAGCCCCGGGAGCCGGGCCCACTCCTGCAGGAGGTGCGGAGGTTCACAGACCGCTCCCCGGGGGCGCGCACTGTCTCGGGCCTGGCAGGACTTCCCTTTTCCCAATCCCACGTGAGGATTCCCAGGGCTGAACATGCAGTAGGTGGTTCATCCAGACTCGGGGACCGACTGGGGCAAGACCAGCAGGGGAAGAGACAGATGCCACAAATTCACGTGGAACACGTTGTCGGATCTTGAAATTTGGGGCAGGATAAGGAGGGTGGTGGAGAAAAGCCCCATCAGGATAATGGGGAAGCCTGGTCCCCAAACCCAAACCCAGGTGATCCCAAGTACAACCACTTCCTGCTGGCTTTATTTTTAGCTCTTTAAGGGGTGTGGCTGGGTCTTGGGGAGGCTGGTGCTTCATCCCCTCTCCGCCCCCACCCCCCCTACCCCCAAGTCCTGTGGGATCTTTGAGCCTCACTTCCTTCTCTTGTCACACAGGGATGAGTGACATATAGAGGTTCCCCCCACCTCTATACCCTGTTCTGTCCCCTTCCCCTGATGTAAAGGGGCCTTCAAGAGGGATAAAAGCACCTACAAATCAGGCTCAGCCCTGGAAAGTCGTGGGGGACCCCCTTCACCCCACACCTAGCTGCGGAGACCACGAGTGCTGAGGTGGCACCCATACCCTCTTGGGCACGTCCTCGGGGCAGAGCCGGGAAGCTCCGGATAGCCCCTGACACAAGCCCTCCCCCGCCCCAGCTTCCTTCCTTCCTCCCAGCCAGGCACCTAGTTTTGGTTCCCAGTAAGCGGATGAGGCGGGGAAGCCTCCCACTTCCTGTTATTAAAAGCTAGCCCGGCCCAGCTGACACCAAAACGCCCTCCACTGGACACAGCCGCCAGCGGGAAAACGCTGCCCGGAGGCTGGGCAGAACACTGGTCACCAGCCTCAGAGAGCCCAGGGCTTACATTCACCCCCTCATCCCGTATCCCTTTCCTGAATCCTGGGGATGGCCGAGCCAGGGACGGTGACCTGCCAACTGATAGCTTCCAGCTGGCCGAGGAGGAAGCGGGCAGGGAGGTCAGAGATAAGGAGCCGAAGTCAGCCGAGGCTGCGGATGCAGGGGCTCAGAGGGCGCTGAGCCAGATGGCAGACACACTGATCTGGGGGAGGCCTTCCTCTGCCTCCCCTCACCGCCTGGACACCAAGCCAGCCCCACAGGCTGCCGGGAACATCTGAAGCCACCCTGAGGCTCTTTGGGTCAGCACGTCCCAAGAGCTGCCAGGTTGGGGTAGGCCTCTGGCTCCAGACTACCCTTCAGCCCCCTCAGGTACACAGTAGAGCCCAAAGAGGCACCGTGACAGCCCGTCCTCAAGAAACATGTGCTGAGGTGTGACGCAAGGCAAGTGAGACCCGTGGGAGGTCTGAGAGCTGGGACGTTTGAGCGTGCTGAGCTCCAAACAGCACAGCCAGAAAACCCAAGGTGTCTGGACAGCAGAGTCCACGCTGCTCCAGCAGCTGTGGAGAGCCCGCAGGTCGGGGGCCTGCTCCAGCCCCGAGGGCCTCAGTGACTCACAGTGGGCCCCGGTACACCCATTGGCACAGGCTGGCACACGCAGGGCTGCACACAAGCCTCGACAGGCGCAGAGGTACCCAAGCCAGGCATGGGCGACACCCAGAGCCCCACACATCTCGACACGCAGGCCTGCCCCCCCTGCCTGAGCGCAGGAGCTCTTACCAATGAAGCTGATGGCCTCGGGGAAGAACTGGGAGAGGTTCTGGCTCCAGTGGTCAGAGATGGGGATCTGTTTGTAGGTGAACTCGCCCCCGTGCTCAAAGGCGTTGGGCAGGTTGGGCGTGACGTTGAGGATATACTTGATGCCGTACTTGCCGAGCACATCCAGGTTGGTGGAGTCCTTGGCGCAGCCGAGGTAGAGGTAGGGCAAGATCTGAACAGGGAAGGCTGGCTGGCTGGACGGCACCGGGCTGCCGTCTGACTCGGTGGCACTGCTGGGCAGCTCTCGGTCTGACTCCCCGTCCGAGCAGTCAGAGCTGATGCGCAGACCCCCCAAGCCCAGCACCGAGGTGGGTGGTGAGCCGCTTGGCGAGGACGAGCTGTCCACGTTGGTCTCGCAGTGCTCCGAGTACTCTGTCTGGAACTTGTTGAAACCACCTGTGGCCCCGGGTGGGGGTAGGGGTGGACAGGGCCCGAGTGAGACCGACAGTGCCACTGGCCAGTGTCCCCAAACTGGGCTCCTCGCAGCAAGGACCACACCACCACCAATGGACAGCACAGGCAGTGCTGAGTATTTACACATGGACCCTCTCTCTCCTGCTTGCTCCTCATCTGTCCTGTGGCCCACATTACAGATGGGGAAACTGAGACCCCAGGTGGTAAAGTAACATGCCTGAGCACCATACCCTAACCCATAGGGCTTCAGGGCCCCAGCCACACCACTGACTTTAGGGCACTTGAGGACAGAATCCAGCCCCTGCCTCTTCCACGGCTCTCCTGCATCAGGCACCCATGGGTGCTCGGTAATTGCTAAGCAGTAAAGGAAAGCAAACAACCCCATCTCAGGCCAATACCTCTGGGTTTGCAAACCCTCTTACAGAAGAGATCACAGGCCAGAGCTGCATCTGGGTCAGCTCGAGGCAGAGGGCCTGGGCCCTCGACTGGGAATCTGGTGCTTGCTCCCACTTCCCACCACTGCCAGGAAGGGTAGTGAAGGTATCGGCTGGTTCTGTCCCCCAGCAGGAGCAAGTTCATAAAAGGTGTCCTGGCTCCTTTTCCATAACCCACCTTAGAACCCAAGATACCCCCACCCTGGCCTTGGACCCACAGAAGGGGAGGCTGTTGGGGGCTTTACAGGGACAAGAAATGGGGAGCGCGCTGCAGCTAAGCATGGGCCCTGCGCCCGAGGGTGCCGCAGGCCTCCTCTCCCCTCCCGTCTGCCCGCCCCGCTGCCAGCAAGAGGCCATTTTGGAATGTTAATTGGAAACACCGGCTGCAGTCACTCGCCTCCCAGGGCTGCCTCCCCCTTCCACCACCTCTGGGGTGACTGGCTAAGGACTTGGGGGTCTCGGAAAACCAGAGCTGGGGCAAGGGACACTCCTTACAGCCCTGCCCCAAGCACTTCCAAGAGGTGGTGATTCCCCAGTGACAAGCCCCACACGGGGATGCCCAGAGTCCCCCAAACTCTCCCTCTGCCCTGGCAGGGGCGAGGATGGTGATTAAAGGCTCCTGTCCTAACTCTGGCCTTCCAGGGACACCCATTCCAGGCTGGAGGAGCTGAACTGGTGCCCAGGAGGGGACCATCCCTCCTTTGCCGGGCTCCAGGGGAACCTGGGAGCTACCATGGCCCCAACAATGGGGAAAAAAGGAAAGCCCAAGTGGGGAAAAGTTTGTTCAGCCCACTCAGATCATGCCCGGAAAGGGATGTAGAGGGGGCCACTGTACCAGCCTCCAGCCGCACAGCTT
>NW_011494876.1:14211518-14212065 GCF_000754665.1 Bison bison bison | reverse complement strand
CCTGTCCCAGCCTACACCCGCACAGCTTGGGCCGGGAGCCCTGGAGGGGAGGATGCGAGCGGGGGAGACGTGGCGCCGGCTGGACAGGCCGGGCACGGGGAGTGAAAGCCGCCTCCGTCGGGGGCATCCGGGAGCCACGGGAGAGCCCCAATTCCAGACTGGGTCTCGCTGCCGCTCTTACCTTGGAGGTAGTAGGCCTGGCAGCCGTCGTCGCGCAGCTTTTGCAGGAGAAGGCCAAGCACCGAGGCGGGAGCGCCGGGCTCTGGCTGCCATTCGGCCGTGGCCTCGTCGTAGAGCAGCACGGTGGCCGCCTTGCAGCGCGTAGCGAAACGCTCCTTGTCGGCGTGGTTGGGGATGATGGAGCGGATGGGCAGGTTGCCTTTGCGGAGGCGGCGCAGCATGAGGCCCGGGATGGCCAGGTTGATGGCCGTCTCGATGTGTGACGACTCGAAGAGCTCGTGCGGCCGGCAGTCGAGCAGCAGCAGGGACGCGCCGCCGCGCGCCTCCAGCTCCTCCTGCAGCCACTCGGCGCTCTTGCAGGGCATGG
>NW_011494876.1:14179586-14211099 GCF_000754665.1 Bison bison bison | reverse complement strand
GGGGGGGCGGGGCCGCGCCGCGGCTCCCGAGCTTAAAGGCGCCGCAGCTGCGGCGCCCCTCCCCACGGGGTCTGCGGGCACGCGAGCGGTCCCCTAAGCCCGGAGACCAGCCCCCTGGCCTTCGCTCGGCCTCAGCGCTGCCGCCCAGAACCCACTACAACTCTCCCAGGGGCCCGACCAAGACACTTCTGGGTCCCTATCCCGGAGCTCCCAGTTCTGTGCCTGTCCCAAGAGCTATCCTCGGGGGCGTCCCGCTCCAGGGATCCTCTCCCCTACATTCCCGCAGTCTCCCGGGGATGGAGCGGAGGAAAGGGGCGATCAAGCTGGGCCGAAGTCCTGTCGACTCCTCTAATTCATGAACAACTCCCAGCGAGTTCAGCAAACGCGAACTGAACACCTACTCCGTGCCATTCCCTGTGCGCCTAGGTGGTCACCGTTTCAGGCGGCTGCACAGTCCCAAAGAGGGTTCTGCGTTTGGAGACCTGAGGGGTCGTCTCACTCCAGCAGGCCTGAGAGGGAAAGCAGAACTAGGCAGCTGCGAAGGTAGGAAGGCCCAGGGCCGTGCCACCCCCCGCGAGCTAGGTTGTAGAAATCCCCAAAAGGACCGGCCCTGGGAAGAGACAGCGGGACCTTTAAGAAAGCTTTACAAGCGGAGTGGTGACAGGCGCGGAGTGAAGCGCCACGTGACTTTTCCCCAGGACGGGATGGGAGGGAGGGGCCCCCTCTGTAATCTGCTCTCCTCCCACCTTTCCTAACTCACGAATCAACTTTAATGACAGGCGGGACGCACCACGCAGAGCGCCAATCGCTGCCGAAGGAGCGGGGCAGAGGGAAGGCGGGGCCCGCCAAAAGTTCCACCCAGCGCGGGCTGGGCGGGGCCTCAGCGGCACTGGCTGCGGGTGGCAGGCTGGCTGGCTCGGCGGAGGAGGTGAATGGAGCCGCAGGTAGCCCTGGAACAAAGCGGCTCCACCAGCGCGGCGCGCGTGCGCGGGGCCTGCCGCGCTTTCCCTACGGAGTCAGGGCTGTCTGCGCTGGGGACGGAGTCCCTGGCTGATCCTGCAGTCCGTCCGGTCCGTTCCCGGCCCGGCAGAGTGCGCCCACCTCCTTGGGGCTTACGCCCTCCTACTCTGCCCGAGGCTGGGCGGCTCCCCGCCACCCTGCCTCTACATCCAGGGGGGAATTAGGGTCAGAGATGAATGGCGGTGGTGCCTGAGATTTGCCAGAGTGCGTGCCTCTGGAACCCGAAGGATTTGAGCTTTCAGACCAGGTAGAGGAGCGGCCCTGCGGCATTCCCCGCTACCCATCTCCCCACCTAACGCCCTTTTGTCCTCGCGGAGGAGTTTACCAGAAGGTTTCATCCCAACTGCAGGGCTGTGTCGCAGAGGAGCAGGGATCTCTTCCACGGTTTCACTTCCGGAAAGACCAGAGTATTGCAGTCATAGATGGTCTTATCACCCGAGATGCTAGGCCCAGGGAGGTGATAGGAAAAGCAGGTCTCTGGCTTCCCACGCAGGCTTGTCCTAGGGTTGCTGGGCAGCACCTTCTTGCCTGGGGATCCGGAACGCGTGGAAAGGGCTCCCCGAGCCTGAGGGGCTCAGATGCTCACTCTGCTCTGCTACTTGCTGATAAGTTGTGGTTCTCACCTCTCTGGGCCTCAGGTCTCCCCATGTGGGAGGGTGCTGGGCCCGACAGCACCCAAACAGTCCATCCCAACTCTGTCAGCCGGAGAAGGCAGTAGTCCAGGTGCTGGTCGGCAGGGACAGCACTCAAACGAAGAGTCCTGGGATTGACTCCTCTGCACTTCCAATGAAGGGGCAACAGGTGCCACCCCTTTGTCAGGGAACTAAGATCCCACATGCTGGGCTGTGCAGCCAACTAATAGACAAAAAAGAGAGGTCTGAGCAGACACACATGGGAGAGGACCTCCTCGCCAACGAGGCATTCCTCAGTGGGCTTGTTGGGGGCCTGTTGGAGTGTGGACTACAGCAGTGTTCTCATTAGTGGGAACCCAACGGAGAGGGGACTCTCTGTGCCCCTCCCAGGAGAGGGAAAGAGCCCCACCTTCCCATAATTCGCTTGTGATGGCTTCCTATTCTTCCCACTGCGGACTCCTCTCCGACAGCCACCCTGGAGGAGAGGCCTGTGAGGATGCGGGGAACTGGGAAGACTCCCTGGGGGTGGGGGCTTCCTCCTGTAGTACAGGACAAGGGACAGCATCTGGGGAGGGAGGGGGTGACAGTGGCAGAAAATCAGCCTGGCCACCTGACATGCAGCGCGGTCCCGGGCCTGGTCACCCTGGCTGGAGAAGAGCCCAAGGCCTTGGTTCCTGAGTGGAAGCCCTGCCTCCAGCCTTGAACAGCTGGACACAATGCATAAAGTGATCCCAGCAGGGCTGCCCCTGAGTGTTGGGGGAAGGGCCGTGGACAGACACAGAACCCTGTGATGTACATACACGGCTCAGAGCCTGACAGGAACTTGGTTAGGGTCCAACAGCAGACTCCAGAGCTGCCCTTGCCCAGGGCCTTGCTCTGCAACTGTGAGCCTCTCAGGGATCCTGGAAGAGGGGACTGGGTGGCCTGGGATCAAAGGCATTCCTCCTCTTCAGGAATGTGGCTTTTCCCGCCCTTCCAGGTTCAGATCCTTCCTCACCTGCAGCCCCTGGAAGAGATGCCCCACTCACTAGGGTCTCCTGGACGGGCAGGGTGGGTCCCTGGCGGTAAGTGGGGAGCTGTGGGTGGGTGTGGAGTTGTCTGCGGAATGGACCCCTCTCCCACATGCCTCAGGCCTCTGCACACACTTTCCTCAGCCTGGACAGTTTTTGCACTCTTTGTCCATCTTCTAGAAGAATATCCCAGCTTATAGATTCTCTAGGCCAGGTGATCCCAGGACCCTGCCCCCATCTTTGCTCTGGACTCTTATCACAGTCATAGTCAGAGCCCACCACCCCCCCCCTTTCGTATGTCCCAGTGGCCTGTCTCCCTTCCCCAAGTCACTCCTCCTGCCACCTCTGCCTCATCCCTTAGTTGCCAGGCCTGAACCCAATAGACACGTTTGGAGCCATCCGCCCTGTCTGCACACATTCAGCCCCAGAACCACATGGTGGAGGGGCCTTCACAGGGGGCAAAGCTTGGTTGTGACAGCGGGAGCTCTGATGTGAACTGAATAGAACTGGTGTGCACCACCCCAGCCGCCCCCCACCCCATGTCCATGTGGCATGGTGACCCGGGAACGGTGTCACCAAGCATAAGCATCTTGGAAGTGAGCCTCCCTCTCCCCTCTGGTGCCCCTGGATTTCTTAGAGGTGAGCCACCATGTTTTTAATGGCACGGGCAGGAGCAGGGAGGGTTGTCCGTTCCTGGCCCTCACATCCCAGCACAGATTTGAGGTGAGCTCCTGCTTGCTTCCATGAGGGCAGATTTTCCCGCTGTGAGAGCTGAGCAGAGGCAGGGGCTGGGCACCCAGTCCAGGGTGCCTGCTCTGGTGACAGAGCCAGTCTCTACCCAGGACCACTCCACAGGCTGGAGATGTGCCATCCAGAGCCCTGCCTAAGACCCAGACTAGCGGTCTCTCTGCTTGCCCCTGAACCTTGGGACAGCCGTCTCCACATACCCTGGTGAGGTGCTTGTCTGGGTTGCAGTCAGAACAGCTAGTGTCTAAGCCAGGACAGGAGTGGACTGTGAAAGGCCTGGCAACTCTCCTGTTCCGGACAGAACTCCTGGTTGTACACATCTGTGTGTGTGCACATACACGTACACACACTCTTAAGGACACAATACAGGCCCACACACACAGATCTATGTGTTCACACATACATGCTCATAGGCACAGATGTGTGTGCAGAAAGACACAGAACACCAATCCCTGGTGTCCAGTGCTCGGGACAAGGATTTGATCCCTGGTGGGGAAACTAAGATTCCACATGCCGTGGAGCAACTAAGCCTGTGAGCCACAACTACGGAGCCCACATGCTCTGGAGCCCACGTGCCACAACTGAGACCTGACATAGCAAAAATAAAATAATTTAAAAAATATATACAAATACAGTTAACTGGTTGGGGTTGGAGCCAGACCCTTAGGTAAGGCATTCCCTTCCTAGGCCTTGGTTTCCTCATCTGTAAGATGGACAGCCAAGCCCTGCTTTGCTCACCGCACAGGGGAACCTGGGGTGGTGCAGGGCCAAGGAGGTGAGCGCTGCACTGGCGTGAGGGCAAACGGTACAGCCGTTGTGCTGGGACCAGGGCTGCTGGATGTCGGCCCCAGGGCAGCCAGCCGTGAGCAGGGCTTGAAATGTTCACTTGCCCAGGCTGACCAGCCCGGCGGACCCCCCCTTCTTGAGGGGAACCCCAGGCCTGAGAGAGCTTGGAACAGAGGGCAGGTGGGGTCATGAGAAAGGCCTGGCTGGGCCATGAGCAGGACTTGAAATGTTCACTTGCTCACACAGGGGAGGTCACGGAGGCAGGATACCCAGCCTGCTGTACCCCAACTCCTGCAAGCTCAACTGCCCATAAGTAGGTAGAGAGTGGAAGTGCACTCTCGTGCAGAAATACCCAACACACATGTGCACATACTCTCTGTGTTTTATAGACAGAGTATGTCTGGGCACTTGCCACCCAGTTAAGAAGGGTGCCCACAGAGAACCCAGAGGGGTTGTTACAGGCCAGTGGAATCCATGGTCACCTGGGCCCACCCTTCCCTACTGGCCCGGGTTGGGGTGTTCTGGGCTGACTAGTTCTGGATGGAGTGGAAGGATCTATCCCTGCCTGCCTCCCAGCAGGGAATGCCAGGCCCCGGTGATGGCAGAGTTGCACGGACAGGCTGCTGCCTGGGACAGCTCTGCAACTGCAGAGCCAGCCTATCCAGTGTCCTCCCGCCCGGCCCAGGTGTTGAGTCCTTGGGGAGCAGGGGGAAGAGTGGCTCACACCCGGGAGAACCAGAGGACAAAAGCCAGCAGGATGGAAGCCAGGGCAGAGCTCTGGGAACTCCCCAAGGAGCCTGGAGAAGGCAGAGGTGGGGAAGCTCCCCTCCCATGCGGGCTCATTTTTTGAGAACCTGCCCTGGACAAGGGAGTGTGGGAACCTCAGAGGGAGACGACGGATGTCATCCTCTCTCTCCCAGCTGCCCACCCAGCAGCAACTGCAGGCCCTCAGCCAGGGCTACTCATTTGAGAGTGTGGCTTTCCTGGCCACACACCAGCCCAGAGGGTCAGCTGCTTGGCCACGATTCTTCCCGGGCAGGCATTACTAGTCAACCACAGCACTTGCTGCACCATACTCAGGCCTCAAAACCAGTTGATTACCTGTGGTAGTCAAGGGAGACAAAACCTATTTGCTGAATTCCCAATTCCTAGCTGGACCAGCTCGCTTCACCCTGACCTCCTCCTGCTTCCTACTCAGTGCCCCAGACAAAGCACCCCTGCCTCCACACACTTCCTCCCCTGCAGGGTCCAGCATTTCCACTCTCTACCTACTTATGGGCAGCTGAGCTTGCAGGAGTTGGGGTACAGCAGGGCTGGGTATCCTGCCTCTGCGACCTCCCCTGTGTGAGCCTCCTTGCATCACCAGAGTCCCCCATGAGTCACCCAGAGACCTGGGCCCAGCCAGGCCTTTCTCATGACCCCACCTGCCCTCTGTTCCAAGCTCTCTCAGGCCTGGGGTTCCCCTCAAGAAGGGGGGGTCCGCCGGGCTGGTCAGCCTGGGCAAGTGAACATTTCAAGCCCTGCTCACGGCTGGCTGCCCTGGGGCCGACATCCAGCAGCCCTGGTCCCAGCACAGCGGCTGTACCGTTTGCCCTCACGCCAGTGCAGCGCTCACCTCCTTGGCCCTGCACCACCCCAGGTTCCCCCGTGCGGTGAGCAAAGCAGGGCTTGGCTGTCCATCTTACAGATGAGGAAACCAAGGCCTAGGAAGGGAATGCCTTACCTAAGGGTCTGGCTCCAACCCCAACCAGTTAACTCACCTACCCACAGCGCCTGCAATGAGTCACGGTGGCCAAGGTGATGGGAAGGAAACACAAACACAGGCGCGTGGGAAGGGCAGACACGCCTGCCTGGGGCTCCCACACAGGCCCCGTCGTCTTCCTGATCAGGGGCCTGCCTGATACTCTCAAGGCTTGTTTCCTTCTGGTCTCATAGCCAAGCTTTGCACCAGCCCTGTGAGGGCTGTCAACTCTTTTGACCAGTGGGGAAACTAAGGCCCATAGTTACAGCCCCAACTGGGCAGGGGCCTGGACCCCAACTAAGAACTAGAGCTCTGTTCCCCCAGTCTGGTGGTGCCCAGGTGGCTCTGACCTCCACAGGGAGCCCCTTGCTCCACCAGCTCTCTCCCATCACTGGGATGGCAGGGTGCCTGCACTGGCAGGGTGGGGGACAGATGTGGGGCACGTGCAAGGAGGTGTGTGCGCTATGCAATGTGCTTCTATGGCTAATTCTTCCCACGACCCAGAACCTGTCCACTGTGGCTCCACAGTCCAGGCCCCCCTGTCTCCCCTGGACCATTTCACTAGCCTCCTTCCCTGCCCCGCTGCTCCATCCCCACAGTCCATTCCCCACCCAGCGGTCCTTCCCTGCTCTGAATCCTCCCACGTCGGGGAACAGACCAGCGTGGCCTCAGTGATCTGGCGCAGCCCCTCTCCCGCCTCCCCTCAGGGTCCAGGATCCTCTGCCCTGCAGTCTCCATCCCCCCAGCCCAGGCCCCTGTGGCACCCCGCCTGCTGTCTCCGCAGGGCCTTAGCACTCACTGGTCTGAGTGACTGCATGCTTATCCTCCCCACCCCCGCCCGGCCTCCTGAGCCAGGCCTCCTGAGCCAGAGTGCGCACCAGAGGTGGCTGAGTCCGAATAGGGATCCGACTTCCTTTTGGACTCTTGGGTCATCAGCCACGAGCACGGTCCTGTGACTTAAAATGCCTCTGGCCCTTCTCTGCCACACTGGAGGATCCCAGAAACCTTTCACTTCCATTCATAGGCTGCCCAGAGTCGGAAGTCTCCTTACCGTGACAGAGTGGCTCCTGCTCCCACTGAGCCTGGCAGGCTGTCCTCCCCGTCCGCAGGCTGGTGGCCTCGATCTCCCTGTTTGAGAGCATGGGCCACCACCCGAACCAGGGCATCTCATCCTCCCTCTGTAGACTGCTCTCTCAAATCCCAAGTCTGAGTTCCAATCCTGCATACCACCATTCTCGAGCCTGGAAGAGGAGCTGGACTGGGTGGGGAAGCCCCCTTTGTTGAAACTGAGGTCACCCCTAGAGGGCCAGGAGAAACAGCTCAACAGCCCCAAGAAAGCAGTGGCCAGCTCCGATTTCCTTGCAGCTTGGAGGAAGAAAGAAGTGGTGGAAAAGAAAAGGGCTCAGCAGGTCCCCTACCCCAAAGTTGTGGGTGAAGGCGAGCCTTCTCCTCTCACACACCCCTCCCCAGGACCTCTGCCATGGGCTGATCTCCCCCTTCAGAGTTGTGGACAGCACCACATGAGCCCGCCTGGGGCTCAGGGACGGAAGCCAGGGCTCTGGGGGTGCATCAGCCACCCTGTCACCCTTGGCCTCCCGCTTGACACCTCTGATCCTTTCTGAAGCCACCTCTGCGAGGAAGGGCCTGGAGCTCCAATGGTTTGTTGGGGCGAGGGGTGGGGTTGAGGGGGGAGGTGGCCAGAGGGTGCCTCTGGTAGGCATTCCCAGCCAGAGCAAAGGCAAGGAGCAGTGATGGAGTCTGGGGTGGTGCCCTCTGTCTTGCCCAAGCCAGCTGTGGTTTTTCGAGTAGGCTAGCTAGCAGTGGCAGGCTCCTGACAGTAAAGTCAATCCAACCTTTCAGGCTGGGAGGGTGGAGGCGGCTGGGAATTCCCAGGGCACCTGGCGGGTAGCTGTGCCAGGGGCCTGGGATGGGTGCTTCTGGTGGGCCAAGGGGTGGTGCCTGGTAGGTCTCTCTGTAGCTGCCAGGCCCAACTGCCTCATTAGCATCTGCCTGCTGCCAGCCTGGGCCTGTCTGGTCCACTCCCCATCGGCCCACACACCCTGTTTTTCAGGAATCCCTCCCAGGAGGCCCTGACAGTGACAGCGATAGCGATCACTGTCACGTGACCACGATGAGGCTGCTGAAATGACCTGGCCCTGACATGAGGTTGCTGGGTTGAGGCCTCAGTGCTCAGCCCCATCGCAGTTTTCGTGGCCAGCATGTGTTTCCACATGGGCTCAGCTGCCCGGTGGCTGCCTGGCGCTGAATGTCCTGTGCTCACAGGTAGGCAGGCATGGGTGCTTGCACTACGCAACAGTCTGGGCAACTCCTGTTCTTGATGCGGCCTCACCCAGCCCTATTCCTGCCACAGGGGCACATGCCCCCAAAACCTGGGGCACCCCATCCCTGCAAAGACTAGGGTCCCCTGGGAAGAGAGGAGGGACCAGTGGAGTCTCAGGGCTCCTGGTGGGGCCCTCGGAGGTGGTCACAGGGAGGACCCGGGGCCAGCTCTGCTTATGGGCCCCTGCTCACGTCCCCGCCCCTCGCCGTGGCTTATGCACTCTCCAGCTAGAAGCCAGCACTGCCCTGACGGCACAGCCCTCTGGCCTGAGTCAGGGGCTCGTGGGGGTGAGGCATTGAGGGCAGTTTGGCCAGAGCTTGAGCCCCCTGTCAAAACCTCCCCTGTGGGACTTCCCTGGCAGTCCAGTGGCTAAGACTGCACTCCCAACGCAGGGGGCCTGGGTTCAACGCCTGGTCAGGGATGATCCCACATGCCGCAACTGAGTTTGTATGCTGCAATGAATGATCCCGCATGTCGCAATAAAGACCCTGACAAAATTTTGGCATAGCCAAACTAAAACACCACAAAATAAAAACCTTCCCCAGAACCACTAGGCCAGGCCAAGAACTCAGGCCGGGAAGTGGCTGGATTCCTCAGGCCATGAACTCTATTGGGCCATGGAGCACCCACAGTGAAGGAGCTGGAACCCTCAGATCTGGGGTGCTGCTGTGGACTTGGCTGGCCCCTGGAGGTGCCCAGCCTTTCCATCTAAAAGGGGGGCAGTACCTTTGCCTACTACTCTAACTCTCAGGGATGCGGGACAGCCAGGTGGGTTCTACCCTGGATTATCAGAGGGAAGGACTTCTTTGGCCTAAGGTGCTCCCAACCGGCCCCATGCATGGAGGGCAGCAGGAATGGGAGGAGTGGAGACTGGCAGCCTGACCAAGGGGCCTGGCTGTACTGCTGACTCCACCAGCCGCCTCCCCACTCCAGGCCTGTTTCCTCCTTTGTACACTGGGGCACATACAGAACACCACGCAAGGCAGGAGGAGAAGCGCTTGGGAAGGGTCCAGCCCAGGGCTGAGCACGTTTCCCTGGCTCAGCCCTCTTGTGCCTGGACAGTGGGGAGAGGGCCCTGGGGGCGGGTGGCGCCCCCTGTGGGAAGGGCTCCTGGAGCAGAGGCTTGGGACTGGGGCTGGTATGCAGCTGTACTGTGGAGTGTGGGCAACATGGACTCTGGGCAGAGAGGCTGTGGCTCCAACAGGAAGGGTGACAGAGGAGACAGCAACTCTTCTGAACCTGGAGTGGGTGGCTGCCTGAGCTGAGGCTGATGTGGGATGGGGAAGGCCCTGTCCCCAGCCTCATGCCTTGGTGCCCACAGCTGCCCACCAAGCTCCCATAGGGAAGGGCAGGGAGGGACTGGGCATCACGCCTGGCCCTCCCTCCAAGTCTCAGCCACACTGGCCCCCCGCACACCCTTCCTTAGCTGTGACTGCCACTCAGTTCCTGCCCTTTGCTCAGTCTTGGCAGACAGCAGCCCCTGTTCTGACCCTCGGGGAGCCTTTCCTAGCAGGGGGGCTTTGACCCATACCTCCTGCCTCCTCAGGGCTCTGCCTATAGAGCTGTCCAAAGCGGGAGTCACAGAATGCTAGTCTCAACAAGCGTACTTGGAGAAAGAGGCTCACGCGGTCAGATGTCTGAGAAACACTCTGAACTCTGGCCCTGGCTGCAGAGCATCAGGGTGTGTTAAAGGCTCTGAGAAGTCCTGCAGGGACACAGCAGGCTTAATTTTGGCCGAATCTGGCATTTGCCAGACTCCAGGGACCACAGCATCCGTTTTTTTGTGTAACCTTCACTCCCAGCCCACGGCACTGCCCTCAGCCTGTCCTTCAGAAGAGAAAATGGCTTTATGTTGCCCAGCGGCTGCTCAGACCACGTTCTCTTCCCTGCACTTCCCTTCCTGTCTTCAGATGAGAGGCTGAGGGTCATCAAGAGCTGCTCAAAACCCCACGTTCTCCCTGTGATCTGCCCCAGGTGCTCTGAGGCCTGCTTTTCACCAGCAGATCCAATGCCGCAGTGGGACCGGAAGTCATCCCAGCTCCTGGGGAGGCCAGGATGATTAAATGGGTGCTGGACAGAGCTGAGCCGGATGCCTGGCCACACTTCCCCCAACCAGTGCAGCTCCTGTGGTTTCCAGCTCAAGGCTGCACAGGGAGGCTGCTCCTCTCAGCATGGGGGCTGTGGACAAGGCCCCCTCCCCAAGAGTTGTGTTACCAGCCCTGAGGGGCTTCTAATGAGTTCCACATGCAAGTGAGGGCCTCTGAGAGGAAATGGGAAGGGGCTGAGGAGGGGGAGAGGGGCCTGAGAGGGGATTGGAACCATGTGTTTGGAGGAGGAGGACAGGGAGGGAGAGTGGAGGCCAGAGGAGGGAAGACTATCCTCACAAGTCCTGCTGCCCTCCCCGCACAAGGTGACTGCCAGGCTCCCAGCTCCGCAGGAGGGCCCAGGCCAGCAGGCTGCAGGGGTGGAGTGGGGAAGGGTGGCAGCGGCAGGGGAGACCCCTTAGAGGGCCCACTTCTCTCCTTCAGGCAGAAAAAGCCCCAAATCCCTGACCCTCTGGACTGGGGTTCTGAGCCATTAAAAGCAGGATAGAACCAGGTAGGTGGCAGGGCTCATGGGGGCGTGAGGAGGCCTCTCTACAGCCAGCCAGCAGCAAGATGCTCATTCAGATCCAGCCCAGCTACCCTGACGCCACTGGAGAGCCCTGGGTGCAGCGAGGCCACTGACCTGTCAGCTCTGTCCTCTAGGTTCAGGGGTGGGCAAGGAGATCTGGCATGTGGGTTGGCTGCTCCTCCTGCCCTCCCTGTCCAGTGGGAGCCATGCCTGGACACTCAGATTGGCCTGGTGGCTAGAAGCCTCATAGGAAAAGGCTCTGTAGGATCCATGTTGGCATGTGGAGTGGGGTGTCTAATGAGATAGACCCATGGTGGTTAGGGAGCAGACGGGAGGGCCTCACGGGGTACAGTGGGTCTCCCTCCCAGGAGCACTGGTTGAACCCCAGGTTTCCAGCGGGCCAACCAGGGCCGGGGAGAAGGCAGTGGCATCCCACTCCAGTACTCTTGCCTGGAAAATCCCATGGATGGAGGAGCCTGGTAGGCTGCAGTCCATGAGGTCACTAGGAGTTGGACACGACTGAGCAACTTCACTTTCACTTTTCACTTTCGTGCATTGGAGAAGGACATGGCAACCTACTCCAGTGTTCTTGCCTGGAGAATCCCAGGGACGGGGGAGCCTGGTGGGCTGCCATCTATGGGGTCACACAGAGTTGGACACGACTGAAGCGACTTAGCAGCAGCAGCAGCAGCAACCAGGGCCAGGCCTGCAGCAGGTCTTGTAGCCAGCTAGCTAGCCCACAGGAGTGGATAATGGGGGCCCTGCCCTTTAGCTCCCACTTACAGCCACCTCCCCAGGCCACACACTGGAGCCCTGCTGGGACAAAGCCTGTTCTTACAGCCTTGTGTGAATAGTCTCAGCATATCTTTCCAGCACCCCTACAGGCCTCTACTGTTCTTACCCATGTTGTAGATGGGCAGAGCAAGGCAGAGAGTCAAAGCATGCCTGGCAGAAGAGCAGGTGCAAAAGCCCAGGGGCTGGAATGTTCCTGGTGTGTCCGAGGAACACTAAGGAGGCTGGTGTGCCTGGAGCAGCCTGAGGGGTGGCTGGAGGGGGTAGGAGATGAGGGTCGGGCAACAGGCAAGCTTGAGTAGGGCCTCCTGGCTGCGGTGAGCATTGTGGCCTGTACTTAAAGGAGGCTGGGGAACTGCTGGAAGGGGTTCAGCAGGGCTGGCATGAGCTAGCTTACAAGTTTTATTTTTATTATTTATTATTTTTTAATCTTAGGGCTTGGCTGACTCTGGCTGCTATGCTGAGAACAGATGGAGTGGGCCAATGGCAGAAGCAGGCCAGGCAGGAAAGGAGCAAGCCTCATCGCAGCAGGTCTGGCTGCTCAGGGGCGCCTGCTCCAAGTGCTGGGCAGACTCTCACCTAACCTGCCTCAGACTAAGCCCTGGCCCCTCAAGAGGGGCCGCCAGAGCTGAGGTTCCCCTAAACCAGAGGCAGTTAACCCAACAGAAGACCCTGGGAAGAAATATAGATGGCCAACAGACACATGAAAAGATGTTCAATATCGCTGATTATTAGAGAAACGCAAATCAAAACCACAATGAGATATCACCTCACAGCAGTCAGAATGGCCATCATCAAAAAGTCTAAGAACAGTAAATGCTGGAGAGAGTGTGGAGACAAGGAAATCCGCCTACACTGTTGGTGGGAATGCGTAGCCATTATGGAACAGTATGAAGGTTCCTCAGAAAACTAAGAATTACCATATGATCCAGCAATCCCTCTCTGGGCCTATATCCAGAAAAAACTGGTAATTCAAAAAGATACATGCAAACCTATGTTTCGGCTTCCCCGGTGGCTCAGTGGTACAGAATCCACCTGCAGTGCAGGAAATGCAGGTTCGATCCCTGGGTCGGGAAGATCCCCTGGAGAAGGAAATGGCAACCTACTCCAGTATTCTTGCCTGGAGAATTCCATGGACAGAGGGGCCTGGCAGCTACAGTCCATGGGGTTGCGCAGAGTTGGACATGACTCAGCAACTGAACAAACCCCACCACCACCTGTGTTCACAGCAGCACTGTTTACAATAGCCAGGACGTGGAAACAGCCTAAATGTTCATCAGCAGATGAATGGGCAGAGACGTGGTGCACACACACGGGGCTACTACTCCGCCATAGAAAAGAACGAGGGACTTCCTTGCTGGTCCAACAGCTGACACCCTGTGTTCCCAATGCAGGGGGCCTGGCTGGGTTCGATCCCTGGTTGGAGAACCAGATCCTGCATGCTGCAACCAGAAGACCCTGCATGCCACAGGAAAACGCGGTGCAGCCAAGTAAATAAGCACTGGAGAAAAAATGAAAGGATGCTGTGTGCAGCAACTGGACGCAACTAGAGATTATCATACTGTGTGAATAAGTCAGAGAAAGACAAATACCACCTGATGTCACTTCTGTGTGGAATCTACAACGCGACACAAATGAACCCATCTATCAAACAGAACCACGGACATACAGAAGCAAGCGGTGGCTGCCAAGGGGAAAGGGGCTGGGGAGAACTGGAGTGGGAGGCTGGGGCTAGCAGATATAAGCTTTTATATATAAAATGGATACACAACAAGGTCTTACTGTAGCACACAGAATTATATTCACTATCCCTTCATAAACCACAATGGAAAAAAAGAATATATATAACTGAATCACTTTGCTATACAGCAGAAATATTATAAATCAACTATACTTCATTAAGAAAATATTAGAACTGGAAAAAAAAGGAGACTTTGGGATATGTTTCAAAGGGCATGGGCATCCTTGTGGGAACCTCACAAACAGCCCTATTCCTAAGCACACCCCAGCTGAGGGCGAACTGGACCCAACCTCGGGACCAAGGCCACCCTGGGAGCAAAGGCTAACTTCACAGTTGGGGCCAAGAAGCCCCACTCAGCAGCCCCGACTCGGGCCAGCCCAGGCCTCTGCAACAGGAAGTACTTTGTGTTTCTAGTTAACAGGCACATGTGAGCTGCTGCCTGGAGGGTCCGGGAAGACTAATTACGTTGCTTCTCCTGCTCCAAGTCCCAGAGGCTTCTAGGAGAGCCAATCCAGGAGCAGCTGTCATGGAGAACAATTGTGGGGGCTGAGCTGAGGGTGGGGGTGGGTGCTGGCCCTGCTGAACGCAATCAGTGCTCCCAGCCCCACCTTGGGCGTGAGGGTATGTCCTTGGGTGACTCTGGCTGGGGTCAGTTTGAGGGGTCAGAGCAGAGGTGGGTGGGGCATCACAGGAGCTTCTGGGGGAGCTGGCTGGTTCCAGAGACCTGCCAGGTCAAGGCGCGTCACTGGGCGGAGCCTAGCTGGGCAAAGGCAGGGGCAGGGCAGAGGTCTGGAGGAGAGGCCAGATGAGCAGAGCATCTGCAGGGCACTGGTGCCCTCGGCCAGGCCTGAGACCAGGAGAACAAGATGGACTGGGTGAACGTGGGCCCCAGGTGCCTGGGGACGGCCACGGCTCCGCAGTCGGTCTCCACTCCAGAGCTGAGGCCAGAGGCCAGGAGCTGACGTCAGTGTGCGCGGCTGAGTGACACCACGACCCCACTGGCTCCTACAGGCCAGGCCTCTGCCCACTGAGCACCAGAGAGAGAGTCAAGGTCCCACTTTCAGAAGCAAGTATTCGTGCCTGCAAGAGCAGCTTTGGACTGAGAAACGGAAGCTGCAGGAGGATAGGACTTCTGCTCCTGTCCAGGGCCCTCATCTAGCAGTGCACAGGTTTCTCATGGGTGGTAGGAGAGACTTGGGGGCAGGGGTCAAGGTTCCTGTCACAGCAGCAAGCCCAGGCAGAGGGGGTTCAAGGTGGCCTCACCTGAAGTGAAACCATGCTCAGCCTTGCCCTATAAATAGGTTCTTGGGAGAGTGTTTCCACACAGCAGCTCCCAGCCGGAGGAGGGGCTGGCACAGAAAGCTTCCTAATGGCTTCACCCCAGGCTGTCTGGCCTGGCTCCAGTCTCATCCTCGAACCTGGATGTGAGGGCCCCATGTGCTGGGCCTCTAGAGAGACTTCCCCAGAGTGACTGAGAGGGAGCCCAGGGTGCTAGGGTGACAGCTGGGGTGGGCTGGAGCCCACCCAACAACGGGACAAGGCCTGGTGTCAGGGTGGTGACGCTCACAGGAAGTGAGCTCGGGCCTTCAGTCTGCCACTGCTGCCTTGGCAACGTGGTTCCCTCCTTGGCAGCCTGGAACAGGGCAGGGTGGAGGGGATGCTTAGAGAAAACTCTGGGGCTGATGTCTGTGCCCCTTAAATGACCACACACCCATGAAGGCTGGAACCATCAGGGGCTCATCTTGAGCGGATCATTTAGGAAGACGAGATTAACGACAAGGAGCCGGGACAGTGTGACTCACCACCCTAGCGCCTGCTCAGCGGGCTGGGTTTCCGGGATTCCCGGCAATAATCACAAACGCCCACCCCAAGCCTGCGCTGGCCCTAGTGGCGGCCTTGGAGGGCCTGCCTTCTCGGGTCGGGGTTGGGGGAGGCTGTCTGCCAGCCCAGCTCCCTCACCACCACTGGGGATGCCCATGGCAGCGGTCATGGGGTCAAGAGACCAGAACTCTGGCCACGGAGAACTTCAGAGCCAACACAACTCTGGGACCATCAGACTGTGTCCTCCTGGACACAAGCCAAGTTCTGGGAAAGGGGCCCAAGCCGCCAGAAGTCTCTCTCCAGTCATACACTGAGCACACTCGCTCTGGGCACCTTTTGTGCCCGAAGCATTAGGAACTAGCTCACAAACCGTCTCTACAAGGTTACTGAACCTAAGGTCACGGAGCTAGCAGGGGCAGAGCCGACTGTGGCGGTGGATCAGGCGCCCTTGCCTGCCTGCTCTCAAGCAGCACACCCCTGTGGAGATCAGGAGACCAGGGACAAGGTTGCTTGTGGATGTGAGGATGGCAGAGTCTCCAGGACAGGCTGGCTCATGCCCCTCAAGTCTCTGGAGGGACACAGGTCTGCGGGGACCCATCAACACTTAGCCTGTCTGGGCTCCTGGGAGTGGTGCCTCAGGAGTGAAAGGTGGTGGGCTTGCCACAGGCAGGGGCTGGACTCTGCTGCTGCTTTCTGGCTTGGTTTGGAGCCTCTCTGCCCTGCCTCTCTCTTTCTCTGGCAGGAAGTACAGATCCATTCCCGGAATCTGGCAAAGGATAGGTAGGGGGCTGCAACTTAAGTCAGAGATACTTCTTTTATTCCGCATGGTAGGAAAATTAGAGCATGAAGGGATGGGGATATGGGGTTGGGATCTGCCATGAAGACGTACTTCCTAACAAAAGCCCCCTGGCCTAAAAACATCTTCCTAGCCAAACCCCGCCCCCTGCTGCAGTTTGGTTTTCTGGAATCTCAGTTACCAAAATCCAAAATTAGGAGAGATGACAGCTAAGCTGAGGCATTTACATTTCTAGAGGGCTGCTTCTGAGCTTGGCGGCATGGCTGGGGGACTGCTAAGAGCCCCAGCCACAGGGGAGCTGCTGGGGTGGGCTAGCAGGGAGTATCATTTGGGGAGGTCACAAGAAAGGCCGTCACGGGGCCCCCAACCAGGCCAAGTCACCTCACGTTCCCCGCCGCCAACCGCTTGTGAGAACCCCCATAGCCAGACCCGTCAGCCCCCAGCCCACCCAGCACTGCCTGGTTGAGCCCCGCACTCTGCCTCAGCCTGGTCACTCACACTGACCCCCAGGCTTGGAGGCGGCAGGTCTCTGTGATGTTTCAAAGACAAAGACAGCTCTCCAAGAACCATCCTTCTCCCCTGTGCCTGGCCTGGCCGGTGACTCCATCAAGGCAGGCGAGTGTGGCAGGAAACCCCTCAGGCGGCCCTGGTCCAACCCCTCGTGCAAAGCCCTCCCAGACGGCCCGTGGGCACAGCTCTGTCCCCCTCCTTCTGGGGAAGCCCAGGTCACGCCGATACTGTGCCACCAGACAAGCTGTGTGCTGTTGGGGGTTGGGGGGTAAGCAACCCTCTCTAGACTGTTTACATCTGATAATGGTTGTTGGGAAAATACCACACTACAGCCTCCCAGGCCATTTCCCAAGTCCTTAGCAGACTCTCAAACCCATTTTTTTCTCACTGAGGAAGGGAGATTTCAGAGAAAAATTAAAAACTCGATCCTGGTATAAAAGGAAGGCGTGATGGGTGGCAACCCTGCCTGGTATGCGAGCAGAGCTGGACACAATGCCTTGGAGACCCGGCTCCTGTCCTGCTGTCTCTAGCAAGGGCCACCCTGGGTCTCTGGAGAGGACTTCGCCTGGACTGGCTGCTCAAATCGCCACAGCCCCAACACCTGGGAGCTCCAGCTCAATTGACCACAACAAGGCCGCCCATGTCTCATCAGAGGCAGGGCAGCCAGCCTGGGAGGGACAGACAAGCCTGGCCCCACAAGCTATGTCCCCTCTGAGCAAGCTGACTTGGGGCCACTCGGACTTTCCCTAAAGGCCTCCAGGGAAACCTCCCCAGTGGCCAAGACTCCATGCTCCCAGTGTAGGAGGCCCAGTTCAACCCCTAGTTGGGAAACTAGATCCCCACGTGATGCAACTGAAAGTTTGAATACCGCAACGGAAGATCCCACATGCCGCAACTAAGACCGGGCACAGCCAAATAAATATTAAATAGATAGATAAACCATATCTCCTTAAAGAAAAAAAGCCTTCAGAGACTGGGAGCCATGACCTCCCGAGGCAGCTGAGGAGCTTACCTGACAGTTTAGACCAGCAAGACTTCTGGGCTCTTCTACATACTAGCAGGGCCATGTGGAGAACTGCAGCAGCTTCCGGGGGCTCTGAACCGTCCTGAGTCGTCAGCCTCTTGCCCATCTAGCAAGCTCCATCCTCCTAGAGGGACAGGTGGGCCAGGGAGCCACGGGCCTCTGTTGAGTGCCTACCTGGTAGGGTGGCCACCACTGCTACCTGACACAAGACCCTGAGGCTCAGAGGCTACATCACCATGTTGGGGCTACACAGCTCAACCAAAGGCAGAGCCTGAGGCCTGACTCCAGACTGAAGCTCTCTCCCCACCCAGGTGGCAGAGCAGCTCCCCCAGGCTCGTCGTTCACCAGGACTCAACACAGGCTGCCTCTTGTCAGCCTCAACTCTGAGGCATTCAGCCTCTGCTCCCATGTGGAACCTGCATAGGCTGGGAACTTCACTAGCCGCCTGGTACTGACAATTCCTGGGACTCTTAACACCGCCCGCTCCTCTAGGCCCCTGGGCAGGGCAGGTATGTTGGAGGGTAAATACCTCCCTGGCTGGCTGGGCCCCAAGAGGCTGAATGCAGAGATATGGATGACACCCAGACATATGGAGAACACTTGCCTGGCTTTCCTGCACAGATGCAGGGAAGCAGCCCACGGAACCCTCGTGAGCAAGGGGACAAGCAGGTGCCTGAAGCCTCCAGGTCCCAGCTGAAGCAGCCGGCTGCGCCAGCCAGAGGGAACTCTGGCTGTCCTTGCTCCTAAAGACCCCGAACAGTGGCAAGCAAGGTGTGCAGGGCTCTGGAGGTGATGCTGGCGGGGCCCTCCCAGATGTCATTTTGTTCTCCCTTATGGACGCTGGGGATGGAGGCACTGATTAGGTCTCACTCAGAACAAGCCATTCCAGTGACGAGTCCATCAAGTTCATTTTAATGTTCAGGTTCCTTTGCCCTCGTGGATGCAGAGGAAGAAGCCACCAGGCCCCAGTAAACGTGGGACAGAAATCAAGGCCCCTGCGAAGCCACCATCCCCTCCAGAGGGCTTGTTCCTGGATAAATCGGACAGACGGGCCCGCTTTGGGCCTTTTGTCAGATTTAAAGGAAACTATTGGCTCATCCAACAAGTGGTCCACCTCTACTCTGGGATAGAGGACAAAGCCAGGCACGTGGCAGGAAGGTCAGTAAGGGATGAGTGAAAAGCAGGGTGGCGTGGGGCTCTCGCCTCCAGAGGAGAGCTCCATCTTAGGGCTCCTTAAGACTCCAAGGTAACAAACATTAATGTGAAGTGGCTCCTTCACAGTAAACTAGGTATATCATCTGTGCATACGTGGGCCTGGCCTATGGGGGCCTCCCATCAGCAGGTGGAGTCTCTGGGTGCAGACAGTTGGGTGGAGGGCATAGGCGCACAACCCCTGGGGCTCTGGGGGATATGGTTCCCAGGGCTGAATCTTATTTATTTACCCAAGTGTCCAGTACAAATCCCCGACCTGCCACCCCCCAAATCGACCAAGCTCTTGATTCTCGTTCCCCTGATCACGGTGTTGTTCTCTGCATGATTAGCTGCTGGTTCTCCAGACACTGCTTCAGCTTGTCTTCTGTCAGTGTCAGCCGCTGCTCCAAGATGGAGACTGTCTGCAAAATAAATGGTCAGGCTCAGGATGGAGGGGCCCCTGGGCTGCCCTCAGCCAGGCCTGCTCAGCTGCCCCGGAACAAATGCCATCTTTTCCCACCCAGGCTCCTGCTTGGTGCCCTGTCCCTGGGTCTCCATGCCTTCTCCTGCTGGTTGGGGAAGGTGGTTCTGTGCTGTTTGTGGGCAGCGGAAGGGCACAGTGAGGGACAGCAGGCCTCGTGGTCTGACATTTAGACTGAGTTATAGAGCAGCAGCACTTGCTCATCTGGGCCGGGCTCTGTCCTTTCAGAGACCAGCCAACCAGAGACCATCAACCATCTCCATTCTGAAGATGAGGACACTGCACCCACAAACGAAGAGCCTCCACCTGGGTCCCGCCCAGGCCTTTTATCTTCACAGCTGGAGGGACTTCCCAGGCTTGGAGGTGAGAGCCCTGAGCCCAGGAGGGCCACAGCCTGTCCGAGTCCACTGGGGACCGCTGTTTCTGAGCAGTATTCCTGAGTCCATTTTCTCCGCTATGATAGGAACGATAATGGCAAGCTCACAGCAGTCCTGGAGACTGTGAGGTGACAGCATGGTGCCCAGTACGTGTCAGCCTGGCACATGCTGGCCACGGTGACGATGCTCGTCATGTTGGCCTCTGGGGGGCAGAGACTGACTCTCTGGCCTCTCCTGCACACCCGGCATGATGGCTGGTCTGCCGACCTGGCCTCCAGACAAGGCTGCAAAACCTGCCCCCTCCTTTGCCTTTGGACAGAGCGTTGGAGAGGGGCAGGAGTGTCCAGGCCCACACAGGCCCTGGGCGAGTCCACTGGAAATGAAGCAGGCTTGGTTCCTTGCCGTGTAGCCTACAGGCATTAGAAAGGGCTCAGATTAAGAAACAAGACTTTCTCTTAACTTTACCCATTTGTGGGCTTTCCCAAGAGGTTTTGCCACCTTCCCTGGGGCTCCATAGAGGCTCTGGGCCTTGGTCCAGTAGAAAGGAAACTTTCCTCTCACATATTTAATAAAACACTGAAACATTTGGGGAGGGAGTTTCCCCTCTAAGGCTGCTATAAATTCTCGCAGCATCCCACACGGATATCAGCCTCATGGAGGCTGCTCCTCCTGGCGGCTGGCCCCTTCTAAACAAGCTGGCTGGGCTGCAGGGGCTCTGAGCCCCGGGGCACAGGACAGAGCCTGAAAATCTGCTGCCTGTGGAATACGAACTGGCACCCTGAAGAGGCAGAGCTGAGCTGAAAGAGACGATCACATTCCTCTCTACTGGCCGGCCAGCCATGGAGGGGGTCTGCGGCTCGTAAAAGTGGGAGCGGAAATAGCCCCCGGCTGGCCCAGAGCAGCATTCCTGGAAGTTTCCACTGGCTGCTGCAAAACCCACACTGAGCCAAGCTCCAGAATCATTCCTCATCCAGACTTTTTCCGATGGTCCTGGACTCCAGGCCCCAGTGGGGGAGCCAGCCAGCTTGTCCTCTTTTGGCCAGCACTGCCCCCCAAAACACACATACTTAAAAGAAATTTTTTTTCCATAGGGACTGGATTTCCAAATGTGGAGGCAGTGGGTTTTGGGCCAATGTCAATACCAGGGGTGCCACGCATTTCATGGGGCTAAGTAGAGTGTTCCATGGCGGGCGGGGGTTACTCAAGCTCAGTAGAAATATGGTCATTAAATTTGATGATGTTAAACTTCTTTGAACAAAAAAGCATTATCTGTTTCACCTCAAGCCACAAATGGAAGGTGTTGGGAGGTCCTTCCTTTGGGAGCTATAAACACCTGAGGGGGTGTTTCATACCATGTTATAGACAAATGGGCTGAAAAAAAAAAAGCCCACCCCTCTCAACTCTGCAGCTTCTCCCCTTCCCCCAGGCAAGGTTCTGGAAGAGCCACATCATCTGTTTGGTCTCCACCCCCATTCCTGGTGTGCCCAGCCTAATCTGCCAAGATGCTGGCTGACAGCCACCAGGCGCTGATCAAGTCCACCAGGCTCTTCCCAGTCATGTAGGATTCCCACCAAACCCCTTCTGAGCTGGAGGAATGGGCCTGTGAGAGAAGCACAGCTTTGGAATTCTGTACATTAGAACAGTCTCTGCTTCACAAATCTGTCTTAATAATCCTATCCCACTAGAGCATGGGACCTCATTTTCATGGGAAACGGTTATCCCCTCTGATAACGTGAAGCCCGGAAGCCCTGATTTCTGATTTGCTGACGCACCTTCCTTCCACCAGAGAGAGGGCTTCCCCAGTGGTGGAAAGGCTCCGATGGGGCAGCCAAGTAGCAGAGGTCAGACATGCGCAGGGCTGGCAGTACACGCAGTCAAGAGGCCAGGCAGGCCACCTGCAGGGAGCGGCTAGGCCTCCAGTGCGCTCTCCGGCTGCTGGGGTCCCTGTGAGGAGGCAGCAGTATCTCTCACAGGGACAGATAAGATTCTGGGCCATGTCCTGTGCCATGTTTGCACTGTGACCTTTACCTGTGGGCTCAGCTTGCCTCCATGAACACGTGCTGCCTCGGCATCCAGGGCAGAGCCCTGCCTTCAGCCCTGCGCGCCTGGGGCCACGCCAAGCAGGCTGCTCGCGGCTTACCCCACCTCATGCCCTGGTCCAGCCCTGGGACCTTTCCTCCTGCCACCTGGTGCCCATACTCCCTGGGCCTGGAGACAAGGCCAACCTGCCCTGGAAGGTGAGGAGAAGCACTGGAAAGACAAACACCTCTGCAGTCCCTCTGAGTCCATGCTCCCAGACCAGTCACCTCACTTTCCTCTTATTCAAGGGTGAATGATCTGGTCCCAACCTCTCACAAAGTCCCCAAGGGGATGGAAGTCGGGTGTTGTGGCAGGTCCCAAAGAAGGAAATGGCCTAGCCGGACGTGGTGCCACAGGATTAGCAACTTAATTTTAAGGAGGGCCAAGGAAAACTGGAGAAGGGGCCAAGGAGTCAAGGGTTCTGGCTCCTGGGCAGACTGGTCTGGGCAAAGTGTCTGGGAAAGACAGCCATCATTGAATTGGTGATTCAATGGCTAAGACTGCGCTCCCAGTGCAGGGGGCCTGGTTTGATCCCTGGTCAGGGATTAGATCCCACATGCTGCAACTAAGAGTTAGCATGCCATAACGAAAAGATCCTGCATGCAGTAACTAACAGCCAAATTAATATAAATGAATATATAAAAAAAAAAAAGACAGTCATCAGCCGGGACTCTGGGGTCCAAATTCTTCCACAGAGAGGGCCCTCCTGTCTGTTGACCTTGGAGAAACCAGGCAGCTTCATACACTCTCCTTGGCCCTGTGCCATCCAGACACAAGGCCCCCAAAGCCCAGACCTGAGGGAAGACCCAGGACTGCGCCTGGGGTGGGGGTGGGGGAGTCCTGACTCTCTTTGCTGAGCTTGCTCTTTGTTGCTGTGCGGGCTACTCTCTAGTTGCTGTGCGTTAGTGTCTCACTGCAGTGGCTTCTCCTGTTGCAGAAATAGGCTCTATGGCTTGCAGGCACATGGGCTCAGCTGCTTGGCTGCATGTGGGATCTTCCTGGACCAGGGATTGAACACGTATTCCCCTGCATTGGCAGGCAGATTCTTTACCACTGAGCCACCAGGGAAGCCCCATCTTAATTCCTGACACATACAGCTCCAAGGGCTGTTCTTGGCAGCTGACATGGAGCACTCACAATGTTCCAAGCACTCCAGTATGACCCCTCAGGGCGGGAGCATTTATCATCCCATTTTTTTTCCAAAGAGGAAACCAAGGCACAGTGATATTAACCTGCTGAAAGTCACACAGCATACAAATGACAAACCTGGAGTGTGAACCCTGGTGGCCTGGCTTCAGAGTGAGGGCTAATGTGCCATGAGCTGCGCACGTTTGCTTTGTCCCCACCCATGTGTAAGGACAGGCCTGGCCTACTCCTCTTCCCCTGGCTCACTGTGGCAGTGCCTGAGGACTACTGGCCCTGGGCCCCAGCAGTCTTGATTGTCCCCCGCCCTGTGCCCAAGCTCAAGCTACCTGAGGACATAGCCATGGATCTCTCTTCTCACCCAATGGCAGCCACCTTCTGTCCAGGCCACTTGGTCTGGTGGCTCTGGATTAAATGAGCAAAAGCAGCTAGAAGGGACACCCCCGATGGTCACCCAGCAGTGTCCTCACATCATCTGGCCACTCTCTGAGGCAGTTCCCAGGCCTCAAACACCTCCCATGCCCACGAAGCAGTCTCTTTATCTAGCCAAACATTTAGGTTTGGAATCATCAAGACAGTCACAATTTTGAGCTATGAAAAGGCAATGCTGCTGCTGCTGCTAAGTCGCTTCAGTCGTGTCCGACTCTATGCTACCCCACAGACGGCAGCCCACCAGGCTCCCCCATTCCTGGGATTCTCCAGGCAAGAACACTGGAGTGGGTTGCCATTTCCTCCTCCAATGAAAGTGAAAAGTGAAAGTGAAGTCACTCAGTCGTGTCTGACTCTTCACGACCCCATGCACTGCAGCCCACCAGGCTCCTCTGTCCATGGGATTTTCCAGGCAAGTGTACTGGAGTGGGGTGCCATTGCCTTCTCTGATGAAGAGGCAATAATATAGGGATATATCGACAAAAACCTTTTAATATGTATGCAATGACAAGCAACCCTAACACCCTTATTTTAGATGCTCTCACTGGGGTGCTCTCCCTACAAGACAAGCAGTCAGACCCCAACCAAGCTGTGGGACTTGCCCAGGTCGCCACTGGCACCCCACCCCTCACAAGACTGGGTTCCACTTTATTTATTTTTTTGGGTTCCACTTTAAATGAAGCACCTTCCTCCCTGAATCAGAGCAATAGGAAGCAGAACTCGGACTCCATGCCTGGACACTTATCACTCTTTGCCCAACACCGTCTGCCTCCCAGGGTCACAGCCATAGGGGAACCAGAAGTTTCACTTTCAAAGTCACACCTGTCAGAGAATCACCTGGGGGCTTGTTTCAGAAACACCTTCTTCTGCTATTACCAACAATTTCCAGGAAGCCACAGCCCTTCTCTTAAGGAAAAGCGTTCCCTTAGAAACACTCCTGTTTGCTGTTGAATGAATTCTGTTGTTTCTCTAGACCAAGGGCTGGCACACTCAGTCTGCGGCCTGTTTTTATAAAAAAGGTTTTACTGCCATGCCCACGTGCTTACATTCGTCCATGGCTGCTCCAAGGGCAGGGTGAGTAGTTGTGACAAACTCTATGGCCCACTGAGCCTAGAACATTGACTGTTAAGAAAAAGTTTGCTGGAGACACTTTCTTCAACCCTTGCCGGAGACACTTTCTTCACTCACTCAGATCCTCTGGGGCATCACCCTGTGCTGGCCCCTGCCAGGTTCAGGGTGACAGTGGCGCAGAGCACAGGATCAGTTGGCCCCACAGGATGTGCAGAGAGTTGGAGGCCAGTGCTAAGCAGCTGCTGGGACTGCAGTGTGTGCTGGGAGATTGCGGGGTGCTGCCTGGTCAGAACCAGGGGAGGTGGCCCTAGGAAGTGAGTAAGCTAAGACCGAGGGGGAGCTCACCAGGAGAGAGGGGCAGGAAGGCCCTGAGGTGGAAGGGAAGGCAAGAGGCAGGAGAGGGGCCTGGGAGGAGGTAGGAGATGGGGTCGGCCCTGCAGGCCATACCCGGCAGCCCCAGTTTCAGCCTCAGAGCAGCAGGAAGGGGCTGGGGGCTTGAGGCCGGGTGAGGCCCCTCCGGCTGCTCCATGGTGATGGTCTGGGAGTGCCTGTGATTAGGTATGAAGGAGGCGAGAGTGAGAGGGGATGGTGGTGGGTTGGTCTGGAGGTGGTAGTGGGTGGGCTAAGGGCGAACATGGACAGACTCAGAGCCATGAGGTATGACCCACCACCGCCTGGTGGTGAGTCAGATGGGGAGAGAGAGACGAGAACACAGGGTGAGAACGGGCACAGGCTGAGGCCCCTCCGAAAGGGCCAGGCAGGCACAGGGCAGTAGTGGAAGAAGCCTGGGCCAGCAGTAGGGTTATTCTGCATTTCTGAGATGATCCTCATTAATGGGGGTAGAGGGGCTGGCGGGAGACAGGAGAGGAAGAGGGTCCTGAACCACAGCCCGTGGTACTGGAGAGCAGAAGCCGGTGCAGTACCATGTCAGCGATGCCACTGACAACCCCTGGAAAGCAGCCTGGCCCCTCAGTGGGTGCCAACTGAAGGACCACCCCACCCAGGGACCCCACAGGAAGCAAGATGCTGGAGGCATTGGGGACCAAACCCAAGAGCACGGGAGAGGCCAGCTGGGGCCAATGGGTGGGGTTCCTGGCATGACCCGGTCAGAACCCTCTGAGGAAAACCCCCTGGGAGAGACTCAGCAAGGCTGAATCTTTTGAATCCTGATTTTCCTGCTGAGGGGGGAGAAGACATTGTGACCTGTCTCCTTTGAGGGCAACACTGACAGGCGAGATGCTTCTCTCGCTCACAGTTCAACAGTGAACTGTGATGCTTTATGAAACACCCTGAAAGTCTTCTGAGTGTGGTGTAAAAATAACCAATTTTTAAAGAGACAGGCTTTTATTTTTAGTCCCTTATGAATTATAGTGACGCCCGAAGGAGCTGCACCAAAATGCCACTCCTCGGTACTAAGTCTGGCACCTGGGGCCCTGAACTCCAAGCAGGAGGGAACGCAACACGGGGGACATTTTGACAGCGTCACAGTTCCAAACCTTCCTGCCTCAGATGCCTTTTCTCTGCTGGCATTGAGTCACCAGGCGTCTGCACCCTCTTAGGACACAAACTGCAGGGACAGAACCTGGTGTGTGTATCTCTTCTGGCCTCCGAGGTGGCCAAGGGGAGCCTCCATCCTCACTCCTGCCACGGGGCCTCGGACATCTGCGACGCTGGGAGAAGTCAAAGCAGGTATGTGGGGCCTCTGCCCGTGAAGGGCTGGGCAGCCGTACTCCCAGGGGCTCTGCTCTGGTCCAGGGAAGAATTTGGCGGGCATCATACGGGGGAGGCGAGAATCAGTGCTCCCTGGGAGAATAATTCTCCACCTTGGGAAGCCGTGGAACACAGCAGGACAGGTTCAAGTTACCCACAGCCTCATGGAGCAGCGCAGTCCTTTCAGGCACACACGCTCCCCCTGCCTGTCCCATAGACTGCCCACTCCCCAGGCCCCCACACCCGCATGGCGCGGCCTTAGCCCTGCCAACCTCCTTTTCCTCCTTGGCCTGGTTTCCTCTCAGGTGAGCTTGTCCTGTACTTTCCCTCAGCTCTTTCCCCCATCTCTCATTTCTGGCTCCTTTTTAAGCCTCTTTTCCCATCTCTCTTTTTACTTTGTATTTAGGGAGAACGCAAGAAATGTGTTGACCTGGCCCACAGGGACTGAGCTCCGCATGGAGTCCAGCCCCCGTGGGAAGGAGAGTGCCAACCCAGACAGGAGGCCCCAAGGCCTCTGTGAGGAGACAGCACAAGACAGGCCAAGCTTCAGGTGCAGCAGGGGCAAAGGTCCCAAGGCAGGGAACACAGCACTCTCTTGGCACTGCCAGGAGGCCAGAGTGGTTGGTTTGGAGTCACCAAACAGGGAAAAAAGAGCAGTGGCCACAAGGAAGTGGAGGAGGGACCCCAGGGCCCTCAGCCAAAAAGGGACAGGAGTCAGGGAGCCTCCACTCCCCGGCACTGCCTCACCAGACTCAAATTCGAGCAGGTCCAGCCAGGGAGAATGGTGCTCCTGTGGCCAATTTTCCAAGTGCTGGATCCAGAGGGGACCCTGGGAGAAGAGGAAGAGGCTCAACTCGGGAACTAATCATGGCTGTCTTAGTTTCACAACAGGCAGTGAAGCAGGACCGAATAAACTGGCACTTCAGAACACAGACCTAGCTGCACCCTCCAAGCCAGGTCCCTTCCAGCAGCTGCCGCTCTGTCCAGAGCCACCACGGCCACCATCTTGAATGACGACCTCTTGCACACTCCCCGTGTGCAAATGCAGCAGGAAAACTACTAGAACCCTAACTTCTGCAAAGCCCAGAGGGGCCTCAGGACACTACGAGCCCTCCTGACATCATCATGCACTCGCACGCTCAGCAGGGCCCATCCCAGGTGTAACCGAGACGCTGGCTCCTAGGGGCTCCAGGCACTGAGGGGCTGCAGTACCAGCCCTATCTGGGCGGGCTGCTGGCAAAGCTGCCACGACGGACAGTGAACACCACCTTGAAGGAGGGGAAAGAATGAGGACGATCAGCCAGCTGTTCGCTCTACATTTTCCTCAGCTATCAGGCGAGTTCCTTACAAAGCTGCCCGTGCGCAGGTGACTCACTCCAGGCCTCCCCACCATCCTCCCCGCTGCCATCCAGCTCGGGAACAGCCCTTCTTCCCGCAGCCCTCAACCTGCAGCCACGGCGCTTCCCCGTCCATGCTCTGCTGTGAGCAGAGCCCCAGGGTGCTCGGGGCCCCCCGTGGAGAGTAGTATTGGTGTCTATGGTTGAAAGGCCCTCCTGTGTCTCCCTGGAGCAGGGGAGACAGGTGGTTCAGAGGTGGACACCGTGGCTGAGCCCACACAGATGACAGAAGAAGAGAGCTGACATTCAGCCACGTGTCCCCTCCAGTGCACTGCCTCATGGCGAGGGGAGCTCAAACTGCCTTGGGAAGGCAGTCTCATGGGAAACCAGGAGATGGGGGGGTCTCACAGTCTGGAAGGGAAGAAAGCTGAGAGGGCTGGGGGCAGGAGGGCCACATAAGCACACATCTGCGGCAGTGTGGGAAGGTGGCCAGGCTGAGAGAAGGGAAACGTGCAGGGCCGAGGCGACACCCGGGAGAGGGAGGGGAGGGCAGGGGCAACAGGGAGCACGCAGAGCGCTGAGCGGACAGGGGAGGCCGCGGGAAGGGCTGCCACAGGGTGCCCCCTCTGTGGCCGTGTGGGGCTGTGCACGGCAGTGTTGCCAGGACTCTGCCCAAAGAGCCTCCTTGCCTGACCCCAGGACTCCCATCATGCAGTCAGTGCTGTGGGCCCCCCGGGTGGATGGAGGACCCTTCACGGATGGATGAAGGACTAGATGACTCCTCAGTCCTCATCCTCTTGCCCTGGCTTCCCGGAAACACCCCACCCTCCTGCCCTCCACACCACTTCTGCTATATTCCTTTTCTGTTCAACAGCACAGGACAAAAGGCCAGGCTCCTGGGCCTGGCACTCAAGGCCTGTGTTGCCCATCACCACTGCTCTCTCTGCCCCACCCTGCCTGCTCAAAGCCCCACTCCAGCCCTGCGCCCCTAAGAAGTGCTCCGCGTCCCCACCCCAGCACCGGTCCCTGCCCTCCTCCTCTCTCAGCATGTCATGGTGCTGACACGGCTGTGGGCCTTAGAAACGCCGGCCTCCCGCTTTGTCCTGGGTAGTGAGAGCACAGGCACCGAGGCTGTACAGCCTGTGTTCAAACCTGAACTTTACCACTACCTTGCTGAGTAGTCCTGGCAAGTTATCTGACCTGGACTTCAGAGTCCTTATCTTGTAGAGCCATCGTAACACTTTATCATAGCTAACATTACATGGCACTTGCTCTGGGCAGGGGTTCACCGAGGGAACATGGCACCCCCCGGCTCACAGGGGTCCTGGCTGAGCTCTGGGCTAGTGGGGGAGGGGCCCGAATGAGGCCCCAAAGATGGCCTGTGGCCACAGGCCTCGCAGGGTCTGAGCCATCAGGGCACGTGGTGGTCTGGCTGCTTCTTAAAGTTCTCCTGTGACGGAAAGTTCCTTTTAATCACTTCCAGGCTTGTGGTCGATTCTGGCTCCTCCAGGCAGTCTCCCTAGAGGGGCTGGGTCACCCCAGCCCCCTTCCCTCAACACAGGAACCAGATTCCTGGGGGGAAGGGAGGGTCCCATGTACCCTGAGTCTCAGGGAGAGGGCACAGTCACCCAGCCATGCCACGGGGGCACTCATGTCAGGCTGTGGGCAACATTCAGGGGCAGCCATTGGCTCAGCAACTCCGACTCAACTGTGCTGCACACAATGTCTAACTTTCCTTGGGTTTCACTGCAAAGATGGAAAAATGTGGAATTAATCTCTCCTGTAGCATGCTTTTGACTTCACTCAGATTCTAAAGATGTAAAACAGATGCAATAAAAGGGGAATCTCTTTGCTGTGGGGTGTTGTGAGCTATCAAAACAACACAGGGCTGCTGGGCCCAGTGCCTGCCTGGCTCAGCCTCGTCTCCTGGCAGCTCCAGTTCCGGCTCTCGGGGTGGTACACGTGCGTGTGTACACATGCGGGGCCCTGACTCAATGGTACCCTGGACAGCCAGCAGCCACATGTCAGAGGTGAGCTGGGGTGGAAGGGGCTAGCCCATCTCCCTCGGGAAGGGTTGCTGGTCTGGGCCCAGCTCTTCCCACCACCAAAGGTCTGCGTCTCAGCCCCAGCCTGAGACTGGCGCCTGAAGGTCTGTGGGCCAGGGGCCTTCGAGTCAGAGGTGTGAATGCCCGCTCACAAGCAGCCAGCTGATGGCCATCAGAGTGCCAGCCTCACAGGCACAGAGTTTCTGTCTATTCCTGCTCCCAGGCACAGCCCTGGGCATGTCATACGAGGTGCACACTGACTGCTGGATGGACACACACCAGACCCTGAGTGCTGTGAGGATGCAGAGAAGGCAGGTCCAGGTCCCGGGGCACCTGAGGATGACCCTGCCTGGCTGGTGAGGGACATTCCCCCAGCTTGGTTTGGATCTGGGGAGGCTTGAGGGAGCGGTGGAGGAGGGAGAGGAGGGCAGACAGGCTGGAGCCCGAAGGGTTGCTGCCAGCTGGCCTGGGGAGGGAGGAAGCCTCCTGACCTCAGCAGGAAGTGAGGGTGTGCAAAGCAGGACAGAAATCCAGGAAGCAGCCCAGTTCCTCCCCCTCCCCCGCCCCCACGCCCGACCTGATGGGACTGAAAGCTTCAAGGCCTGAACTTTAAAGGGGAAGGAATGGAGATTCCCGCTCATGCTGATGTCTGTCTGATAGGTTAACTCGTCCAGATCACACACAGCTGATGCACAGAAAAACAAGCTTCTAAAGATATTCCCCCCAAGCTGCCTGGTCTCAGCAACTGTCTTTTTAACCAATCCTCATCATCCCGCAGCCTGCTGCCAACATCACAAAATGAGCTTTTGTCCCTTGAGCCCTCCAGTCCACATTTCTGCTTCACATTATCTCAGGGATATAGGATTTCTCTGGCGTTTCTGCATCCCCCACCCCCACCTCTAATGAGGACTAGTTCTCTTCAGGAAGTACATGGAACATTATTTTCTATTGGTGGATTAGCTATGGGATTAGAGAATCTTGGCTAATTTACCTTCCTTGTGACCTTATAACAATTCCTTTTAAATAAACATAGGCTTTTCCATATTACTGCTTACCCCCGAAGAAGAGGCTGTAAAAAGCAGGTCCACTCACCACCATCCATAAAACTGGATGCTCCCGGGACCATGAGGTGCAACCCCCACCAGGAGGAAGACCTGAGCCATACACTCCCCGCCAACCCTGGCCTCTGCCAGCCATGAAGAGGCCACTTGGGAAGCCTAGGGTCAGGGAGGGACACGACCCCAAGGGGCAGGATCCCAGTCACCGCACAGGCACAGGCTCTGTTGTGCTCTGGCTCCAGGGAGAGTCCAAACACGGCATGAACCTTGGCCACCTTCAGTATCCCATTTCTTCAGATATGCAGATTTTTAGCAGTCCACATACAATAGTCAAGTAGCCAAGACCCAATAAAACACAACTGTCACAAGTCAGAGAGATTGCTCGATGGCTTGCTAAAGGTCTGAAACCTCAGTACAGCCTGGCAGGTCAGGCTGTGGCCCTCATCCAACAGGCCCACCACAGGGATGCAGGACTCACAGGCTCCCCCTGCCCTGCTGAGTGCCCACTACCCAGCCTCTCATCTTGGCCAGTTTTCTAAAGCCACCAGCTAAGTCCTGTTCAGAATAGGGGGCACAGAACCATTTCCCCCAAATGCCACGCTCTTCTCAGTTGAAAGCTCCTTTCTGCTTTTTCTCCTCCACCCCGCCATGGCTACCATGGGGAGAATGAGGGTCTGTACCAACAGTCCAGGCCCACAGGGCCCTCTGCTGAGAGGCAGAGACAAATGGCAGGCCCGACAGCAACCCCTCCCAGCTCCTGTGGTGCTTCATTCAGGAGGGCACCAAGGGGCCAAGCGGTCAGCTAGGGCTTGGTTAATCTCAGAGCTGCGTCGGCCCATTTGGGGCTGCCTGTCACAACCAGAAGACTCATGGGCCCCTTCTCATGACCTGTGCTTGACCCTTCTAGGGAGGGCCCTTGGGTCCCCAGAGCAAATCGCCTGGGCCCCCTTCCTCCATCCTCTGAGAACTATCCAGAGCCAGGGAGCATGAAAGGTCCCTGCTCAAGACTAGTGCTTTA
>NW_011494876.1:14157793-14179486 GCF_000754665.1 Bison bison bison | reverse complement strand
CCCCCACCCCCACCCCACCGCAGCTCCAAGCCTGCTTTGGGCCTCCCAGGAGAAATCTCATACGACCGTGAACACTCCCAGGCCCAGAGGTAACCACAGCCTTCCCGAGCCCATGTGGTGGGCGGGAGCATTCCATCTGCAGCTTCTTTGGGGAGGGGGTGCTTCTGCCACAACCACAGATGGGATAGAACACAGAGCTGCCATCCAGCCCCACTCACGGCAGTGCCAGCCCTGACTCGGTACTCCCCAGGCCTCTGCATTTGCAAAGCCAGAGAAGCCTGTGGACAAACTGCCAGAACGAGCAACAGGGCTGGGGAAGGGCCAGGGCCAGCTGCTCTGCAACCATCCGGAGGGGGACCCAAAGTGTCCAATAGACCAGAGTATCTTCAGTCCCTTGTCCCCAGGAAGCAGCCTCTCAACAGGAAAAACAAGTCTCTTGTCTCCCAACCCAGAGAGGCAGGAGCCCTCGCTGTCCTGAACTCAACTGTGGCCCAAGGGCAGCCCTTAAATATCCATGAAGAGGCTGGTAAACCCACTCGGGATTGTACACAGTCGAGGCAAGGTGGAGACATGCAGCTGAGGGAGGGCCTGCTCTTGCGGAAACCAGCAACAGCCATCCCCGTGGCCCTACCTGTGTGTGCCTGTGCCATGGGGGATGGGGTTGGGGGGAACATGCACACACAAACAGGGGTCACTGGGCACTTGCACTGTACACCTTCCCAACAAATTCCATCTGACACACCTGGGAGGACACGCCCCCAGAGAAATGGAGAAACTGCTCTAAAATCTGCAGTCTGTTTCCACAAACAACAGCTGGTCTGTCCAGGAAAGAGGGACTGAGAGCCCCTCAGAGTGGTCAGGCAGCTCAGTCCACGGCAGGTGGGCCCAGGAGTCCCACACCTTCCCACCAGGGTAGAACTAGACACCTCACCTGAGCACCCCATCAGAAAGGAAATTGCAGGGACCATGGCAGGCAGGGGGGCTCAAAGAAACGTGTCACTGTATCCAATTCCCCAAAGCAAACAGGCCAAAATCCTTCTCCTTGTTGAGTTAGGTCATCAGAGTCACAACAACCTGGACCTTCTAACCAGCAGGGCTGGGTGGCCTGCCCCCGCCTGCTTCCCACGGCTCGGGTTCCAGTCCTGGAGCCCAGCGGCCCCCATGACTCACGGGAACCTGACTGTCTGACATCACAGTCTTGAGCACGGCTGCCATGAAAAAACACAGTTGAACAGGAATTTCATGGCTTGGTATTTTTAAAAAGCAGAAAGACATGAAACCGGAGTCAAAAATAACTTTGCTGTGGGTCTCTGAGGCGAAACCACTGGTCACCTGCCGGGCCCAGGCCCCTCACTGCAGCCTCCCTGCTCCCAGGTACTGTCCACACGGCCGCGCCTCAGCCCTAGCCCCTGAGGAAGATGCAGGGCCCCCACAGCTTCCAGACACCACCCACCCTGTCCCTCAGAAGGAAGCAAAGGGTGCCAGGGTGGGAGGTGAGGACACTGGCTGTGAAAACAGCCTCTCCCTGCTCACTGGTTAGTTTCCCAGCACCTGGGAAAGGGACCCTGAAATCATTTGGCAGCAGCCCCACAAGAACACAAAGGGAAAGGTCAGGTCCTCTGTCTGGACACTCACTGAATGTCTGTCACCAAGCAGGGAGGCCTGGCAGGGGTCCACCTGGAGCCCTTCCTCTTGGAGTAGCCACAAGGGGAGGGGCCCCGCCAGGGGCAGCAGGGAGTGGCGACTCACAGAAAGAAGGCCGTAATAGTCTCAGGCCCCACCTGAGATGCTAACCCCTGCTGCCCACCCCCGGGACAGATAGATGGGCAGGGTCTAATGTCTCCCCTCCATGGAGTAGGAAACCACAGCTTCCCCAAGTCCACACAGATGGAAAGAGGCCAGGCTGTGCCAGAGCATCTGGGGCTTCTGACTCCTGGTTGAGCTTTGCTCTGGCCCCATGCAGGCCTCTGCAGTCAGGCCATCTATCTCAGGAAGAGACGACTGGGGCAGGCCCAGCAGGACGGTGACAGGGTGGCCGCAGGACAGAATGGGGGTTGGGGGGGCAGGACAGGCTCCTGGGAGGCAGGGAGGGCAAACACATGGTACACAGCAGCCACATCCATGATCTCAGCCCTAGTTGCTCTTGGGAATTCCCATGAGGGGTTCTGAAAATCAAGAAGTCTCCCAAAGAAAAACCTAAATCTCATTGTTAGGGAATACATTTTCCTCAACAACCATTACAATGATTCAGTTCAAAGGATGGCTGTCAAAAGATGTATATACATCTTTGCAGAGCTTCAATCTTGGCCCAGATGCCAGGATCTGGGTTCAACGCTCCCATCTAGTGCCAACTCCCCCACCCCGAGCCACCCGATTTTCAATAGTCTCCAGGCACCCCGGTCCCTCCTGCCACCTCCTGGACCTGGGAAAAGACCTCCTCTTTATCTCCCTCCCATCCTAATGCCTAGTCAGACCACTAAAGCCTCCTGGCAGCTCAAAAGCATTCCTGGGACTCCAGCAGTTACGGAGGCCTGTGGCATGTCCACTCCTGTGTCACCTGACCACACTGGTGCACTCCCACTTGGATCCCGAAAACATCTCCCTCAAGTCCTGCTTCACAGTCGGCGCCAGTCTAGCACCCAGGTAACCTGGATCTTCCCCACTGTGCTCAGAGAACATGAGCAGGCTGGACTGTCCCCACTTCACATGCGAGAAGGCTGAGGCTCTGGGAAGCCCCGTCCCTGCCTGAAGTTACCAAGGTAATGAGCGATGGAGCTGGCCCCAAGTCCAGGAGAGCAGGTATGCCCAGGCTAATGGGCAGTGGCTCACTGAGCTGAGCAGAGCAGCCCTGATACCCAAGGGTAGACCATGGCTCCCCACAGGTAACAGGGACGTGTAAGGTGGCCAGATGGGATCAAGGTCCTGAGGAGCTCAGTGGCAGTGAAACCCCAAACAGCAACTCTACAGGGGCAAAGACGGGGGGAGGCGGGTCTCTCCAGCACAAAGAAGGGCCAGGGCAAGGGGGTGTGCTTTCTGGCTAGTGGCCTCAGTGGCTGGGCCACTGGGCAGTGACCACAGAGCACTAAGCAAGAGCGTCCAACCGCAACTTTCAGGAAGGTCAGGTTTGGTCTGCAGATAAACTCAGAGGGTCGCACCAGCAGGAAGGCAGGGTGAGGACCATGAACCTCCACAGTGGGGTGCCGGCTGTCACCTGGGACTCTGGGACTCCACTAAACATCCCAGCCACTGCCCACTGCAGCCCCAGGCTTCCTCCCTGAAGGATGTTCAGCAGGACAGAAGCCCGTGTCCCTCTCAGAGGCTGCTCAGAAGTAGACTTCCTTGAGGGGGAGGGGAGGGGCAGTGATGTAAGGGAAAGGGGACTTTGAACTAAGCAGGAGTCAGTGTTGGGGTGGCTGAGATACCCTCGGCTCCTCCAGAGCACAGGCATGCATCAGATGGTAAGGAGCACAGCCAAGAGGGCAGCATCTGAGGCCAGTACCCACAGGAGGCGCAGAGCCTGGCTGAGATATCCACACAGGAACAAGGACAGCAGTAGTCATCCAGCTCTACACCTGAGGGGAGCCTCCAGAAAGGACAGTCCGAGGCCATGCTGGTCCTAAAAGGAGGGACCAGGGACCCTCCAACCTGAATGGGGCAGCTCTGGCTGGGGCTGAACACCTCAGTGAGAGCCCCAACTCCAGGAGAGGATGTGGGTATGGAAAACAACCAGCGACCAAGCCCAAGGTAGCATGCGATTTAGTGCAGACACTCCCCCAACACACACCATTTAGAAAACAGGTTGCACTCTTAAGACCTCGATGGGGACTTCACCTTGGAACCCAAGCCACACTCTCGCTTCCAGGAACGCACACCATCCAGCACAGTGGGTGACTGGCTGATGGGCTTGGCCTTTGGTCAGGCGTGCAGCGCCGTCTGGACTTGCAAAGGGGCTGAAAGGTGTGAGCCCGGCCGCAGGCCAAGGCAGAGAGGCTCACTTCTTCCAGGGATGCCAGTTTCTTACGAAGTTACTATCAGACTCCTGACTGCTAACACATAACAGAACCTTCCATGTACGCCTTTAAAACACAGTGACAGGAAATGTTTTTAGTGTTATACTCCTCTGGATGCAATGAGGCTATTTTTAACCACCCTCTCAGACTTGATTTCCAATTTTATCCTATAAAGTTCTAATTCATTCCACCTCCCCTGATCTCTCACTTGACGAGGCTGTGAAGAACACGAGGCAGGCTGGGCGCTTTCTGACGGCTCTGAGGTGGGGGGTGTTTTCTAAGTCTTTGCTTCTCCCCCTCTCAGCACAGGCCTTCTCTTCTAAGGCTCAGGGCGCTCAGGGATGTCAGTATGATGTGCACACAGTCTCACCATCCCCCCAGTCACTGATGCCTGACCTTTCCCCTCAAAAGTCCATCCGGCAGTGGGTCCAAGGCGTGCAATACTAGCTGGGATGCTGTGACACATGGACCACGTGATGCCATGTGGAGGAGCTCTTCAAACTTAGCCTGGAGCCAGCGGTACAGAAGAGACACCATGCCACTTCACCCCCATCTCCATCAGAGATTCAAGGGTACTCTGCCTCCTTCCTGAGCCCTCCCTCTACCTCTGAGCTGGCACAGGAGAGGGGTCTACACCCAAAGCCAAGGCGGGCAGGAGGATGAGGACCTTTAAATTCTGCGGTCGCCCAGCCGCCACCACCACCTACATGCCTCACGTTGGCTGTGCTGGACTCCCCTCACTGCTTGGATGTGCTCGTGGTCCCCACCTCCACCCCTGGTCCAGGCCTGTAGGCATGCTGCTGCTCCCTGTGCAGAACTGCTCTACTCCAGGACGAGAGACCCTCTGGGCATGCCCACGGTGCTGGCTGCCACCTCTTGTCAGGGCATTCTGCTCCACTGAAATCTCTGCACTGCACAGACTGCTGTCCATAAGCAACCAGGTACATTTATGCACCTGGTGGTGGTGGGGCCACTTGGGTCTTGTGGATGAGGGTGGTCAGCGCCGCAACTAACATTTATTGAGCAGCTACCCAGTGCTGGCACAGGCCAAACATTGCTTGCAGACTCATCGCCTTTAATTCTGACCACAAATATGGCAGGCTCGGGACTTCCCTGGTGGTGCAATGGCTAATACTCCGCACTTCCCAATGCAGGGGACCTGAGTTCAACTCCTGGTCAGGGAACTAGATCCCACATGCCACAACTAAAGATCCTGCATGCTGCAACTAAGACCTGCTGCAGCAAACAAATAAAACACGGCAGGCTGGTGACAGATAAGCACACGGGGCTTGGAGAGCCACAGGGGTATCTCCAAGGTTGCTCAGAGGATAAGGAGCAGTGCCAGCTCAAACCCAGAGTGTAGCTGGGCTCTCGGGGCCTTCAGTCTCTGTGCACGGTTCTTGGCATGTCCCCGGAGTGCCCACCCAGTGAAGAATCGAATAAAGGGACAGTGTTTCTTTCAAAGCTCTGCTGTGGCCCAAGCCAACACTGGGTGGGCACTCCCTGGCAGGATTCAGTGTTGGTGATTTTGGGGTCCAATGGCTTGGCCAGGGATTGAATGGCTCTGAGACAGGATCCCAGGGCAGGCACTGCCATTTCATTCATTTGGGCTGAAGAGTAAGTACACTATAATTATGTTTTTTAAAAACCCAGGACCGTCAGGCCAACTTCAAATGGCCCGAATGCCAGGCCAAGTGCAGATGATGCGGGGAGTCCATGTCACAGTCTACCTGGGTGAGGACGTCCAACTGGCCCACGATGTGCTCCAGCGTGCTGGTCAGCGACTGGGGCACGCTCACGGGCTCCTGGGATTGGCTTTGCATCGACTCCTGACTTCTGCCCCTGCCTGGCGGGACGAGGGGATCCACTTCTGGCTGAAGACGATGAAAGGAAAGAGAGCCCTTTAGTCTTGAGGGAACACTGAGGAAAAGAAGAGCCCCTCAAAGATCAAGGGGAAAACCACCAGCAAACTTGAGAAGACGAGTTCCAAATGTTGGTGATCAAGAGTGGGACTCCACCTCTGGGCCTTCCTTTCCAAGTGGAGACTGAGGGCAAGGAGCGGAATCAAAATAATTGTCAGTCCAGGCTGCAGGGCCCTGAGAGGGACGTCAGGTTGGGCTCTTGGAGGTCCTCAAGAGAGGCCAGGGGCTGCCAGCTCTTCACAAGACCTGTAACCTTCAGTGTGAGGCCTCTCAGAGGCCAGGGCCCCTGAAGTCTATGCTGGACCCTGAAGTCACCCTTCCTCCTAGTTAGCCCAACACCTACTCCCCACCCCAGGGATGGGATGGCCCAGAACTAAAGGAAGGGTCCGGCCCTGCCCTGGCGCAGATCCCTTGGGGAGACAGATTCTATGTGAAAGTACTGGTCCAATGGCTGGCGGAGTCAGCATCCACAGGACAGGTGCCCCATGCTGCTTCAGAGAAGACTCCAGGAACCTGAAGGACTTGGTGCTCCTGTCTAAGATCCTCCGTCCCCAAATGCAGAAGCCATCCTCCCCTGCCACCACCGCCACTGGACAAGTGATTTCCTAAATGGACTAATCTAGTCCAATGCGTGTCTCCCCAAAGTCAGGCACTGCTCTACACACAAAGGCTTTTCCAGACCCCAGAAGCATCGTGCATGTGCACAGCAGAGCAGGATGCCGGGAACCACATGGTTCCCAAGGACATAGTGGCAGGTGCCTCAGGAAGATATAATTCCTCTATGGACTTGTTCCCTGTGGGAAGGACATGCTCAGCGAGGCTGACACTCCTCAGTGTCAGTTTTGAGGCCAGCCCCAAACCCAACCCATAAATGCAGCCACCCTTGGGACTCAGTGTTTTCAACCACAATCTGACTGACAGATACTCAAAATGTTACATGTCCTTCTTTGGCTTTTATCAGTCCTCCAGGGGTCTCCACAGGCTCTGAGAGAAAAGCCCCTTGACAGGGGACCCTGCTCTAACCTGCCTCCCTCCCCAGCGCTGCTCCCACCTCTGCCCTCTGTGCCCAGCTCCCAGGGTCCCCTCATCCACCCTTCCTTTCCCCTGCTCCAAGCATCCTGATCCTCCACTAACCCTGCAACCCCTCACGCCCAACCAGAAGCTCCTCTGTGCTCCTGCACACCTGGACATGCCCTACCCTTACCCTGCTCCTCCAGCCACTGCATCTCCAGAGACAAGACACATGAGCGGGAAGAATCAAAGCCAGACCGGCCACCACCCACCCACGTGTCCGTGTCTCTCTCTCTGTCTCCTGCCTGCACTCATCACTCCTCTCCCCTCTAAACCCAGGACACATCATTGGGCTCAAAGCCTGTCAACTCCCCAAACACAACAGAGCCCAGGGCACTCCAGCCAGCACTACCCCATTCTTCAAAGCCACGGCCACTGCAGAATACCAGCTATGACTGCAGCTCACCTAGGATCAGCAGCCAGCTGGCATCTCATCTGAGTTGGCCCATCTCCGAGACAAATCCAGTGGCTCTGCCCTGGGCATGCTCCCCTGGGCAGGCTTCAGCATCCTTGAAAACAATCCGCCCAGAAGACAAGTACCAACCAGCAAAGAAGGGCAACTCAGCACATGGCCCCTACCTGCATATTTCCCTTTATTAGGAAAGTGTTCTAATCTCCTAGTTAACACTCTCAAGTGCATGTCAATTTGAACTTGGAAAAATGGAGGCCCCGGTGCTTAAAGAGAATTTGAATGTGAGACACAAACCCGAGGAGCATAACTGAAAACAGGGGCAGTGCCACATCCACACGCCTGCTATCTGCTGTGGCCATTGTTAAGACCTTGGCCCATGGGGCCTGGGGGCTTTCAGCTCTCAAAGCCCATCCATCCCAAAGGGAAATGCTTCATAAGCCTTGACTGACCTTCACCACAGCGGCCCCCAGACCCAGGCAGTTCTGTTGGGAGACAGAGCAGAGTGCAGCAGGGAAGAGCAGGGACTCAGACAGCCCCTGGCCAACATCTGAGCTCTACCCCTGACAGGCTAGGTGGCCCTAGGCAAGAGTTTTAGTCCCTCTTAGGGCCTCCACTTCCTCATCTGTAAAATGGGGGTGAAAACTGGGCCTGCACTTCCAAGGGCTGGACTGTGAGGAACGCTTATCTACGAATCATCCACAGGGAGGAGCCTATGCCCACAACTTCCAAAGAACCCCCTTCCAGACACACATGCTCTTCTTCCTGTCACTGAGTCCCCCTGGCTCCTTCAGGAAAGGATGGGAACCTAGCAGCCCTCTGTCCTGACAACCAGCGTCCTCAAGGAGTGACCAGTCGGGCGCTACCTGCTGCCTGGGAAGGACGGGATGGAAATTCTGAGTGTTTCTGCAAAATGGCTCAGAGACGGACAGTGCCAAGCCAAGCCTCTGGAGGCAGGGGTGGGGATGAGTGCCACTGATTTCAGCAACAGGAACCCTCCTTCTGAGCCCAAACCAAGCCACTCCAAAGGAAGACTGAGGACAGTAGCTACGTGCCCCAAACAGGACAGCGGCCTAGGGGAGAGAGGCTGCAGGAACCTGAGCTCAGACAGGAAGTAACTGTCAGAAGGTACCCAGCCTCCAGCCTTGCTCACAAGTCCAGGGTTCTGCCTGCCCTGGGCTATTCCTCCAGCCACGCCATTTGCTCTTGCTTTTACTTTCACCAGGACTACAGACATCATGGCGCTTAACACACTGCCGTCTGGCACATAAAGACGGACACTGCTGCGGTGTACTTGTCACCCACGAGCCAGCATTTTAGATGTCACTTAATTTAATCCCTACAATGACCCTTCACAGCAGGCATCACTGGCCTTAATTTTCAGATGGGGAAGCAAATCAGGGAGGTTAAATAACTTATTCTAATACAGGAAATGACAGCTGGGATCTGAACTCAAAGTACAGGCAGTTCCTGACAGGAAGCAGCCTCTGACAGGGGACATCGCCTGTGGATTTGCTTCCACACACCCAGTGCCTCTCTTCCATCCTCATGGAGGCTCCCAGCTCCCGGCTCTAATATTTTTTGCGTCATTCCCCAGCCCTACCTGCCTTGGAATGCTTGCATGGCAGAGCTGAACACAGAGCCGCCAGGCCCTCCACACACACTCGACGACACCTCAAAGAGCCAAGCCCACCACGATGACATTCCTGTGGAATGACACCTCCCCGCAAGGCAAAGGGCCAGCAGTTCCGCCCCACATAGCTGCTCACCTGCACTCGAGCACTTTGCAGATGTGGCATTCCCCAAGAGGTTGGCAAGTAAGTGATAAAGCAGAGATAAGAAGATGATGGGCAAGAGTAGGAAGAGGCGCACGTGACAGGCTGTGGGTAATGACAGTGACGGGACATCAAGAATAGTGTGTAAGGGGTTGTCTGTTCAACATCAAAGGGTATTAGGGGCCCTGCCCGGTGGTCCTCAGCTAGGTCTATCACAAGCAAAAATTGTAACAGGCTTAGTCCTACACATACAAATGTAGGGAGCTGCACCAAGTCAACAACTTTCACTCTTACCAAACAAAAACATCTTAACATTACAAGAAAAAAAAGGTGAAACTCAGAATTCTGCTGTTGTTCAGTGGCTAAGTCGTGTCCGACTCTTTGCGACCCCATGGACTGCAGCACGCCAGACTTCCCTGTACTCCACTATTTCCCAGAGTTTGCACAAACTCATGTCCATGGAATCAATGATGCTATTTAACCATCTCATCCTCAAATATATGAATCAATCTAACTTTGTGGAAATCTCACTTGGGACCTGTGGGTGTCCCCACCCTGGTGCAGGATCCTGGGCTCTCACAGTAAGCTAACCTGCTTGCCTCAGTTTCTGTTGCTGCCAGCCTGTCATATGCTACCAGGAGCTCAGCCCTACACACAGTAGGAACTGCATAATATCTGTGGTTGCTCTCAGCCACTCAAATACACGGGTAACCAACCCATATATCTTCATTATAAAACAAAGTAAGTGCAGGGCTTGCAGGTCCGTCCTGGACAAGAAGTCAAGCCATCAGGGGTAACTTCTTGACTGTTCTCTGCATTGACTACTCTGGTCTCACTTTTTCATCATTATCAAGAAGCAGACAAGGATAATGAGCTCCCGCCCAAGATAATCCCATCCTAACAAGAAAAAGACAAACAATCTAAAAGGATCTTAACTTATCCCTGGAGAAGGGAATGGCAACCCACTCCAGTATTCTTACCTGCACAATTCCACGGACAGAAGAGCCTGGTGGGCTAAATTCATGGGGTTGCAAAGAGTTGGACATGACTGACAGTTCAGTTCAGTCACTCAGTGGTGTCTGACTCTTTGCGACCCCATGGTCGCAGCAGGCCAGGTCTCCCTGTCCATCACCAACTCCCAAAGCTTGCTCAAACTCATCTCCTTCAAGCCGGTGATGCCATCCAACCATCTCATCCTCTATCATCCCCTTCTCATCCTGCCTTCAATCTTTCCCAGCGTCAGGGTCTTTTCCAATGAGTCAGTTCTTTGCATCCGGTGGCCAAAGTATTGGAGTTTCAGCTTCAGCATCAGTCCTTCCAATGAATATTCAGGACTGATCTCCTTGGATCTTCTTGCAGTCCAAGGGACTCTCAAGAGTCTTCTCCAACACCACAGTTCAAAAGCATCAATTCTTTGGCTCTCAGCTTTCTTTATAGTCCAACTTTCACAACTGACAGTTAACTTATCTTAAATCCGATCACAGAGCAAACAACTAGCCTGGAATGTAAGTAGAGGCAGACTCTTCCAAGGAAAACAGGAAGTGAGTATCAGTCACTCCGGCAAAGCCTGGGAAAGCGGGACACGGAGTGCCGTACAAGTGGCGAGAAGAGCATGTTAACAGCCGCATGAGTTAACAGCATGTTAAGTCACCATGTTAACAAGGTGAGTGAGGCCAGGGTGGAGGGAAGAGCCCACAGGAGCAAGGGCGGTTTGCACCTGCTCAGAGGGCCTTCCAAAATGGGAAAGGAGTATATCAAGGCCATATATTGTCACCCTGTTTACTTAACTTATATGCAGAGTACATCATGTGAAATGCCGGGCTGGATGAAGCACAAGCTGGAATCAAGATTGCCGGAAGAAATATCGATAACCTCAGATATACAGATGACAAAAAGTGAAGATGAACTAAAGAGCCTCCTGATGAAAGTCAAAGAGGAGACTGAAAAAGCTGGCTTTAAACTCAACATTCAGAAAACTAAGATCATAGCATCTGGTCCCATCAATTTGTGGCAAATAGATGGGGAAACAATGGAAACAGTGAGAGACTTAATTTTCTGGGGCTCCAAAATCACTGCAGATGGTGACTGCAGCCATGAAATTGAAAGATACTTTCTCCTTGGAAGAAAAGCTATGACCAACCTAGAGAGTATATTAAAAAGCAAAGATATTACTTTGCCAATAAAGGTCTGTCTGGTCAAAGCTATGGTTTTTCCAGTAGTCATGTATGGATGTGAGTTGGACTATAAAGAAAGCTGAGCGCCAGAGAACTGACGCTTTTGAACTGTGGTGTTGGAGAAGACTGGAGAGTCCCTTGGACTGCAAGAAATCCAACCAGTCCATCCTAAAGGAAATCAGTCCTGAATATTCATTGGAAGGACTGATGCTGAAGCTGAAACTCCAATACTTTGGCCACCTGATGCAAAGAGCTGACTCATTGGAAAAGACCCTGATGCTGGGAAAGACTGAAGGTAAGAGAACAGGATGACAGAGGATGAGATGGTTGGACAGCATTACTGACTTGATGGACATGAGTCTGAACAAGCTCCGGGAGTTGGTGATGGACAGGGAAGCCTGGCGTGCTGCAGTCCATGAGGTCGCAAAGAATCAGACAAGACTGAGTGACTGAACTGACTAATTGAACTGAATGGTCTTCTCCACAGACCTCCACTGGGCATTCATTAGAAAGATGGGGTGGGGAGGGTGGGATGCAGGGATAGAAGAAGACCATCCTTGAGGGTATAGGCCTGGAGGAGGGGAGTAGTCACAGAAAAGGCACGAAGCCCCACCAAGATCCTTGTCATCTGTGGAACACAACTCTTAAGCTATGCGAAGAGCAAAAAGAGAGAAAACCCTTTATTCCTGTGGGAAAGGCAGGAAACCATCCTGAGAGATCACTGAGGTCTTCAAAGGCTGAGGGAGGGGCAGCACTGCTGAGAATGCCCTACTCCTGAGACCCAGGGACACAGAGCCTAAGCCTGAAACTGGCCCAGGACACAGAGAATCCCTCCAACAAAGCTAGCGAGCAACAGGTAACAAGCAGTAACAGCTTACTGCCAGGGGTGGGACAAGACCATGGACACAGATACTCTCTGAGGGGCAGGCCCCCAGGCTAGACTGAAAGCTGGGGGTGGAGCAGGAACATTGAGAAAAATCCTCCAACACCCAGACCTCACCCTAAGTGCAAGGTAATGCTAAACTAAGCTTAACTCCTGGTAAGACTATTTACCTCAGCCTCTGCCATCCTCAACATGTTGACTGGCATTCAATAAAAAATTATGATACACTCAAAAAGGCAAGGAAGAGACTTCCCTGGTGGTCCAATGGTTAAGACTCTGTGCCCCCAATGCAGGGGGCCCAGGTTCAATCCCTGGTCAGGGAACTAGATCCTATTTGCCATAACTAAGTCCCAGTGCAGCCAAATAAATAAATACAAAAAAAAAAAAAAGAAGAAGAAGAAATGACTATTGATAAATGTAACAATATGGGTGACTGTCAAAATAATCAGCTCGAAAGAAACCAGAGTAAAAGGAGTATATATCTGTATGATTTCATTTATATCAAATTCTGAAAAATGGAGAAAGCAGATTAGCAGTTGCCTGGGGCTGGAGGTGGATGGACAGGATTGACGACAAAGAAGCACAAGGAAATTTGGGAGATGATGGAAATATTCTATAACGTGATCATGGTAGTGATTACATAACTACTGAAACTCACAGAAGGGTTCACTTTTAAAAATGGTGAATGTTACTATTTGTATATTAATAAGGCTGACCTAAAAAGATGCAGTTACAACTGAAATGTCCTTAGGACCCCAACCAGCCCATCACATGACTCTACACGTGACACTACCCATCGCTGCACTCTGCTCTCAAGGTGAAAATCACTGCCTGGCCAGGGGACATTAGCAGTGGGTGAAACCTAAGGCTGAAGACCACAGGTGAGGTCTGTGAGGGCCACCACTGGTCTGGGGGTGATGGTTTCCAAATGCAGAGGGTAAGAGTCACATTTCAGTGACTTCTTGGTTGTTAGCAGATGTCCCAGGCAGGGTTTCCTAAGCAGCAGCCACCCAGTCTATGAACTTTGGCCTCAGCCACTCAGGGGTCCATACACAGCTTGCGAGTCACGAGCAAGCGAGGTCTGCATACAGCTGGCTGGAAGCCAGGAGTGGCTGGGGTTTTACCACAAAGATGTCACAAGCTGACTTGACAGAATGCCCCCCTCTGGTTGGGTGAGGTGGTTAATTATTAACACTTGCTCAAGACTGAAATTTCTCCTTTTCTTCTAATCTCTAACACTGGACCTTGTCCTCTGCCCAAGTTGCTCCAGAAACAGAAACTCTGTAATAGACCAAAGTATCCAGAAACTACTGCCCAAGGCTTGGGTCTGACTAGAGAGGGGAGATGGGAGTGACCTGGGTGGGCTCACTGCTACCCTCCTAGTACAGACCCTGAGTTCAAAGCTGGAAGAAATGGACAGACACACACACCATGGTTAAATCTCTTCAACCTAATCTCTCATCCAACTGCTCATCACATAGTCTGTTAAGCAAGGGTACAGACTCACACACACAGACATTTCTTGGTTTTCACCTCAGGCCTTTGGCTTTGACACTTGGCCTCACGGAAAGCTAACAGTCATCCAGTCTGCCTGTCTCCCTGTCTGCTAAACCTGGACTTTGCAAGGGGAGAAGGGGACAGAGCCGAGCTCACTCGGGCTCCCCTCAGCTCCAGCTTCTCCAGTGGAAATAGGCTCAGCTGTTTTCTCAAGTCAAAGCTCAAAAGAAAGCTGGTACTGTGCTCCCCACACATATTTGTGGACTAGATCTACTACCGTCTTGTCTGCCCTATAATTTAGGGTTCCGGCCCGGAGTCCAACAAGAAAGGAAACTTCTGGTTCTAAACATAGTCCTGAACCCAAGAGGAATTCTGGCTTCTTAAAATCATCTAATTGTTCTGCATTCTTGCCAATGTTCTTTCAAGCCAGCCCAAGTTACAAGCACTGGGTTTGGTTGCCGCTGTTGGCTTCTGTGTTGAGTACGAGCATGCAGGGTGCCACTGTGAGTTCTCCACACCAGACTCCCAAGAGGGTGAGGCCCTGGGTCTTCTGTGCACTGAGCCAAGAGGTCCAGCGACAAGGGGCTGGACGACATCTTCTGAACCTAATCAGACTCTTCAAAATGACAGATCCCAATTCAGTGTAAGAGCCACCTTGTGACCCCAGGCTCCCACCAATGGGAAGCAGACAAGGAGTCCTCTGAACTAAGAATCTGTGACCTGTGAAGAGGTCGCAGGATTGGTCTAACATGGAGGACGAGGGATCCACATGCCTGACCCACACCTCCTCACTCAGAACCGGTGCTGTCCAAATGGCAGGACAGCAGGCAGCTTGGCCCACTTTCACACCTCACAGTCCCCTCCTGAGGCACCCTCTGAGGCAAAGACCATGCTGCTCAGTCCTCCTATCACACCTGCATGGGTCATGGGCCTCCCTGGCATGTGGGAGGCCCATGTCCATGTTAAATGTACAACCAAGGAACCCTCTTCTTCTCAGTCAGACCCCAAGCAAAACTGAGGCCCCCACCCCCAGCTATGTCAGCCATTCCTGGGCTCAAAGCCAGACATCTCCTGCTGACTCCCCAGCCGTGCTGTCCGAGGGTTTCCAAGAATCTCCCCCTACACAAGAGGGCTGGTTTATGAAGCCAAATGTTTCAAAGGTATGAAAGGAGGGCCTTGGTTATACACAGGAAATGGAAAGGCATTCCAATGTCCAGATACGCCTCCAGGAGCAAAAAGTAGTACTGTCCTACTGAAATGACCCATGAGAGAAGCTGTGGGGAGAAGAGAGCGAGGATGAAACAGGGAGAGAGAGGCTAAGTGATTGCAAACTGGTGGCAGCAGCCAGGAAGCAAGCAGACCATCATGAAGGGAGAACATTCCTGTGCGCAGGGGAGATCCTGGCCCTCTTCTGGTTCCAAGGGTGGAGGAGGCCTTTAGGACCGGAAACCCCCAGGTCATCACACCTGGTACAGCCAGAATCCCACACTGGTAGGCAGCAAGGCAGAGCCCAGGGTCAGGGACACAAATGAGAAGGAAGAGGGCGGGGCAGGCAGTGGATCCTCCACGCAGCCCAGGGAAGTGTCAGGAGGACACTGAGTGGAGGATCTGCTGCCAGTCTGCCCGGAGTTCCTGGAGCAGGCGCACCTCTGGAGCATTCTGAGAACCAACATCGAGAAGCAGACTACGCCCCTGTGCGGTGCCCAGGGGGTGACCGACACCTTTGCAGGAGTGTTCTCTGAACACGACCTGCTTCCTGTAGGGCCAGTTTTTTGCTCAGTGCACCTCAGGCTGGGTGCTGAGTCCCTAGGGTTGCTACCTCCTACCGTGAGACTGAAAAACCTGCTCTCCACACCACAAACACCTGAACCGAAGACACCCTGGGCGGGAAATCAAGGCTTCCGATAAAGTTCAAGCATCAAGGGCAGTTTTTGTTTTTTAAACTGCTCTGATCTAATTTTAGACTTAGAGAAAAGTTGCAAAAAATAGTACAGAAAATTTCCATATATCCCTCCCCCAGTGTTAACATCTTATATAATCATTAGTACAATGGTCACACCAGGAAATGAACACGGGGACAATTCCATTATCCAAACCAAGGAAGGGCTCCACTCAGGCTTCACCAGTTTACCTATTAACATCCTTGAATCCTGGTGTTCCGGAATCCTATCCAGGATCTCGCACCACATTTAGTTTTTCCTCCTCAGTCTCCTGCAATCTGTCCAGTTCCTCAGCTTTCCCTTTTTTTTCATGACAGCGACAGTTTAGAAAGATTACTGGTCAGTTACATTGTCAAACATCCCTCAGTTTCCCTCAGCTGGAGTGAGGGTATGCATTTTTGACAAGAGCACCACAAAAGTCACGTGTATTACATCACAGGGCTCATGTGGACAGGTCTTCTGTATGAGTGACACTGACCTCGATCAATGGTGATGCTGACCCCACTGCCAGATTTCTCCAATGCAAAGCTACATCTTTCCCTGTGCAGTCAGTCAAGGGGGACTGTGGCTTTTTAAAAATGAACGTGTGGCTGTCATTACGCACTGTGTGTGTCAGCCCAGCTTGCTGATGGCTGCAGCTGCCCGGCAGATGAGAGGCATCTAATGAAGATGAGCAGCAGAGCCGACGTCTCTGGAAGACGCCGAAGCTCTCGGTGACAAAGAGGAACAGTAGCAGTTTATTTATAGATCCACTTGAAGACAGCTCATTGTAACTACTGGAGATGAATGTTTAAAACCTCAGGAACAAAGGCTGGCTATTTTAAACTCTCCTTGCACTTGGTTCAATGGAGAGAGAGTTAGAGACACCGATCATCCCCAGGCACCACTCCCACCATTCGGTAATTCATATTTTGTGCAGCTTCTCAGGACGTGAGCAAAGCCTGTGAGACAGATAGCCAGGACTGGCCCAGACTGCCCAGCAGAGGCTGTGGGCCTCCAATGAGCCAAAGCCTTCACCTGGGTGCTGCCTAGGGAGGAGCCGAGGGAGGCGGCCTCCTCCCAACCTGGGGTTTCACAGCCCCCCTCTCCTGGAAAATGAAATTGCACACAGCTGTTGTGAATCAAGGTTACAGCACCTCTCCCACCTCCCTCCCCCTGCAGGCTGCGAAGGGGGACAGCGCACCCCAGTGGACGCCTGCCCTAGGACAGCTGGCGGTGGCGGGCCCACCTGCGCTGATGCATCTGTAGGGGTGGACAAGGGCTTCGGAGCTCAGAGCACACAACTCTCTGTGAGGACAGTGGAGTGGAGCCTCGAGGCCAGCCTGGCCTGGCCCACCTGCAGCTTTGAGCTAGGAGCACTGAGCTTCTCCACGTCCCAGGACCACGCTGGGAGGGGAGACTTGGGGTTTCTCAAAGACTCCTACATCCTTCTTTGAACAAACAGGACAAAACAACGTTCTTGATGCAATGAAGAAAAATGAGAATATACACTAGGCACCTAATATTAAGGAATTATTCATTTTGTTGGATGTGGTAAGAGAGCTTCAGTTATTTAACCAAAAAGAAGCCTTTATTTAGGGTAAAATAGCTGGATTAAACAAAAATATTTCAATTCTTTTAAAAACTGTGGGAGGAGACAAAAAATAAGGTTGGCAAAACGCTGGAGTGAGGTAACAGGTACATGGGGGGTTCATTATATTATATTCTACTTTTTGTGCTAGCTTAATAATTTCCCAAAAGGTTTTTTTTTTTTTTTTTTTTCCTGGAGGTTAAAAAAAAAAAAGCTTCCAAGTGACAGGAATGAGTTGTGGAGCCGAAGCCAAGCAAATGGGACCCCAGGAGGAAGCTGAGGTACAAGATCACTCCCACTCTGGTGTCCTGACACTTTGAAGCACAGAAGGCAAATTTGGCTAAATCTACAAACATCCAGGATAGCCTTTGGCACTGCCACAGAGAAAGCCCCAACTGCACCAACAGCATTCAGTGAACCCTGCAGCAGTGTCCAGAACTTCAAAGAAACTAATTTTAAGATAATCTCCATGGAAACCATCTATTCTGATTTTTTCCATGGTAACCAATGGGAACATAAACACAAGCATTATTCAACACCCTTATACCACATGGGCCATGCTGCCATCCAATCTGGAAAATATAAGCTGCAAAGGGCTTTTTTCCATTGAAAATGAAAAGGAATGAAATGAAAAGGAAAACTAAAACTTCTAGTCCAAACATGTGGATTCTCCCACCCTCCACGACCCACACCACCCCATGCCACCTAACCCTAGGCTGACAAACCAGGCCAGCAAGTGGTTTCCTTCCTTTAGCCTGGGACCATCAAACGTGCCAAAAGCCCAGAGCCAGAGCCTGCCTCCAGCCTCACACACTCCACCCATGCTGCCCACAGACAGCAGGCATGTGTCCACTGAACTCAGATTTCCTGTTTCAGAGGCATGCTGAGCACCACGTGGATACAGAGGAAAAAGTTAGGCCTGCAAATAACTGACTGCAGCAGAGAGGGTCTGCTCTAGTAAGCAATGCTCTGGGTGGGCAGAGCAGGAAGAGTTCGCAGCCTTCCTTCTGGGAAGGCTGCATGGAGGAGGTGCCATCTGGAAAGAGACTGAAAGGATGAACGCAGCTCTGCTGGGGAACAGAGGGTGGGGCCGAAGAACCACAGTCAGATGGCAGCAACTGAGTCTATTTCCACTTGTGGCTCATTTCTTCCATTTTCAGGTTTCTGAGTTTGAAAGCTCCATGGAAAAAGGAAGAAAGGGAGGCAAGGGGAAACGAAGGCAGGCAGGCTCTAGATGCCAACAGCCTCAGTTCTTGCCCACCCTCCTGCTTTGTGTGCATGGCCTCTGCTGGCTTTCTGTGGAGAGGAGACTGGTCAGCATCGCCTAACCAGGCTGTGGATACTTATCAGTGCTGTCACCAGAATGGTAGCATCACAGCAGTGGCCCCACAGGTGAAATAAAAACACCCAAGGCATGTGACCTGTGCCTGCCCAGGACCTTTTAACCTCAGAGTAAAGTGCCACAATGTCAGGAACCCACTGTCCTGTGATTTGGGCTCACATGTGCAACTGTGGGGGCTTCCCAGGTGGCGCTAGTGCTAAAGAACCTGCGTGCCAATACAGGAGACGCAAGAGACGCAGGTTCCATCCCTGCATCGGGAAGATCACTTGGAGGAGGGCATGGCAACCCACTCCTGTATTCTTGCCTGGAGAATCCCATGGACAGAGGGGCCTGGCAGGCTACAGTCTATAGGGTCACAAAGAGCTGGAAACAGCTGAAGCGACTTAGATGCACATGCAACTGTGCAATCTCCACTGACCTTAAACCCATGCTTTGGCTGCCGGGGGAAAGGAAACCCAAAATAGCTCTGAGACCCTTCAAAGAGGTAAGAGAGCTCTCTAAAGGTGTGAGTGCATGCCCAGGTTCCTGCACCAGGTGTATTTCGACGCACTCAGAGGGACACAAGGGCATCCAGGCTTTGTCTGGATTCCAGAGTCAAGTTCACCCACCTTCATGGCACTGTGACTGTGTTAATGAGCCTTGCCCTGGATTTCGGAGACTACACCCCTGGTTGGTTTAGTCATTAATAGGCCTTCCTTCCTAGGAATTATGCCTTTCTCCTCTGGATAGGGACCTTATAAAATGGATGGGAATTTTTCAGTGGCAGGAAACTACCATCATCCCCTTGAAACGGCAGCTGGAGAAGGGAGTTCAGTTTCTGCCCATCCCACCATCCTCTGGATATCACAGCTGTCAGGGCCATCTCAGGGCTTGTTGCTGCTCTTGCTATCTGGAGGCACTTTCCCAAAAGGCTTTACAAAGAAGACCTCCACCTGGGGGTTTAAATGTTGGGCCACAAGCACCCAGGCCATCTCAAGCTCAGGTGGCCCACCAGAGACTCACCCACCAACTTCCCTAAAGGCCCTGGAGGACCGGAGGCGACCTAGGCACCCCCATCTGCAGGGTAAGAGGTGAACACTGAGGACAATGCAGGAGGCAGGTGGCGTGGAGAACGTGGGTTCAAGCACTGATGATGGACTGACACAGCGGCACTAGGGACCAGGACAGGAGCCCACAGAGGATGCGGGCTCAGCAGAAGCTCAGAGGGCTGCCTGGGGTCCCACCCTCCCTCTAACTGACTGTAAGAAAACCACACCTCTGCCTGCTCAGTTGTCAACAGCCCAGCAGGTTTAAAGAGTGTCTTTAGGTCTAAAGAGACCACAGGGCAACAGTGGGACTTCTAACATGGCACAAAGATCAGAACCAACCACACCTCTCTCCAAATTGGGCTGAAGGGGCACCAATTCTCCAGGCGCCTCTCCCAAGTTGTAGAAACTTCCTAAGATGGACAAAGGCTCTCTCCTTCCAGCCGTCTCCCTGCCCAGAATGCCAGGGTCTCAATCTATTGGTTTCCAGCAGCATCAGCAGCATCAGAAATTTGTTAGAAATGCAAATTCCCTTACTGAATCAGACACTCTGGGGAGGGGACAAGGTGAATTTTAACAAGCCCTCAGGGAAATTCGGATACACACCAAAGTTTGAGAACCACCACAAGAGGCTTGCTGCAGTAAATGTCATATGTTAAAAGGCTTGTCTCCTCACTACATGGCCAGGAAGCCCAGTAACTTCTCCCAATGCACTTCCACAAAATCCTTCTCCTGCTTGTGAAAAGCAACCTGCCCCTTCTGGGAAACATAGTAATTATTTAACGTGTGCCTGGTGGCAGCCCTGCCCCACCTCCCAGGCAGTCACTCGCAGCCTCTGGAAGGAAAAGGAGAGGGGATCCTGCCTGCTTCCCAGAACTGGACATAGCGGGCCGGAGGGAAGGGTGCTGGCCTCAGGGAGCCCTCTGCTACGTGTATCAGAATCTCTGCTGCTCCTAGACAGTGCACAGTCATGGTACCCATAAGCCACTGTCCAAAGCAGGAAACTTTCTTCAAAAATTGTAGCTTGGGGACTTCCCTGGTGGTACAGTGGATCAGAATCCACCTGCCATTTCAGGAGTCATGGGTTTGATTCCTCGTCCAGGAAGATTCCACGTGCCACGGAGCAACTTAAAGCCCATGAGACACAACTACTGAGCCTGCGTGCTGCGAGCCCGTGCACCTAGAGCCTGTGCTCCACAACCAGAGAAGCCATCACAATGAAAAGAACAGAGAGTAGCCCCTGCTCACCAAAACCAGAGAAAAGCCCGGGGAACAGCAAAGACCCAGTGCAGCCCAAAATAAGTTAATAATTATAGTTTGGGGGCTTCCCTGGTGGCTCAGATGGTAAAGAAATCTGTCTGTAGTGTGGGAGAGCTGGGTCGATCTCTGGGTCAGGAGGATCCCCTGGAGAAGGGAATGGAAACCCACTCCAGTATTGTTGCCTAGAAAATTCCATAGACAGAGGAACCTGGTGGGCTACACTCCGTGGAGTCGCAAAGAGCTAGACATGACTACTGGAAAAAGAACAAACACTGAGCTTCTTTATTTCTAGGATCCTCTGGCTTCTCAAGGAAACTAAGAAACCTGGAGCACTTTCTAGGACTTCCACTCAGGTAAAGGTGGGGGAACATGCAATCCCAGCTGCCCCGCCCCACTGCCACCCCCACTGGATGGTCTTCTGCAGAGTGAGCTCGCAAAATGGAAAATGCCCAAAGGAGTACTGTAGGCTGGTGGGGAGAAATCAGGATACAGAGAATCCAGATGACCTGCCTGAGGTCACAGAAGAGACGTGTCACATCCGGCCAGGCCTCAGCCTTGGCTGGGGACAGGACACAGGGGCAGTACTGCCTGCCAAGCTCTTAAAGGGACTCCCAGAGCCAGAAGTTTCCAGCATCGCCCCCCTCCCCAGTAGGGCTGCCCAAGAATCTTTCCCCAGCAGCCATCCTAGTAAGAGTGCTTTACTCACCCCAGGAAGCCCCTGGCCAGCCAGGTTTCTGGTTGTCCTATATGATGCCCAGCCCATCCCAAATGATCTGGAGATGCCTCTGAGGAGAGGAACCTTGGGGTCTTAGAGT
>NW_011494876.1:14155375-14157431 GCF_000754665.1 Bison bison bison | reverse complement strand
GCTCTTCCGATCTGCCTCTCCACTAAGTCCCAGGAAACATGAAAACAAAGTCCCCACTGTTTCCAAGTCTATCCCCAAAGTCCAGACCCTGCCAGGCCCAACAATGGCCAAACCAGGCAAGAAGGTGCTGGGAGGGTTGGGGAGGGTCTGCTTTCCTGTGTCTCTCACCAGGCTCTCCATGCCCATGTGCCTGGCACTCTGATTGCTTGAGGATCAGACGAGATCGGGCACTTTCAGGGTGGCATGGCCTTAGACAACTGCTTGAGGATCTGCTGCCAAGAACCCCCTTTAATAGCTTGGAAAATTCTGAGCCAGAATTGGCCTCAAGTAGAGAAAGGACAGGCTCTTCTCTAAGACATGTAAACTTGTGGTTCACATCTGCTCTAATTACTCACAATGCCCCATCTACAGATCCATACTTCTCCTCACTATGAAAAGTGAATGCTAGCCACAAATGTGTGTTCTCACCAAGAGACCCAAGTCTCCCAAGTTCCTGAGCAAGAATGCAAATCTATGAGACAGGTGGAAACGGGCCCCTTCCCTACCTTGATCTGATGACTCCTCAGGCCAGGGCCGTAAGAACCCAGATCTTGAGCAACCACCACCAAGGACTCCCAGATCCTCAGCATGGGACAAGATCCAGTGCCAGGGCTCTCTGGGCCAGGAATCAGGGCCCAAGGACCCTTAAGTCAAGCCCAGTCTGCAAACAAAATATGTGGGAACTGAAGTAGGGGTACAGGGGGTGTCAGGGGCTCCATGGACCAAAGGAACTAAGAAGAAGAAATGGACCATCCTGAGTGAAGGCTGAGGCCTTGGACAGATAGCCTCGGCTAACCTGGCCTCCTCTTCCTGGGGACAGAAGAGGAGGGCTGAGGTTCGGGGGGTCCTGGGCACTGTGCCCCAAGGAATTGCGGGGGCGAGGGGGAAAGGAGGGCTGCTTCCTCCCAGCTCATAGATTTGCTCTCATGTGTGGGAGCAGAGAGGACTCAGGCTACTCATCAGGATGTATAAATGACACCTGCAAGAGTCTGGAAGCCGCATCGGCCCTCACAGGGACAGCCTGGGAGCAGAGTCAGCCTCGAAGATGACCTGGTCAGAAGCGCCTCACGCCCTGGCCTGCTGTCTCTCACCACAGCAGGGGCAGGGGGCTTGTCTAGTTCTGTCAGACAGAAGAAGGAAAAGGATCATTCTAAAAATAGAAAAAAGGAAAACAAATTTTAAAAATAGAGCTTGGTGAGCACTCGCCATGTGCTAGGCACGGTTTCAAGTGCCTGCTTGATGGGTAACACCTCGTGCGATCTCACAGAGGAGGAGTCCGCATCTTCCCGCCTGAACTGAGTGGAGAAAAGCCCTTGGCCCGAGACCTCAAGGTTCTCTGAACTGGAGGGCAGCCAGCTCAGAGAACTCAGGAAGCGGTTTTCTAGTTTTACTGAATTACCTAGAATTTGGCCTTCTTAACCTCCTGCCCCACCCAGTACAACCTTCCTTCCTAATTGCACAACAGGCTCTCAGATGTTTGGAGGAGGGCAAGAGTAAGATTGTTATCAGAATAAATGCATCCTTGCTATGAAAAACGATTTTAGGATGCTTCTGTGGTTGAGGCAGAAGTCAGCTATAGTGGCTGGGACTTGGAGAGCAGGTGCCAAATCCAAGGTCAGCCAAGACACAGTGGTCAATAGCCTCAGGGACTGAGCAGAAAACACAGGATGGAGTGAGAACCATGAGAATGAGTGAGAGAGGGCGAGGTGACCAGGGCTGGAGTAGGAAACAGAGCTCAATATAGTCCCCCGACAATGCCAGTACAAGCCCCTGCCACAGACAGCATGTGGGGACCCCCAAAAGCCCCTCTGGAGGCATTCATCTGCTTGAAACCTTCCAACCTTCCTCCACCACGCAGCATGCCACAGGGCAGAACGTGGCGTCTCCTGTCCATTCTCAGCCCAGGGCACGGGCTGCAGTCCTGCCTCTGCAGGCTTCCAAGAAGAAAAAGCTCTTTAGCCACAGTCCCGAGATCCCTTCTCATCACAACTCAGCCAAGAATAGAGGGAAAATGGAA
>NW_011494876.1:14124716-14155275 GCF_000754665.1 Bison bison bison | reverse complement strand
CATTATTCTCATTCTGAAGGGCTGGGAAATGGCTTTTGCTTTTCAACATGAAATGTGTCTAAAAATAAGCTGTGAATTTCAACCAGAGGTTGAAAATAGCTCCGGCACTGAACAGAGCTCTGTTCACAGTGGGCTCAAGGATGGCCTTCATTCCAAGAGCAAGCGCTGAAGCCACAGCCAGGGCAGGGGTCCAGGCCAGGGGCTGTCACAGGCTCACAGGGCCGCCCCTGCCATGGTCTGCCCCTCTGGCTTTAGACTGCCAAACTCTAACAGGCGTGTGGTCCAGAATTCAAGATCCAGCACCTGGCCCAATGTGCTTCTAACATCCCCAAATGCCCAGGGGTGACTCATGTGGCATTTGAATCTGAGACCCGGAGTGTAAACAGGGCTGGGGGGGAGAGGAGGGGAAGGTGGACATCAGGATCAAGAGCTCCCTGGCACAGCAGTGGTGTTCAAGGCTCTCTGAGAAGCCAAGCCACCAAATCCTCACCAGGCACTACACCTCAGAGCCAGGGGAAGCCTGTAGGCAGGAAGGGCAAGAACACATTTTAAGTGAAGTAAGGAAAATCAAACTGTTAAAGGTCTTTTTCTGCTGTTTACCATCACCCCTGGAGATTCCAAAGTTTGATAAGCCAAACATTTCTACAAAATTGGCTTGTGTTAGAAAGCCAGACTAAGAGACCTGGGCCACAGTTGCTTGGTTGGGGGAGAGCTCAGATCTGGCCCATCAAGAAGGATCACAGGCTCCAGAGGTAGTGCCATCCCCAAGCCCCTCCCATCCCCAGCCAGCCCTACTGCAGAAGCCCCTCTTCTGGGCTCACTCCCAAGGCGGAGTTACCGCAGTGACTCTCAACCAGGAGCAGTGCTGCTCCCCAGGAGACACCTGGCAATGTCTGAAGACATTTCTGACCATCACAACTAGGGGTGGGGGGTGCTACAGGCAAGCCAGTGGGATGCTCCTAAACCTCCTACATGCACAGACAGCCCCCACAGTGAAGATTCATCTGGCCCAAGGGATCAACGGCACCAAGGCAGAGAACCCCTGCGCTGCTGGAAGAATGGTATGTGGACAGAGTTAGAGGGGTGGGGGCTCCCTGAGGAGCTGAGACACCCTGGTTGGCCACAGAATCAGTCACCAGCACTACCTCGGTGCCTGGGAAGCCCGTGGGCAAGAAAGGAAGACTACATTTGTCAGCCTGCCTCCCCACATCAGGGGAAAACCTAGCCACTGAGCTGCACTATACCAACTAACTCACCTCAATTTGGGAAGATGAAAAAATTCTGTGTACAATGGTGGTGATGGGTGCAACAGTGTGAATGTACTTAATGCCACTCAACTGTACACTTAAAAATAAGCACAGTGGGGGCTTCCCTGATGGCTCAGTGGTAAAGAATTTGCCTGTTAGTCCAGGGAACACAGGTTCGATCCCTAGGTCTGGAAGATCCCACATGCCACAGGACAACTAAGCCCATGCACCACAACTACTGAGCCTGGGCTCTAGAGTCCAGGGGCCATAACTACTGAAGCCCGCGAGCCTACAGCCTATGCTGCACAGCAAGAGAAGTCACTGCAATGAGAAGGCCGCACACCACAACTAGAGAAAGTCCTCCAAAAGCGACAAAGGCCCTATATAGCCAAAAAATTGAAAACCTCTTAAAAAAAAAAAAAAAGGCAAAATGGTCCACATGCCACAATGAAGATCAAAGATCCTGCATCTGTAAGATCCCGCACAGACAAATAAATAAATAAAAATACATATACTTTTTTTAAAAATAGGCAAAATGATGAATTTTATGTTACATATATAAAACAAACCAAACAAACCCCTCAGCTCTCCTCTTTGGCCTGGGAGTCCTGAGGTCAGAGCTGCCACTCAAAGTACATGCTGGTGGCGAGCACGTGTGGGCATGGTATGTCTGGAGGAGGACCTACACATCACGTCAAGAGTCTCAAAGGGGCCTGTGACAAATGGAGAAAAAAGCCTGAAACAAAGAATGACTTTAGGATTAAAAAGTCAAGTCACTTTCTGGGTTAGCAGAAGTCACCTACATCAGACGTGGGGTCCTGGTAGCCTGCCTGTGGGGGTGTTCGGGTCCCACTATGGAAATAGAGGTTTGAGAAGAGTGAGCGTTTTTGGACCACGGAGCCAGGGTGCAGACTCTAGGTCCCACACCCCTTTCCTGATTTGAGCCCCACAGGGTGATGCCCACTGGGCAGGGGGCTTGAGGCTAGCTCGGGAACAGATGTTTTTTCTGAGGCCTGCTAATGGTTCGGCCAGCCAGACCCTACCCTGCCTTGTCCTGCTGGCTTTCCCACCGCACACCCTCCATCCTAGACGACCAGGCCCTGCAGCTATGGGAAGCAAGGGTGCCCCACACCCTGTCTCTGCCTCAGACTGAAGGGACATGGGACAGCTGTCTAAGTTACTTTCCCAAAAGCTACCAGAAAAGGAGCATGGGATTCTCCCCTTGCTGCTGATTACTAACCATTCCCAAGAGACAGACAGCAGACTCCCCCTCTCCTGGGAGGGAAGAGCTTCCAGCCAGCACTCTACCACCTGCAGTTTCTAGCTCTGTCAGCCCTGCCCAGGGGGCCAGCACGGTGGGCTCCCAGGACTACACACTGCAGCAGGCGACTACGCCCCAGGTGTCTCAACGGTGAACGAGAACAATCACTCAGAGCACTCATCGTGACGAGGTCAGGAATACACAGAGCACTACACGTCAAGGCCTCAACAGGGCGTGGCTCACCATAAATACCAAGAGACAGGGAGCTGTAGAGGAGGTGGGCATGGACCCCAAGGGATCACAACCCCGCTGGAAACCCCAGTCTGGAAAATGCTTTTATGGGTGGAAGATGAAATAGCGGCAAGCAGACCACTGGGCAACCCAGCCACCACTCTCCCAACAAAACCAAAAGCTGAGAACTGGACACTCCTTAGCAAATGTGGAGGGAGAACAAAACCTCTGGGCCAAGGGCAACTCTTGGAAGAAAAGCTTTAAACCCCAACCTGGCGTGTTCCTAGAGGGAGTCCCACACGTAGGACGGGCCGTGGGCAGGGTGGGGCCTCTGCTGGAGCCAAAGAAAGCCCTGGGATGGACTTGGAGGCTTCCTGGTTCTATTCTGGGCCAACCTTGACTCGCTGGGGGCCTTGGGCAAGCCGCTTCCTGTTGTTCAGGCCAGCTTCTGCATGTGGGAAAGGCCAAGCCGCCACTAAGGTCCAGGCAGGAGGGATTTAAGCAGCCTGCACCAGAGCTGACAATCCGCGTGGCTCCACCTCCTTGGCATCACTGTTTATTTCAGCCAAAGCTGAAAATTACCTTCTTCAAAGCATGAGACCATATCGGTTATCTTTTCTACCCCAAATATTTGTCCAAAAAATATTGGTAACTATTGAATATTTTTAATTCAGGAACACTGAATGCCCTTTTACCAACAAAGGTACTAAAAATGGTTTGTGGCTGAGGAACTTCCTTTCCATGGTTTAAAAAAAAAAGGAAGTGAGAACAGGGCTGGGGCCCTTCCCATTCGTCCTAACTGTGGCTTCAGGCCCTGCACCCTCTAGGAATCTGACAGTGCGCCCAAGGCTCGGCACCAGAGAGGTCCTTCCTCTCCTTAGGCCTCAACCAGCCAGTGGCCTGAACCACAGAAACAATCCCCCAGCAGACGATGCGGGGCCTAGGCATCTGGCAGTCTATGCTGACAGCCTCCTAACATCTTGTTTGTTCACTCCGGATTTGAAACAAAGCACCACAAGCACCTAAGAAGTTTCTGGTAAATCATGAGATCTTACCAGGTCTCTTCCCTGGAACCTGCCTAAACCTGCAGCGCCCCCACTGTCCCTGAGCCCAGTGTTGTTGACCATGACCCAGTCCACCAGCCACAGGGCTCAGTCAGGATAATGCCTGTCAGGCCACTTACCAGAGTCCCAGAGGAGCTGGCCCGCGTGGCTGGGGGCCTCTGCACTCTTAGCACTTCGCCATAATCGACGACGTCAAAGTTACTCTTCCAAACCATCACCTGTCAAGACCGACAAGCACACAGAATCAGGAGGAGAAATACCCCTTACCTGTCCTTCTTCACGGAGAAAATGGGCCCAGAGGCTACCGCCAAAGTTCTGGGCCAATGGTGGGACTGTGGTCCCCACCTGGCACCCCCACTCATCTCTGGACCTGCCCCACCTCCCTGGAGAGCAGACTTTCTGAACAGGCCCCGAGAGGATCGGGTGCTCCATCAGGGTGGAGAGTCACCATCACCACTGGGCCTCTGCACTGGCTGCTCCCTGTGTCTGGGGCATCCCAGGTCCAGGCTCTGTATACCTAGCATCTCAGGCTAAATGTCTGCCCTAACACCACCTTCTAAGAGAGGCCTTCCCTGGCCCTCTTGCTAGTTTTGATCATAGCTCTCTATTTCCTCCAAGGCATCAGACACAGTAGTTGTTTAAATCTCTGTCTGCTTTCCCATGTTTATCACCTATCTCCCCACCAAAATAGAAGTTCTTTACAGTGGCAGCCTGGCCAGCCTCACTGTGAGAAGTGGTTCAGATACAGACTCCAGGCCATACCACTAGGTTTAAGATCCTGGCTACACCCCTTACTGTGTGGCTCTAGACAAGGGACTCAATCTCTCTATGCCCTGTTTTCCTCATCTGTGAAATGGGGATGAATGGTAGTTTCCGCCTCACAGGGCTGCTATAAAACTCAGACACTGGCCCCAGGGAGAAGTCTGGCCCCAGAGAGAAGTGGTTAACACACCCATTATTCTACATCCCAATAGGAGGATCTTCACGCCCTGAGGTTCCTCTTACAAAAGCTGGGTAAGAGTGCTCCCTGCTGGAGGGTGTCAGCACTCCTCCAGGGCCACTTCCAGGATGGCAGGAATTGTGAATCGTGTCCAGCAGTCAACTGAGGCCACAGAAAAACTGCCGGATCCACATAAGATGTAAACTCAATGTCCCCTGATGCTTCCCCCATCGGGACGCAGCCATAAGCCTGGTTCTGTGGGAAGCTGCTCACCACCCACAGAGCAGCACTGTTCATCACCCCCAGCTGATGGGGATCCAGGGTCTCTCATTGGTCCCCTTTTCAAAAAGAACGTCGGCACTCACCCCCTTGTTTATAGGGTTCTGTGCACTGCACCAGTCTAACTGTTGAATAATCCTGAGCAGAGGAATGGCTATCAGGAATGTGGAGAGAGAATGACAAATGCCGTTCCCAAAAGGCTCTCAGAGCACACAATAAGAAGGCAGATGGGGAGCTGACAGCGGTGGCTGCCGAAGGAGGGCTCAGGGTGGGGGACCCTACTTCCTACCAGGGTGTCTCTTGTATTTTTACCAGAACTTTACTTATGGTGTGGATTTATTAGTTTCCCTAGTCTTCTAAGCAATGAGCCAGGACTCCACACCCAGGGAAGGCTCAGGAGTCTCCTTGGTCTTCCTCCTGCCTTGTCTGGTCAGCACAGGAACTGGTGCTGGTGTGGGAAGACACCTGCCATCTCGTAGCCCTGCTGTGTCTCCAACCACCCTCTGCTTTACTGACAGACTGAACCGAAATCAGCCACGGCTGGAGCTCACTGGGAAGCCAGTGGGACTGTCCTGGGTGAAGAAGCCAGCAGAGCTATAAGGCTGGGAGCAGCAGGATGAACATTCTGGGCAACCTACCAGGTCACACTGCCTCAGAACAGCCACTCTTTCCTCCCCAGCTCCGGGAAGTATGGTTTTCTGGCCAAGCAGCGCTGCACCAGAACCTGGAGAAAGATTTCCAGTGGGAGGACTACCAGGCCCCAGACTCTGGGCCAGACCCCAGGGACATGGTGGCAAGGCAGGACAGGACCTCCTCACACATGTTCTAGTTCTGCAGTCGTGGAGCTGGAAAATGCTGTCCCTCAGACAGCACACGAGCAGGCCAGGGAGCAATGGCTGGCAGACAGTGGAGCGCAGCCTCCAGCCACGTCCTAGCTCAGACTCAAGCTTCCTCACCCACAGAACGGCTGAAGTGAAAATTCCCCAGGGCTGCCCTGAGGACTCATTGAGGGCTCACACTCTTGCCATGTTGCCCACATTACCAGGTCCATGGAAAGCATCCAATAATTATCTAATTATTCACCTAGAATCAGGAAAAAGAAGTTCCTAAAAAACTCTGGGGACTTCCCCAGTGGTCTACTGGTTAAGTCTCCACGCTTCCAATACAGGAGGCACTGGTGTGATCCCTGGTCAAGAAACTAGATCCCATATGCCTCATGGCCAAAAAGAAACCAGAACAAAAAACCCTCTATTTTACCTTTCTCATGGCAACACTAACCCAGACTCCTTCCAGCCCACACTGGTCTGAGCAGCAGGAGTTCTGAGATGCTGCCATGGTCGGCGCTGCAGCACCTACTCTGGGGAAGCAGGGCGCCGCTCTGAGCACCCTACCCCAGGATCCAGCCTTTACGGCTGCTGAAAGCCGCCAAGGAAGCTGGTGAAAGCCAGCCCATCCATCTCTGGGGCACTTCGGTCCCCTGTCTGTTCTACTCAGTATCCACTGGGATCCCTCAGACCATTCTTTACTTACTTGTTCATCTGAACCGCCAGAGGCAAAATACTCCCCAGTTCTTGAAAAGGCAACCGTGGTGGCTGGACCCTGTGAGAACAAACCAAGAAGAACAAACACCAATGGTCACTCTAGATCCTCAATGCACAGGAATAAATCAGAATCTCATGAGTGACAGTGACAGCAGGACTCAGGGCTGAGCACCTCACCCAGCCCGTGTTCTCCCCAGCCTGGGGTGGAGGAACCGGCAGGTGCCAATGCATGAGCACGACCACTGAGGCTCTGTTCCCAGACACCACTGACAAAGGTGGGCCATGAGGTCAAGGCCAGGATGAGCGAGACCGTCTGTGCTGACAGCCTTGCTGGGCCAACACCACTGTCCTCACTTTCCAAGGGGAAGCCAGAGGTCACAGAGATGCACTGGCTTATCCAGGCCCAGCACTGGGGCCAGAACTTGGTCCCTTTGACCAGACCATGCCCCACCTCATGTCCCTCTAATGAGTACGTCACTTTCCTCATGCTGGGGCCCTGGGAGGAGACCTGACCCTCTGGCTTCTCAGATGCTGAAGGTCCTCACACCTGTCCAAAGGATGATGCCAGGCCTATGCCTGGCCGCGCCCTGAGGGCCAGTGAGCACATCCAGGCTTGGGGCAGGGGACATGATCTCCCGTAAAGAGCGAGGACTCTTCCTCAAACGCCTGCAACCCGCGGCAGAAAGACATACAGCAAGAGTCAGCTCAGCACACCACAGCAAACCATCACTTCCTTCTGGCCAAACTTTAATGTGGTTCTACCTGGCATCCCCCAAGCAAAGCCAGATGAAGGAGGTTCTCTCCTAGAGGACGACAGTGCAGCCGCTGTCTACGGCCACCTCAGTTCCTCTAGAGCAGCACAGGGAGCAACAGGAACCCCTGCTGCCCGTGGGAGGGGCCCCTGTCAGTGGGGCCGACACCGCAGTGCTGTCCATACACCTATGGACAACAGGAACACTGGGAAGCACTTCCACTCAGTGCCAGAAAGACCAGACAGGTTGTAGGCTGGAGAGGGACCCGAGGTCATGGAGCAAGGGCAGCTTCAGCCTGCCCAGAAGAGAAGGCAGGTTAGACAGAGATGCAGGAGAACGCACGTCTGCCTACGCCTCTGGAATCTACCCACAGCTCCTCTTCTCTGAGCTGCTCATAAAGGGGGGTGAAGAAGAAGTAGCATAAGCTGGCTAACGCCAAGTGCTCAGGCTGCCTGGAGCACTCCACTTGCCCTGACACAGTTAATCCTCTGGCGCGGCCTGTATGTTTACCCTTCTGAAGGGTGACATGTCCAAGAGGGGAGGACAGGGCTGAGGTCAGGGATGAAGCCTCCAGCCGTGTCTCTCACTGCCTTCCTGTGCAGGTGGGGCCCCAGGGGCGGGGGTCACAGAACCCAGGAGTCCTGGACAGCCATCCATCAGGACAAAGCAGATCCACTCTCCCTGACGGGAAACCATGTCCACTTGCGTGGCTGAGAAAACACCACCAGGAGCGGAGCACCACGGCTGCAGGCACAGGGTCTGGGCGCAGGGTGGGAGCAGGTCGTGTAGCGCCCAGATAGCCTTCCAGGGGGACAGTCACCACAGGCTGACAGGACTTAAGGGGGGGCAATTTCAGGTGACAAGTTTACTTGAGTCTTAGACTCCTTACTGTCCCATACTTTCGATATCTTAGTGAGTATATAGCTACACTACATGAATACAAAGATAAAACGACAAAACTGTTTTCATTCTGAGGAAAAACAAAAAGGAAAGAGAAAAGGGAAGGAAAATAGTACACAGTGTATCAAAAAGCCGAGCTCTCTGCCTGCCCAGAGCTCGCTGAGGAAGGGCGGGTTTCCAAGAAGTCACAGCAACTAAGGAACCAAACAAATACTCGTGGGTCAATCTCCCTTCCTGTTGTCACTCAACACCAGATGCCAGGCTGGGGACAAGATGCTGGAGGCCAAGCAGCAGCAGGACCACTGAAGAATGTGGCCAGCAGCCCAGTCTGGCAGGGGCATCAGGACCAGAGAGCAGGTGCTGGAAGTCCTCCAGGCAAGAACTAGAGCTATCCCCAGGGTCCAGGTCCCAGGAAATGCCAGGGAGGGTGCAAGCGACAAGGGTGCTCTGAGGACCCCCCCAGAGTGGAGGCCCACAGTCCACCCCACCGGTGCCCATTTACCAAGAGGACGGCACGGCTCCTATGTCAGGCCCCTCGGTGTTCCTTCCACAAAGGCTCCTACCCTTCCACCCAGGGTGCACAAAACAGTCCGGGGCACTTGAAGCACAGCCCGAAGAACGGCTGTCCCTGGGCTCTGCTGTGGGCCAAAGTCATCATGGACTGCAGCGCAGATGCAAGCTCTCCACTGCTGATGATCCTCATGCCAAGCCTCGGGAGGTCTTTGGAGACCCAGACTACCCAAATCTTTCTTGGTTTGCAGTAAATTCATTTAAGGCTACAAATCTGCCTCTGCCTGCCACTGAGCACGCATCACCTTAGATCTCAGATCCCCAAAGCTTCCACTCTGTGGTATTTTCCTGTCCTTCATCCCAGTGTCCCGTTTCACTGGGACTCGCTGAAGCCCAGCAGTTACTGAGGAGCACACTCTGGTTTCCAAACCCTGGGGGCTGGGGAGTCTCTCCCAGCCCCGGCAGGGCCCGGTATGACATGTGTTCTCTGAGACTGCCCTGCCTTAACGGTAACTGGCTCCTTTCAGTCAATTAGTCACTCCTGAAACACTCATCCACCGGCTCAGGGGAGGCATGTTGCCAGGCTGTTTCTTCGCCAAGGCAAGGCCCAGGGCCTCTCCAGTGCTTCCTGAGCAGTATTCCGAGCAGCAGCTCTCGCTGGGGCCCCGGCAGTGTGGATCCAACCTGTCTCCGGTCACTGGGGGTGCCCATCTGGGGGCCAGGCCCACTGGCAGGGACGCTGCACAGGCTCCACCAGCTCCTTCCCCGCCCCCTCCCCGGATCTGGCCAGCTGGAGCCTTTTCTGAGACGATCACCGGGAGCACTGGACGCAGCCAGGCCCCCACCTCCCTTTCCCCACTGACCCAGCCTCAGGTGGCCCTCGAGCTGGACTCATACCCAGCCATTTCACTACACGCTGCCTCTGCCTGAACAACCTCTAGATCCGAGGGACCCACACTGGCTAGTTCCTTCGCACTCATACAGCAAAGCATCAACGGCAGGGGTGGGGAGGCAAAACAAAGGATGCCATAGCGTTTAGATCCCACAGCTCTGATGACCCTCACCCCGCAGCCCCTGCAGCTTGTCCAGATCTCTCCGCTCTCCTCACCTTCCAGCCTGAGACCCTGCACACCTGAACCCTGGCTATTGTGTCCACAACAGTTACAGTGGAAGGCAAGCCAGGCACCCCCATCACCACTACCAAGGGGTTTTGATGTTTTTCACTGGCTTCCAGCAAACACAACGGAATGTCACACCACATACCCCACATCAGAGATAGAAGCATGACCATGAAACACACACACGGAGATCAAGGAGGCCTCTGGCGTGGGTGCTTAACTCTAACCCCGGTGCTCAGACAGAGGCACCGTAACCCACCCCATCAGACTGTGTCTTCCACAAAACTCCGAAAGGGAGGCTCTACACTGGCTCACTCAACCTGCTGTGGCCTGGTGGATGTCCCTTTAGGGAGCCCCGAGGACAAGGAACAGCCCCCTAGCTCCTAGGCTGCTCCTGACCTCAGCCAAGGACACCTGTTCCCAGCCCTTAACCTGGGCTGCCAGCAGGGAACAGAAGATCAGGCTGAGCTCCTGGTAACTTCAGCTGGAGCACATGAACTATTCTCCTCCCTCTTATGTTCCCTCACCTCTTGCAGGAGGTGCCTAGCCATCGAAGCCAGAGCTAAGCCTCTCAAGCAGCAAAGCGAGTCCCCCAAATTAACCAACTACATAAGAAAGCTGCAGGGTGCAAAGAAACGAGGCAGGAGGGGCCTGTTCTGAGAATTTCCTTCCACCTGGGGCAGCCGGGGGGTGGCCCACATGCACAGGCACTCTGTCCTGCTGCTGTGGCTCCTCCTGGGAGGTGAGCCCCCCTTAATGCCACTTCCTCAGCTCCAGCCCAGGCCCCAGCAAGGCACAAGCTGCCAGGAGCATCAGCTGACCCATTCTCAGAGCCTGTGATTTCTCAGCAACTGAGCTCAGCCCCTGGCACAGACAGACGGTGTCCCAGTTTGGGGTTCTAGGCCTTGGGTGATGGGTGCTCGCCCCACCGAGGGCCAGCTGTGGTGTGGGGAACCACGGGCCTGCTGGTCCCTGTGTGGTTTCATCACTCCACAGAGACACGAACTCCAACTGCACAGCCACAAGCACCAGATTTAACTCCCCACCCACGCCCCACCTACCATCCTCTCCCAAATAGCTCTGGGGACGAAAACCAAATGAGCATGGCTCGAGATTATGTTTCGGAAAATACAGAAAAATAAATCTGTATTTCTAGCACACTGTCCCACGTGTGCCACACAGAACTCTGCGGGGGGGCGAGGGGGAGGCCTTGCTCGGGGCAGTTGGTGGGAAAGCCCTCTCCACTGCAAAGTGAGGGGTGCGGTGGGATGAGGAGGCTGCGGTGCAGTGACAACCCCAAGTCTATACTGGCTCCAGCAAGAAGCAGGGACTCCCGTCCCTCCTGCCTAAGTGCCCCAGTCTAGGTGGATCCCCAAGGGCAAGACTTTCCAGAGCCTCAGAGAGGGCACTGTCCGCCACAGACAGCCTGGTGCCATCAGATACCAGGCTGTCCTCCAGGGGTCAGGCCCTGGAAGAGACCCAATTAAAGAAGGGCCATGCAAGTAGGCCTGGAGACCAAACAGCAGTAGGCCAAACCACTCAGGGCAGCTGCAGGACAAGGACTTTGGGTCAGGGAATCACTGCATCCCACCCTCTGGGGAATGGATTTTAGGAGCTGTGGACAAAAGTCAAGTCAGAGTGAGAGGACGTTATGGAGCGGATGAGAACAATGCTAAGCAAAATAAGAAGCCAGACAAACCCTACAGAGATTCTGGGGGTAAATGGGAGGAGGGGAAATGGACACACCCCATCCCAGATGGGAAAGGGCTGATGGCCATGGCCCTGACCCACCCATCACAGGGGTTGTCATCAAAGCCCCCTACCATGAACTCAGTTTCCTAACAAACACTGTCCACCCATGGTGCCAGGACCATGCCCATAACAGAAACTGTGAACTGCCTGTTAAAGAGCTCTCACCTAGGGACTTCCCTGGTGGTCCAGTGGCTAAGACTTGAGCTCCCAATACAGGGGGCCTGGATTTGACTCCTGGTCAGCGAACTAGATCCCACACACCACAACTAAAGATCCCAAGTGTCACAACTAAGACCCAGCACAGGAAAAAAAAAAATAAATATTTTAGAAAAAAGAGCTCTCACCTAGAACAGCATGGGGTCATTTTCCAAGAGTTGCACAGAGAAGGGACTGAGCCCTGTGAGGACCTACTGTGTCTGGCGCTGAGCAACACAGACATCCTCTCCCATTATGACAGGTACAGGCGTCATTCTTACAGAGGAGGAAAGGCTGGCAAAGGCAAGGTCTTGACCACTGTCAAAGGGTAAGAGATGGTGCCAGAATGGTTTGATCCCAACACCCAGGCCCTTTCCTCCCTTTTGTGGACCCCCAAAACTCATGCTTTTCTGGCTGAACAAGATGAGAGAGTGCCCAGTGTCTTTTCTAAACCAGAAACAGGTGGGTATAAGCGGTTCGTTCAGTCCTGGAAATACTGGGGTGATTCCTTAGAAAGCTGGGCATCAGACAAGACTGTGAACTTTCCCCAATAATATATATCAGACATTTGGCCTCAATCAAAGCAGCTGGCAAAGGTGACCATGAGGGCTCCTTTCCACCAGATCACTGAGAGAGAAATCATCCCAGTATCCCCAGGGGAGAAGGCGGAGGAAGGAGGACAGTGCCCCATCCCCAGGTTGGCAGAGCCTCTCCACTCTGTCCACTCTCCACCTCAATGGCAGACTCACGTGGAGGCAGAGGGCTACCCCACCTCTCAGCCCCAAAAGGCTCCTCAGCCCATCCCACACCCCTGCCCTGGCAAAGGGCACTGTCTGCTCAGCTGGAGTTTGCAGACCTACTGCCCTCAAGCAGCAACAGCAGCAGGGTTATTGAAAGGCCAGGGCCCACTCGGGCTGGAGCCAGCAATGGGCCTGCCCAGCTCTCTGGCCTGTTGCCCAAATCACTTGCAGATACTTACCCCAAAGAAGTCTCTCAAGAGCCACACGAGGCTCAGTAGCAGCCAAGGAGTCATTTCAGGGGTACAGCATGTGTAATGCCAGCTTCCATGAGGCAGGAGCCTCGCTCAGTCACCAGTCGCACCCCCTGAATGGCCCTTTATGGCTCAGAATCCCAAAGCTGGGACTGCAGGGAGAAAGCCCCAGAATCCTTTAGGCTCACAACAAACTAGTAACTCATGTCCACCCACAAACCCACAAGTCAGCCGGCCCCTCAGGAGCCAATGGAAGTGTGGCCAGTCACACACCAGAGAACCACCAAACTGCCAGCAGGGTCAGACCCCTGGGGCACCAGCTGCCCTTGGTGCTGCATGCGGGCCCACCCAAGAGACCCAGACCACCTCAGGTGATCCCGATCTTAGCTTTGCACTTCGCATGTGGCCGTCCTGGTGCTCCTGTGCCTTCAGGAGACAGCAGATTTCTGGCCTCAACCCAGGGCAAGAGAGCTTCTGCCCAACAGCTCTGCCTCCTCGACTCTTCCTTCTCCACTCTGACCCTTCCTCGCTCTTCCCGCATTAGAGGTGGTTCAGGCCGGCCCTCTCACAGGACACAGAGACACTTCCTTGGCACACACAGAGCCCCTTCTCTTGGTCAGGGTCTAGTTCACCCCAGCACCAGTCCCCTGCGGCTGACTCCTCTCAGCTGGCCTCTGACCCCTGGCCTGCACTGTACCTTCTCACAGGTGTGGAATTGGAAGCCCAAGGGGGTTGTTGCTCCATGGAGCAGAATAACTCAACAGCCCTCCCTCTAAAGCTCCCTCAGGGCTCTGCCTGAAGGCGATCACAAGGAAGCCCTCAAGTCCAAACCAAAGCTTCAAGGGGATCCCTCTCCCACTGACCAGAACGCTGTCATCCAACAGGCAGGCTGGACAAGAAGCCATGAGGCCTGCTGGCCTCCTACACAGACCAGTGATCTATTACTAAGAACAAGAGTGAGATTACAACTCAACTTGTAACAGTCATACACATGGGCTCAGCGGGTGTGTTGGAAACTGTAGATATGGTTAATTGTCCCCGTTCGACAACCCTAAGCTGCCTAGACCATATTCTGGGCCTCGGTTCCCCCACCAGGACTCAAAGGTGCTTTCAAATCTGCCAACTACTCCATGGGACAGAATCCCTGGGCATCCGGGGCCACTAGGGAGCCACGGGGCTGCTCAGCCACAGGCTTTAGGAAGTGGCCAGTGACAGCTGTGCTGGGTGAGGCCCTCAGTCACCTCCCGGAACAGAATGTGGAAGCTCAAGTCACCAAGGAGCTCAGCTGCGCATCTTACTGGAAGGACAGGGCCAGGGACACTTCATGAGGGGGGGAGCCTAAGACCAGACGCTGCACAGAGCATGCAGGCAGAGCTGCACTCCTCAGCCACGGTACAGGCCCTCTCCCGGGGCTGGGCCAGGGCGATACACTCTCCAAAGGGGCAACACAGGTGTCCCAGAACTGCTCCAGGGTGGAACCACTCTGGATGGACAGCACACACAGACCCTCACAGGTCAGGGACGTTTACGGAGCACACTGGCTCCCAGTGACAACACAGGTCCAACCTCCACAGATCTGTCCCCTCCGGGAGAGAAAAGCCACTCTTGCTCCCAGCCCAGATGTCCACCTGCTCTAGGTATTCAGGTTGGTTGGTGGACTGTTTTTATCAACTGCCCCAATCAAGGCTGCTCAACCGCACTATCCTTTCTAAGGAAGGCACCCTTAGCTAACTGTGAATCACCCCAAACCCAGGCCCCCAAAGCCTGCAGCACACCAATGCTAAGTGTCTGTATTTGACAGGGATTTTCAAGGGTCAGAACAGAGACAAATGTGAGTGTCCCATATGTGAGCCTCACACTTCAAAGTCCCACTTTGATCATCTGAGCAGCACTTTGGGGGAGAAGCCCACCCTGTGTCACCTAACCCTCCAAGTACCACCCAAGACTCAACCTGCCTCTCCTTGTTCCCTAATGCATCTCATGCCACCTCAACTCTGCTGATGGCCACAGTGAGTCCCCTGCTTGCCAGGCATGAGCCCCAGGGGATGGGACCACCGCATCCATTTCATACCCATGATGCCCAGCCCAGCAAGCCAGGGAGCGGATGACAAATGGACAAGCAGACAGCAAGATGAATAGGGGTGAGCTTGCTTCTCTTTCTTCCCCCTTCCTCTGGGCACTGCAAGCTTGGTGCCCTGAGGAAGACCTGATTCCTGGAGCCATTTCCCATTCTCCACACCCCAAAACTATCAGCTGTCCTCAGCCTAGCTCCCACATTCCAGGTTCAACAGCAGACAGGCAACCACGTGATTTATCATGGCCCCTGTCTTGCTTCTCTGGGAGAATAACATCCACAGGCTTCTATGCTCTGACGGTGGGCCTGAGCTAAGGAATGCCCCTGTAGATGCTGCATTCAAGGCTTCTCAGGCTCAGAGGCGAGTCAGTGGTCTAAAGAGCACTCACAAGAAAAAGCAAAGAACGGGGTGATCACCTGGTGTGCACCTGTCTGCACAGTATTTCCGTGCATGGCTTTTCCTTCATCATCGGAACACAAGAGGCAGCAGCCTTCACGTGGTTTTCAAATGCCCTCCTGTTATAAGAGCCAAAACTAGTTACGCATGAATCTAAGTAATCAAATTGCCATAGGGATAACCAAGTGATTCGCCCACAGGCTGACAACAAGAGCAGCAGTCACCTCAGCCCAGTGGCCACACATGACACCTAGATGTGTCAATATTAGGGGAACAGGTCCACACTCCTGTACACCAGACATGTCTCTGACAGACAAGGGGTCACCACAGCTGATGGCAAGTGGCCTCCATGTCCCAGGGAAGCAAAAGAAAAGGCCTATGCCCCCACAAGACCCAGCCAAGGCCCTATACACCCCAACTCAGGTGGCAATGGGATCCAGAGGGCCCTCAGGTAGACAGCTCAACCCAGCTGCTGGCTCAAGAGGCATAAGCACCCCAGAGCCTCCCTCAGCCCTCGAGAGCGACCCCACTCTCCATCCTGCCTGCGCCTGCTCACAAATAGAGAAGTGGACAAACGGAAATGCTCTGGTCTCTGTCCCAGCAGGAAACACTCTGCTGACCACTCTGCTCAGCAGGAGACACTCAGCCGCACCCAGGGTGCTGCAGGGCAGAGCCTTAGGCAGCCCGCCTCCCACAGCCCGCCCACCAGGGCCAGTGCCCAGTCACTGCCCCACAGGGAGCCAAAGCACGGATGTGTTGCTAAAAGCGGCTCAGAGAGAAGGCCCCTCTCCTAGATTCAACTCCGGGAATTCCTCAGCAAATGTGTGGGAAGATTTCCCTCCTTCATGCCCACCTCCGCGAGGCACCTGTTGTTTCTGCCTCCAAAGGGCTCCAGGAGGCTTCATGGCTGTTCACGGAATGGGTCCCAGGGCTCTTCTCAACCACACCACCAACGGAGGCTGGAGGTCACTTGGGACAGACTCCATTCAGCCCCTAGAGAAACCCTGCCGACCATGTCCAGGAGCCTCTCTCCCCACCCACATCTGACTGAACCCCTGTGCTCCCTCCTCAGCTGCTGCCCCAGGCCCAGCGCTTCTGCAGAGGTCACAGCTCTTGTGGGTAGGAAACCTGTTTCTGCAGCTCACCCCACTGCCCAGGCTGTGGGGGGATGCAAAACACTGCCCCCCCATCAGGCGCCAAGGGAAGGGTCACTTTGAGGCGGCACCTTCACCCCACGCCACGCCACCCCGCCCAGGCTGACGCCCTCACCTGATGGCCATGGAGTGTGTAGAGCAGCCGGCCCTCCATGAGGTCCAGGATCTTCAGGGTTGAGTCGCTGGAGGCTGTGACCAGGTAGTTCCCCGACGGGTGGAAGGAGAGGGCGTTCACCGCCGCGCTGTGCACTGGGGGAAGGACAGCAGTCAGGCGCAGGCCGGGAGGCCTGTGAAGCCAGAAGACAGCAGGACCAACCAAGGCTTGCACGGGGCTAGGCCAGGGCAGCCAGCACCCCGAGCTGCTGTGAGGAGCCTCCCAAGGACTTTCCAGGAGGGCAGCACGAGCAAAGGGCAGGAGGAGACCCACCCAGAGGGCAGGCCGCGGGAGACGCAGGGCAGGTGGGAGCACGTGGGGCAAGGCCAGGGGATCGAGCCATCCCTCCGCCTCTCCCTCCTCACCAAGCTGTCAAGCTAGAGACGAACAGAGTGCCTGAACATAACCCTCACTCTGCCTCACATGCTGCCACCTCAGGGAAACCAAATGGAAAAGAAAACCCCTGAAATGCCACTACAACGCCCCTGCCCTGGGGGAAAGAATGTGAGCGGGATGGGTGAGAAGAGAGTGCAAACAAGCTCTCGGGAGCCAGTCAGGCTGGGGTTCTGATCCCAGGCTCCCGACTGGCCCACCCTGACACACTGAGCTTGTCTCTCGTTCTGCGGCACAGCACCCACCTTAGCGTGCTGTGGGGATACTACCAGCTGATGCCTGGGAGGCGTCTGTGCAGAGTGAGCCCTGATGCCCCTCTCCACCACCCCAGGCATCCGACGCTACTCCAGGTCCTGCCACTCAACCCCCTTAACAGCTCAAGCCCCTCCATGACTCTTCCCCACTGCTCTAGCCCAAGCCCCACCATCCACGCTGGTGTCCCTCACTCTCCAAGATCTGACCCCTAGCCCTGTAGGCTCCCTAGCTGGGGGACCTTCCTACCCCTTGTTCCCCTTGGGCCGGGAAGACCCTGACTGGCCTCTTTCCCTGACCCTGCAGCTCAATGTTCAGTTAACGCCCCAGGGAAGCCTCCCCTGACCTCACCATCAGGGTCTTATTTTGGCCTCCTGAAGCACCATGAGCCTCTTCAAAGCAAGGGTTTTGCATTTATGTGCAGTTAATTCATTCCCCACTGGGTCCCCTAGAGACCACGTGCTCCACTAGGCAGGGGCTATGTTGGGTCCCTGGCTCCCGGTTCAAGGCCTGACACTGAACGGGTCTCAAAAAGCAGTTGGTGAGCGGGACCCAGACAGGACACACGGGGATGGGCAGTGCGAGGACCAGCCAGCCACATCACAGCTTCTTAGAGCAGCTGCTGAGGAAGACCTGGTACCTTCATACCCACTACTACTGGCCAGAGGGCGGGTGGTGGGGTAGGGTGGCAATCAGTGGGACTACAGTAACCATGAACCCACCAAGTCAGAACAGCCATAAATATAAAGGCAAATTCTAAAGCCAACCCCTCATCCTGGCACGTGAGCGTGCAGGAGCCACTGCTGGGCCAATAAACACCCCCACCACGAACTAGTCTCCACAGAGCCGACAGAGGTGCACGGAGCCCCTCAAACTCCAGTCTGGCCAACATGCAGACGCCGGGGACTGTGGATTCACGGTCCTGGCACACTTAGGGGAGACAGCCAGGACTTTACGTAACACGATATTCAGGTCTGAACACTCTCGGCACCAGGAACTCCCAAGAGATGGCCTGGAGTGGGGCTGCCGGGATCCCCAGAGTCAGCTCCTGGAGCCACAGCCCAGAGCCCCCACAGCCCAACACACTCCTATACCAGGGCCAAGGGAAAGGGGGCAGCACCCTCAGTGCTTACCAAAAACAGGGGCATAGAGAGCAGAGAAAAAAAGTCACAGCAACCCCAGCTGAACTGAACAGGCACCAGCCGCACACAGCAACAGAAAGAACATAAATAGCGCAGAGTGTGACCAAGACTCCCCACGTGTGGGGGGAGCACCCACGTGTGCAGACCCAGAAGCAGCATGGACTGAAGCTCCTGACACAAAGCAGGATTCTCTCTGAGGAGCACAGGAATAGGGGGGCCTCTAATTCATCTACATACTTCCAGAATATATTTTTTCAGCATTAGACTATAGTTACTATGATAACACAATTGAGTGGATGTTTAAAAAGTAAATCCTTCCTTCACCCTGAGTGTCAAGTCTGGGGAGCAGGAGACAGGGTCCTGCAGGCTCTTCAGGCTGTGTGTCTCTAGGCTTCGAGCCTGCTCCTGAGGGGCTGTGCCCGCCAGAAGGCAGCTTCACACTCGTGGTGAAGTTGGGGTTGGGGGTTGGGGAGTGGGGTCGAGGGAGGCAAACACAGCAAGATCCCCTGCGCCCTCAGCCCCACAGCAGACAGCGTGGAGAGTCAGCTGCGCACCGCGCCACCCCCCCCAACCTCACCACTCCCCCATCTCCTCTTGGGCCTCCTCAAAATGCTGCTCCTGGCACTTCTGCCTCCCTGAGCCTGGAGAAGGGCACACTATTCTTGTTTCTGCAGCCCCTGGCAGCCTGCGCTGGCATGAGTGCCACCCCCGCCCCAACCTGAGACAAAGTTGGGAGAGCCAGCAGCAGGATCGAGCAGGGAAGCAAGCTCAGGGAGCACAGGGCTTGTCCAGCACCAGCCAGGGGCAGGGCGTGGCTACCACGCCAGGGCCTCCCACCTGGTCAAGCCCACCCAAGGGAGGGAACTACCCCTCCTCCCTGAGGAAGGGTGCCCAAAGCCTGGCTCCACGATAAATGACAGGAGTAGCAAAGGCCTCTTGGCTGGGGTAGAAATACCTGGAACCGTTGACTCCAGAAGAGGGCTCAGCCCGGCAAGCCAGGCTTTTGGAGATGTGCCAGACCCCACAACCAACTGCCTTTCCCCACTCGCTCAGCTGCCTCATCCCCTAACCCTGTCAGCCTGGGGCAGCTTCTCTAGCTCTGCAGAGGGTGGGACTGTGCCAGGGAGGCCTCATAAGAATTAGCCCTGGATGACAGTCCCCCTGGACGATGGAGGCCCAGCTGCCCCACGAAGGGGTGAGCCTCCTGTCACAAAACCTGAGCAGTGATGGCCCACAAACAATCCACTTTTCACCAAGCCTGAAGCTGCAGGCCCTCTGCCTGGCTCCATGGCAGACATGAGTGACGGCTGATGGGAGGCTGCCAACCGGGCACAGCTGTGTGCTACACCCCACCCCCACCGCTACCCCAGAGAAGGGATGCCAACTCAGGGTCAGAGATGTACCAGCTCAAGGTCCTACAAGTCACCAGGGTGCCAGGGAGGGGGCCTGAGGTCACTGCAGACCCTGCCCCCAGTAGTGGAACAGGTCACAGCTGCGGCTTAAGGAGACATCTGGGTATTCCCAACCTGCCTGCACAGCTCTTCCTGCTGAATCCTCAGCAAACCTGCCCCCCTGCCCAATGGGCTCCAAACTGGCCAAGGGACCCAGGTGCCCAAGCAGCAGGTCCCTTCCAGGACAGGCCACACCAGTGCCGAGCCGCACCACATTCCCCACCCCACCACAAAGAGCTTGGTACCAACCACCCAGGGTGGCTCTCACAACACAATTGGCATCACAGGTGACACAGAGGCTGTGGGCTTACAAGAGCTGTGGGCTCACACGATGAAGGTGCTCTGACAGCAGCAAAGGACGCTCCAAACACTGCTCTGCAGGAATGCTGTGTGAACGCTGGCTCAGGGAAGGCGGGGGAGAGGCAGCGTGTTGGCCAGATCAGGTGGGACAGTACCTGGCCTCATGATCAACCCTTTCAGTCTCCAAAACCCAAAAAGGGTGCAGACCTGCCCTGCTGGCTACACAGCAGCTTTAAAACCTTCCTTGACCATGTCTGGGGTAGGGCGGGGCATCCAGGGGGTTGCTAAGGACCAATGTACAGAGAAGCTGGGACTCTGAGCTCTAACTGGAACTTCTGGAGAGAGCCATGTCCTCTCAGAGGCCTTGGGCAAATAAATGACTGGAATCAACACAGTGTGAGGAACCCGCAGCTTCTTCGCTGCATGACCCAGGCAAGCCTCAAACATCCCATCTGTGAAATGGGGAGCAGCCCTGCCCTGCTGACCACCCAGGCCTGTCCCTGGATATCGAACACACACGTGCCTGGAAAGCACAAGGCACATGAAGGGATCTGGGACAAGGCTGCTCAGATGTCTGAACAGTCTTAGTGTGGGCTCCGAGCATATGGCACCTAAGCCATCTCCGTGGGGACTGGCACTCTTGGGGCTCCAGCGCCCCACCAACTCCTTGCTGAATTGGGAAATCAGAACTGCTCCCTGCAGTGACAGGCCAGAGCAAGACACTCCTCGCCTGAGACAAAGGGTGCCAGCCACCTGCTGTTGCCCAAAGTGATTCTAACACGCCAACAGGGGACGGGAAGTACCCTCCACAGAGCAGGATTTTGGTGGGTGGCCACAGGCGGCCTGGACTCGCTGGCCACACACTGCAGTATCACGAACCAATTTCTCAGAAAAGCACAACAGCCTTATGCACTCAAACCCCAATCAGGGGAGACACTGGACGCCACTGGCCTTAAAAACTTTCCCTGGGGGTCTTAAGGGGTCAGAAAACAACTTCGGGGCCTGCTGCCAAGGGACTGGGAGCCCTTCTTGGGGATTCAGCCTCCCAGGGATCCCCCTGCCTCTTGTGGTGGGGAGACAACTGCTACTCAGGAGCTGGAAACATCTCTCAGGTCGAAGATGCTGCCACAGCACTCCCTAGGGGAGCGGCTGGACCTGAGCAGACCTGACCAGGTCCCTGCCAGTAAAGAGGGTGAGGGGTGGACCCCCAACCAGTGAGCTCAGGTCCGTGAGGTTTCCTTGAGCCCTGGAGGCTGAGCCCAGAGGGAATCCAGCTATTTGTGGGGTGCTCCAGGCCCCCGAAGTCTCTGGTCCCTAAGCGGGGGTGGTGCTTAGGAATCGAATGCTTCAGGCTTGCTGAGTGGCTGTCATGAGAGGAAAGGACAGCTGTACTAACAGACTGAAATTCCTCTGCGGAGCCCGTCAGCCTCATGCACCTCAGGCCCCCTCAGCACTCGACCTCTGATGCCACCTGAGTCCACCCACCGCCCCCCAGCCCTGCCAATCATGGACCTCCCACTCCCACCCGCTGCCAAGCCTGCTCCCTCAAGAACCCGAGGCACCTCTCCCCAGCACCCTCCACTCTTCTCCACTGTTGTGGGTCACCACACCCTGACCACCCTCTTCAGGATACCCCACTTTCCTCCACTCCCCCAGCTCCGCTCTCCTCAGCCCTCCACTTCGAGGAGACCAGGCTCCCAGCCGTCCCTCTGGATGCCTTGTGGATCTTTTTCTTCCATGGCCCCTCAAGCTCAGGGATGCAGGACGTGTCCTCAGCCCTTCTCACACCCCAGATCCGGGCTCAGCTGGCCCCTCCACCCCACAGCATCAGCTTTGCCTAGATCCAGTCTCCAGAACCTATCCTCTGGGCCTGAGCCCTGCCTCACTCTCATGTCTAGCCTTCACCCAACATCGGGCATGGACAGCCCGCCCACCAGGCACATGGCTTCCTACTCAAGCAGGCTCTCAGCACGCTATCCTCGCAGATGCCTGTCACCTCTTCACCCCATCCCAGCACGTCCAGCCAGGACATGGGCTACAGCATGGCATTCCAGGCCCTCCCCTGCGGGTACCTGTTGCTGTACCTCGTCCACACCAGGCACCCGACCCATCAGAGGTGTGCCTGGACTCTCCCAGGGTCACCTGGAGATTTTCCCCATCAGTATGAAGATTTATGTGGTAAAACCACATATCCAGTACTAGACTGTAATCCTCATTTGGATTCTCCCATCAGATCCTCACAAATCCCATCAGGCAGGCTACCACCACCTCTGCACAGACAGGAAGCAGAGTCCAGGCACTCCTCTGCCTCATCACCTCCCTGCCCATCTCTCCCTGTCCAAGGCCCCCTGACCTCACACTCAGAGACAGCATTCCCGCCCAGCACCACTTTGCTCCTCCTACCTGCCCCCATCAGTGTGCTGGTATACCCAGTTTGCAACTTGGGCCTGGCCCAAAGCAGGAGAAAGGCCTCTAAGGCTGAAGGAGAGGAGAGGCGTGGTCTCCAAGGAGAGGGCAGACCCCGCTGGGGCTCTGATCTAGAAGCCGCTGTCTGAAACAGCCATCAGTGACAAACTCCAGGGTTTCCTGTTGAAGCAAGAATCATTCTTGTGGCTGGCCCCTGCCACCTGGTGGTGGTGTGCAGTACTGCAGGCCTGGGCCAGCCAGGCCAGCCTTGCGAGGAAACCAGACCTCAGGACTCCAGGACAGACTCAGCAGCAGCAGCATCACCATCACTGTCACCAACACTGCACCAACGCAACATAGAGAGGCACTCTCTAAGCTCCTGTCATGGATCAACTCATTACACCAACACCACCTATGAAACACGTCTCATCATCGTCCCAGGGGTACACAGGAGTCAAGTAACCTGCCCAAACTCACCCAGCTATCTCCATCATGTGCTTTTCAAGACCAGGACCCATTCTCCCTTCTTGGAAGGTCTGTTCCTTTAGTCACCCCAAGAAAATGCCAGCCTCAAACATCTAAGACTCGGAACAGCTTGTTGGGGGTGCAAGGAGAGAACTCTGAACCCCACACCCCATAACTTTGTACAGATATGTCCTTCTCCACTTACTCCTTGGAAGGAAAGTTATGACCAACCTAGACAGCATATTAAAAAGCAGAGACATTACTTTGTCAACAAAGGTCTGTCTAGTCAAGGCTACGGTTTTTCCAGTGGTCATGTATGGATGTGAGAGTTGGACTATAAAGAAAGCTGAGCACCAAAGAATTGATGCTTTTGAACTGTGGTATTGGAGAAGACTCTTGAGAGTCCCTTGGACTGCAAGGAGATCCAACCAGTCCATCCTAAAGGAGCTCAGTCCTGGGTGTTCATTGTAAGGACTGATGCTGAAGCTGAAACTCCAATACTTTGGCCACCTGATGGGAAGAACTGACTCATTTGAAAAGACCCTGTTGCTGGGAAAGATTGAGGGCAGGAGGAGAAGTGGACGACAGAGGATGAGATGGCTGGATGGCATCACCTACTCAATGGACATGAGTTTGGGTAAACTCTGGGAGTCGGTGATGGACAGGGAGGCCTGGCGTGCTGCAGTTCAAGGAGTTGCAAAGATCGGACACGACTGAGCGACTGAACTGAACTGTCCTTCCCATTTTCGGGTGTGAATTTTGTAAGTAAGCCCATGAACTTGAAACTTAGTCCCAAATTCACAACCACAGTTCTTCAAACTACTCCAGCTCTGACTCCCCCTGGTTTCGCCCCAAACCCCCAGGTCTGTCTACCCATTCAGCCTCCAGCAGAACTCTCAACGCCTCCTGTGGTATCTCACCAGCTCCCTTTCTGGGTCCATATCCCCACAACTGTGGTGAATCACAGTTCTGCCCAGTCACACCTGCCCTGAGGCCAGTTCCATACCCTAGTAGCTTCAGATATTTCATCTTGAGCTCACACAAGTCTGACCCCACCCCCATCTCCCTCCTGGAGCCTGACAGCAGCCCATATTGACAGCCCGCCACCCTGCCTTCCAAGGGCTACAATTAAATTAGGAGACACAGCACCAGGGCTGTGTTTGCCAGCCTGGCCCCTAACAAATGGACCCTCCAAACAGCTCCTGGCTCCACATTTGTGGAGAACACCATGGAACCAGAGGTGGCCAAGGTCCCACCAACACAGACCTCTTTTGACAAACCTCTCCCCTTCATCACCTCCAGGGCTATCAGCTTGGCCCCAGAGCACAGAGCGTCCATTACAGGGGGAGGCAGGTGGCATGTGCAGCCCCTGAGAAGTGCCCCTCACGAGGTGCCCTGACCAGAGCCCCCATTTGGCCCGCAGTGTGCGTGAGGCTCTGCCACTTCACAAATGGCCACCAGAGGGCTGGTGGATGCCAGGTGGCAACCCCTTCCATCCCCTAGCCAAGTTTCCAGACAGCCACGCCATAGACGACCCACCCCTGGAGATCCCAACAGACCCAGGACTCCCCACAGCTAGCCAGGGCTGTCCTCAGGCCCAGTTCAGCCCTGCAGCCATGAGCTGGACACCTGGCACAGCACAGTCCTGCATCAGCCCCTCGGGGACACTCACACTGATAGTGCTGTAAGAGCCGGTGAGTCCGCACGTCCCACACCTTCACCGTGTTGTCCATGCCGGCAGCAGCGATGCACGTGCCACTGGGGTGGAAGTCCACGTAGGTGACAAAGCTGGAAAGAGGGGGCCACCGAGTGCTGTAGGAGGCCTGACTCAGACCCCAGAACGCCCAGCGCCTCCCCGTGCCCACACATCTGCTCATGCTGCTCCCCTCGGCGCAGAACACCTCCCTGCTGCCCTGTGTCTTTAGCGGGCGGCCAAGGGAAGGCAAGAAGGAGAGGGCGAGGAAAGAGCTAGGAGTGACCTGGGGGGGACACTTCCAGAAGCAAGTCCCAGCACAAACCTCTAAATTCGAGCAGAGACACTGCTCTTCAGACCAACGGTCAGCCAGCTGCACGCAGGCTTTCAGTCAGAGCCGGCGCCCCGACCTGAGCCAGAGGCAGGGCAGACCCTGACAACCGAGGCCCAGACAAGAGGGGCCAGCAGGTTCCAGATCATCTGCTCACCTATTCCTAGGAGACAAGCCAAGGGCCCTTGATAGACTCATATGAGACACTCAGGATGGTACTGTGGCCTCAGGAGGGGCCCTGACATGGGGGTCTCAGCCTACTGGGGGCAAAAGCTGGGGTTCATTCAGGGACCCAGATCAGGTGAGGCCCTGCTCAAACACAGGCTCCTCCCTCTCAATGATGCAACACAATACGAACAGGCACCATCTGCTACAAGAACTGATTAGCCTTTCATTTATCAAGTCGTCACCAAGGAGAACATACTAACATCCTTTTAGGGGTTTGGGTTCAACTTCTTCAGACACACATGTCACAATTCTGAGAACTAGAAAATGAAGGAAAAAGAGAGCCCCAAGAGTTTCATGCCTTGAGGTTAAGCCTCTTATTGTTCGTGGGATGAGGCAGAACCTTTCACACACACACACACAAACAGATGCAGAGCCAGGGAGCAGCAGAGACATGGCTGAGGGACCCCAATGCCACCACCGGAGGCCCCTACAGCCTTTTTATGCCCTAGTCTGTGCTGTTCTCGAGGGCCTACAGGTGGGGGGAGAGGATCTAGGAACTTACCCGCCATGCTCACAGTATGAGTGGACACACTCCCGGCTGGTCTTGTCCCACAGTTTGACAGTTTTGTCATCACTGGCGGATACGATGAGCCGCCCATCCGGGGAGAACCTGAACCGGCGGGGACAGGAGTTACAACACCAATCAACAGACATCACAGGTGCCACACATCGCCTTCCAGTCACTCTTCTTGAGCTGCCCAGCACAGGAATGTGCTGGGGCCACACACCCTGCTCTGACCCTGAGTGATCCTGGGCAAATGCTCTTCTCTCTGCAAGATGGACCAGAAGGGTGCCCACCTTCTGGTGAGCAGGTAAGAAGTATGGTCACACACAAGGCCCCTGACACTGCACATGGCAATATGCATGCTGACTCTGGTGTTGTAGCAACAAAGTGGCCCAAAGCTCACTATGGACATCGTTATCCTGTCCCCAGACGCCCTGAGTCCATATGTGACTCAGAATGGGTGAGCAAGACCAGATGCCAACTAAAAAAGATGGAGGTTCTGGAGACCTACCACCAAAGGCCTGGTGTGAGTTCAACACTCATTTGCTGGCTGGGCTGCTCTCACTCTCAGAAGCCCAATAGTGAGGACCTCTCACAACAGCCAGGGACCTCCCAGGACAGAGAACCGAGTGCTCTAGAGGACAAGTAACTTCCTGGGGTCTCCAGAAGAGCACAGCTCAACAGTCCCCAACCTCTGACTCCCATGGTTTCCTGGTGTCCCCAGACACCCTCAACCTCTTCCCCTGAAGCACACAGATTTGACACATGAGATCTGTTGAAATAAATAGAATAAACTAGAAGTAGGCATAGCTGTGTCTGCAGCTTTTAGGCCTTGAAAAGTACTTTCATTACCTGGCCCCACCCCCACAGCACTGGCCCCACACCAGAAGGAAAATCAGCTTCCAGATCAACCTCATCAGAAGCCTGGGGCCCCATCAGGCTTCTGGAACAAAACCCGCCTCTGAGGAGCAGAGCATCTAAGAGATAAGGAGGCAAGCCTCAGTGCCAGGGGCCCAGCTTCTAAGCTCAGCTCCGCCACTTAATCCCTGTGTCAAAGGGCAAGATATTGCATTGTTCTGAGCCTCAGGTTCCTCATCTGCAAAATGGCAACAATGCCACCAACTTGCAAGACTGCCATGAGGAGTTAGAAGAAAATGTCTAGGGGTGGTATGATGTTATCTTGTTGTTGTTGTTATTGCTAATAAGTGGCCCCTGATAACCCACTTTGGGCACGTCAGCACAGATGTCAGGGGTCAACTGTGGCCAGCAACTGGCTAACTTACCCCTCATGCATTAGCTCAGCGAAGCTTTGATAGCTTACAATGTGAGAACTACTAATGTTCTTATTCACAGATAAGGAAGCTGAGGCTCGGGAAAAGTAAAGAGTGGCTAAGTAACTTGTTCAAGGTCAGGATGCAGACACCTGGCATCTTTTCTGTACCCCCAACCCCTGGGGTCTCTCCGACAATCTCAGGTAGGACTACACTCACTTGGCACAGCGGACCCAGTTGATATGCTGGCTCAGGGAGAACAGGAATTTCTGGCGATGAGTGGACCACACCTTGACTGTCTTGTCGTCAGAGGCTGTCACTAAGGACTGGCCATCACTGCAGAAATGGACGCTCCTCACTGTGGCCGTGTGTGCACGAAACACAGTTGACTCACCTTTGCTGCAAGGATGGGTATCCAGAGTCAGGAAATCCATAAACCCGTAACAGCAACATAAGGGCACATCGAAGCTCTCCCCACTCCTCAGGACCCTCCCCAAATCAATCCAGGCCTGAGTGCCCCAGTCCCCAAAAAGGGAAGCAAGAGCCTCCCCGCCAGGAGCAGGACCCCCGCCCACCTCACCCACGTGCACGCAGCATCAGGTGGGATCCTCCCAGGAAGGCTGAGGTCAGCCCAGAGTCTCCCTGCTGACCCTGAAGGGAGGGCCCCGACTGAAGCCCAGCTTCTAATGGCACCCCCTCAGAAGTTAGGCAGAGGTCCTACTGTGACCAGTCCAGCACCAGGGCCAAGACTCAGACAAGCCCGTTCATGTCTTTAACTCACACGTTGGGTACCCATATGCGGACAGTCTTGTCGCGGGAGCCAGAAGCAAGCAGGTGTCCCGAAGGGGAAAAGTTCACACAAGTTATGGCGTCCTTGTGGCCGGCAAATCGGTAGGCACGGGTCTGGGGCTTCATGTGCCACACCATAAGGCACGAGTCCATGGAGCCACTGGCTGAGGAGAGAGCGGACACGTGACCCTCAGCTCGAGCAGGCTGGAGCCTCTGCCAGGAGCTGGGGCAGGGTGGGCAGCAGGGAAACTCAGCTTCACAGCCAGCTCCATCTTCTCCATCTTCAGTCACACCTCCAGTGACTGCTGAGCGGGGGTTTGGAGAGCCTGTGGCCTGTTGACTCTCTAGGCAGCAGGTCCACACAGGAACCGGCCAAGGATATGCCCATCAGCTAGCCCTGCAAAGGACCCAGGTCTCCCCAGAGACACACTCTGAGGCTCTAGAGAGCAAGTCCTCCTAAAACTGGAGAGCCAGCTCAACCCAGTGGGCTTATTACCGTTAAGAGGATCCATCAGAAGGGCCCCAAAACAGACCCCAAATGACTTTGGTTTCCTTTTAACTTCACTGTATCATGAAACCAGCAGTTTCTGGCAGGGGACCTTGACGATGGGATGAAGGGGGAAGCTCATCCATAGAAACAAGAAAGCTGCAGCCATGTATGAACCCTCAAGTGGCCAAGAAGGGGGCACTCAGCTGTAGCATAAGGGCAGTGGGGGGGAAGGGCATACACGGCTCTGCTCCACAGCCTTCTCACTGGTGGCATCTTCAACAAGAAGGCGTGCCCATGGCACTGTGGACAGCAGAATCAGTAAAGGCCCAGGGAAATGCCACCGTTTAGGCTCATTCTGAGGCCAGACCTCAGAGGTAGACAGGGTATGGAGGGAAAAGCCCAGAACTAGGTCCTACTCTCAAAGGCTGTATGATCTTGGCAAGGTCCCCAACCTCTCTAAGCCTCACACTCCACGTGCAGAATGGAACTCAGAAAGCCTAGTGCCCAGGGCGCTGGCTGCTGAAGCAGCCTGCAGGTCTAGAGAAAGCACCTGAGTTCTCACTGTGCCCTGCGCCCCCCATGCCACACCTCCCAGGCAGAAACTCGACATTCTCAGTCCAAGATGCCTCCTCTTACCCAGCTGCTTTGTGTTGAGACTGAAGTCCACAGAGGTGACTGCATCTCGATGGCCCTTAAAATGCCTCTCCAGCGAGGGGTCCTCCTGAGGGAGAGCCAGGGTCAAATGCGTGAAGCCTGGATGAGGAAGGGGCTTCCCTAGGTCCAAGACACTTCCTAGAACAACCAGGAGGGTTTTAAAATGCTCAAGGTATGACCCTTTATATAGGAAAATTCCAAGGAATCACTAAAAAACTATTATAATAAACAAGTTCAGCAAAGTTACAGGATACAAAATAGACAAAAATCAAGTATATCAACAATGAACACTGTGAAGAATAGAAGTATGAAAACAATTTCATTTATGATACATAAAGAAAAAACTTAGGAATAACTTAACAAAAGATGTGCAAAACACAGTGAGAACTAAAAGAAAAAATCACTGAAAAAAGTAGAAGGAGACCAGTTAAGATAAGAGGCTCCAGTTCAAGACGGAATAAAAGTATGTGTGCTCATCTCCTCCTGCAGGAACACCAAAATCACAACTAGCTGTTGAACAGTCATCGACAGGAGGATGCTGGAACCTACCAGAAAAGATATCCCACGTTCAGAGACAAAGAAGCCAAGGCGAGACAGGAGGAGGGGCACAATCACGATAAAATCAAATCCCGTACTCTTTGGGTGTGTGACACATAAACTGGAAAAGAGTAATACCAAAGAAGCTCTCCCACTGTTGTGAAGGCTCTGAACCCCACATCAGGCTTCCCACCTGGGGATCCCACAAAGGGACTGGAAATCCCCAAGGAATCTGACCTTGAAGGCCAGTGGGATTTGACTACAAGACTTCCACAGGACTGGGGCAAACAGGGACTCCAGTCTTGCAGATCACAAACAAAACAAAATAAAACCCAGACTCAGAGAAAAGGAGCAATGACCCCACAGGAGACTGAACCAAAACCACCTGCTAGTGTTGGAGGGCCTCCTGTGGAAGTGGATCAGCAGGAGCTCACCACAGGCACGGGCACTGGAAGCGGCAGTCTGGGAAGGTTCCCCTTGGGGTGAAGCCTCTTGGAGGTCTCTATTAACTTGATTATAGACCCCTCGGCTGGGTCCCCTCAGGCCAAACAACAGGGAAGGAGCACAACCCCACCCATCAGCAGATAGTAGGATTACAAAGCTTTACTGAGCAAGGTCCTGCCCACCAGAGCAAGACCCAGTTTTTCCCATCACCAGTCACTCCCATCAGGAAGCTTACACAAGCCTCTTAGCCTCCACCATTAGAGGGCAGACAGAAGCAAGAAGAAGCACAATCCCACAGTAACTAAAACAAAACCCACATTACAGAAAGTTAATCTCGATGAAAAAGCAGAAAGGTATGTCCCAGGTGGGGAACAGATGGGGAAACAGTGGAAACAGTGTCAGACTTAATTTTTTGGGGCTCCAAAATCACTGCAGATGGTGACTGCAGCCATGAAATTAAAAGACGCTTACTCCTTAGAAGGAAAGTTATGACCAACCTAGATAGCATATTCAAAAGCAGAGATATTACTTTGCCAACAAAGGTCCGGCTAGTCAAGGCTATGGTTTTTCCTGTGGTCATATATGGATGTGAGAGTTGGACTGTGGAGAAGGCTGAGCGCCAAAGAATTGATGCTTTTGAACTGTGAT
>NW_011494876.1:14123832-14124616 GCF_000754665.1 Bison bison bison | reverse complement strand
ATGGCTGGATGGCATCACTGACTCGATGGACGTGAGTCTGAGTGAACTCCAGGAGTTGGTGATGGACAGGGAGGCCTGGCGCTGCGATTCATGGGGTTGCAAAGAGTCGGACACGACTGAGCGACTGAACTGAACTGATGTCCCAGGTGAAGGGACAAGACAAAATCCCAGAAAAACAACTAAATGCAGTGGAGATAGGCAACCTTACAGAAAAAGAAATTAGAATAATGACAGTAAATATGATTCAGGATCTTGGGAAAAGAATGGAGGCAAAGATTAAGAAGATTCAAGAAATGTTTACCAAAGACCTAGAAGAACTAAAAAACAGACAGACAGAGATGCATAATAATACACTGGAAGGAATCAACTGCAGAATAAATGAGGCAGAAGAACTGATAAATGATCTGAGGACAGAATGGTGGAAATCACTGCCACAGAACAGAATACAGAGACAAGAAAGAAAAGAAAGGCAACCTAAGAGACCTCTGGGACAACATTAAACGCACGAACGTTTGCATTATAGGAATCCCAGAAGAAGAGAGAAAGGACCTGAGAAATTATTTGAAGAGAGAATATCTGAAGACTTTCCTAACATAGGAAAGGAAATAGTCAACCAAGTCTAGGAAGCACAGAAAGTCCCAGGCAGGAGAAACCCAAGGAGGAGCACCCCAAGACACATAGTAATCAAATTGACAAAAATTAAAGACAGAGATAAATTACTAAAAGCAACAAGGGGAAAATTACAAATAACATACAAGGGAATTCCCATAAGGTGATCAGCTGA
>NW_011494876.1:14122710-14123732 GCF_000754665.1 Bison bison bison | reverse complement strand
AACAGAAACTCTACAAGCCAGAAGGGCTTGATATATTTAAAGTGATGAAAGGGAAGAACCTACAACCAAGAATACTCTATCCAGCAAGACTCTCCTTCAGATTTGATGGAGGAAACCAAAAGGTTTCCCAACAAGCAAAAGTTAAGAGAATTCAGTACCATTAAACCACCTTTACAACAAATGCTAAAGGAACTTCTCTAGGCAGGGAACACAAGAAAAGGAAAAGACCTACAAAAGGTAAACCCCAAATACCTTAAATGTAAATGGATTAAATGCACCAACCAAAAGACACAGACTGGCTGGGTGGATGAAAACAAGGGCATGTATGCACTTTCATTTACCACATCACTCTGCTTGACCAACCACCGACCCACCACCACCTCCCCACCCCACCCCACCCTCGCCAGAAACTGTATGTAATTATTTTATATTGTTAAGTTAATCATGTTCCCATATGGCTTGCAACTGTAATTATCATTTGTTTTTGTCTGGCTATTGATGGTGAAAACCCATAAACATCTTTTACTAATGTGATTATGTAACGATTACTCACGTAATACTATTTTATCATGACTGGTCAACAGAAAAATAATAGAACTCTACCACCAAATTAGGATCTAATAGAAAAACCGGTAAAATCCACTTTTTGAAATCCAGATGCATAACAGAATTACTTTGAAATTTTTTGAAAAACACAAATGCTCAGGTAGTACTTTTTTTCTCCAGAGCTCCAGATGTTTCTAATGAGCAGTCATGTTTAAAAATAACTGGACTATATGACCCTGTTTTGTCAGTTTTCATTCGGATCCCAAAGACAGGCAATGCCAAAGAATGTTCAAACTACTGCACAACTGCACTCATCTCACACGCTAGCAAAGTAATGCTCAAAATTCTCCAAGCCAGGCTTCAACAGTATGTGAAACATGAATTTCCAGTTGTTCAAGCTGGTTTTAGAAAAGGCAGAGGAACCAGAGATCAAATTGCCAACATCCACTGGATCATAGAAAAAGCAAAAGAATTCC
>NW_011494876.1:14112757-14122610 GCF_000754665.1 Bison bison bison | reverse complement strand
GATATTACTTTGCCAACAAAGGTCCGGCTAGTCAAGGCTATGGTTTTTCCTGTGGTCATATATGGATGTGGGAGTTGGACTGTGGAGAAGGCTGAGCGCCAAAGAATTGATGCTTTTGAACTGTGATGTTGGAGAAGACTCTTGAGAGTCCCTTGAACTGCAAGGAGATCCAACCAGTCCATTCTGAAGGAGATCAGCCCTGGGATTTCTTTGGAAGAAATGATGCTAAAGGTGAAACTCCAGTACTTTGGCCACCTCATGCCAAGAGCTGACTCATTGGAAAAACTACTGATGCTGGGAGGGATTGGGGGCAGAAGGAGAAGGGGACGACTGCCGGAAGCAGGAGCTCTGCCCGTGGCAAAGGTCATGAGGAAGGAAGCTCGGCATACGCAAAGGCGGGATTGAGCCTCAGGAGTCCCCCTGGAAATTCTCGAGCATCTACCCCCAAAACCAGAGTCTGCCTACTTTCTGCTTTGTGCTCTCACCTACACCTCTGACTTTACGGGGGGCTGTCCCCCACTACCTCTCTCTGAAAAGGCAGAGGAACCAGAGATCAAATTGCCAACATCCACTGGATCATAGAAAAAGCAAAAGAATTCCAGAAAAACATCTACTTCTGCTTTATTGATTACATGAAAGCCTCTGACTGTGTAGTAGTCAAGTAGTGAAGTCATTCAGTCGTGTCCGACTCTTTGCGGCCCCATGGACTGTAACCTACCAGGCTCCTCAGTCCATGGAATTTTCCAGGCAAGAGTACTGGAGTGGGGTGCCATTTGATCACAGCAAACTGTGTTTCAAGATATGGGGATACCAGACCACCTTATCTGCCTCCTGAGAAATCTGTATGCAGGTCAAGAAGGAACAGTTAGAACCGGACATGGAACAACAGACTGGTTCCAAACTGGGAAACAAGTATGTCAAGGCTGTATACTGTCACCCTGCTGATTTAACTGATATGCAGAGTACATCATGTGACATGTCAAGCTTGATGAAGCACAAGCTGGAATCAAGATTGCAGGGAGAAATATCAATAACCTCAGATACACGGATGACACCGCCCTTATGGCAGAAAGTGAAGAACTAAAGAGTCGCTTGATGAAAGTGAAAGAGGAAGTGAAAAAGCTGGCTTAAAACTCAACATTCAAAAAAACGAAGATCATGGCATCCATTTCCATCACTTCATGGCAAATAGGTGAAAAACAATGGAAACAGTGACAGATTTATTTTCTTGGGCTCCAAAATCACTGCAGATGGTGACTGCAGCCGTGAAATTAAAAGACGCTTGCTCCTTGGAAGAAAAGCTATGATCAACCTAAACAGCATTTTAAAAAGCAGAGACATTACTTTGCTGACAAAAGTCCGTCTAGTCAAAGCTACGGTTTTTCCAGTAGTCATGTATGGATGTGAGAGCTGGGCTATAAAGAAAGCTGAGCACCGAAGAACTGATGCTTTTGAACTGTGATGTTGGAGAAGACTCTTGAGAGTCCCTTGGACTGGGAGATCCAACCCGTCAATCCTAAAGGAAATCCCTCCACCAGGAAGGACTGATGCTGAAGTTGAAACTCCAATACTTTGGTCACCTGATGCGAAGAACTGACTCCTTGGAAAAGACCCTGATGCTGGGAAAGATTGAGGGCAGGAGAAGTGGATGACACAGGATGAGGTGGTTGGATGGCATCACCAACTCGATGGACATGAATTTGAGCAAGCTCCAAGAGTTAATGATGGAGAGAGAAGCCTGGTGTGCTGCAGTCCATGGGGTCGCAAAGAGTCGGACACAACTGAGCTGAACTATATGATGATCTATTATTTCTATCTGGTTTGTCTCACTTTTCTATTTCATATTCAGTGCTCCCATTTCATTCAGTTTATGTTCTCCAATTTCTCCATCTCTTTTTTTTTAATGTTCTTTGTGAAGCCTTTATCTAGTAGAAAATCTTTTGTATACATACATATAAAAATATACAAATATATAATATATATATTGAAGAAAATTTACGAATTTTTCCTAGTTTTTTTCACTTATCCTATTTCATATTCAGTGCTCCCATGTCATTTAGTTTATGTTTTCCAATTTTTCCAACTCTTTCATTTCTTGATGTTTTTCTCAAGCCTTTATCAAGTTATCAGGTGTAATAGAAAAACTCTTGTATATATATAATAAACAATACATACATGTATTTTATAAAACTTAGGAATTTTTGCCTAACTAAAAAATTTATGACATTTTGATTCCTCTTGTTTCACTTAGTATGAAATGTAACACAATATATCTAATTTTTTTAAAAGATATGCAACAAGCAACAAAGGTTTATTGTATAGCACTCTACAGGGAATTATAATCAATATTTTGTAATAATATAATAAAAATAATTTCAAAAATAGTATGTGTATATGTATAACTGAATCACCAAAAAAAAGAATTCTATTTTTTGGAATTTAGTAATGTTTATCTTTTTGCCAGTTTTTTTAAATGTCCTATGTATGACATACAAAATTTTAAATATATTTGTGTAGGATGTAAGATTAAATTAACATAAATAGAAATCTATTATATTTAAATTATTAATGACATTATTCAAGATGCTATATTTTCTGCCCTTGATAAAACAGTCTCAGAGAAATGTTAATATATCTCACAATTATTATATATATATATATATTTTTTCCCTTTATTTCTTCAATTTTTGCTTTATGTCTGCTTCTTGTTATTGGACTTCCCTGGTGGCTCAGACGGTAAAGCGTCTGCCTACAATGCGGGAGACCCGGGTTCAATCCCTGGGTTGGGAAGATCTCCTGGAGAAGGAAATGGTAACTCACTCTAGTATTCTTCCCTGGAAAATCCCATGGACCGAGAAGCCTTGTAGGCTACAGGCCATGGGGTCACAAAGAGTCAGACATGACTGATCGACTTCACTTTCACTTTTTTGTTATTAGATGTCTAATGGTTTATGATGTCTATCTTGTTTGTGAATCATACCTTTTGTCATTAAAAACATTCATCCTTGTTTTATTTAAAAATACATTAATTTTTTAAAAAGATCCAGATAAATGGAAAGATGTCCCATGTCTATAGTTTGGATAACTTAATATTAAGATGCAATACTCAAGTTGATCTAAACAGAGTCAATGCTGCTGCTGCTGCTGCTAAGTCGCTTCAGTCGTGTCCGACTCTGTGAGACCCCATAGACCGCAGCCCACCAGGCTCCCCCATCCCTGGGATTCTCCAGGCAAGAACACTGGAGTGGGTTGCCATTTCCTTCTCCAATGCATGAAAGTGAAAAGTGAAAGTGAAGTCACTCGGTCGTGTCTGACTCTTCGCAACTCCATGGACCGCAGCCTACCAGGCTCCTCCGTCCATGGGATTTTCCAGTAAATAGAATCTCATAAAAATCTCAGGTGCTTTTTTTTTTTTTGGCAGAAATTCACAAGCTAATCTTAAAATGCATATAAAATATAAGACAGCCAGAATAGACAAAATTTTTTTTTAAAAAAAGGACTTCTCTTGTGATCCAATGAAGAATCTGCCTACCAAAGCAGGGAAAGAGGCTCAAGCCCTAGTTTGGTAAGATCCTACATCCTGCAGAACAACTAAGCAGATGCACCACAACTATTGAGCCCATGCACCTAGAGCAACAGGAGAAGCCACCGCAATGAGAAGCCTGTGCAACGCAACTAGAGAAGAGCTCGTGCTCACAGCAACTAGAGAAAACTCATGTGCAGCAATAAGACAAAGCACAACCCAAAATACGTTAACCAGTTAAATTAATAAAGCTTTTAAAATAAAAATAACGTATAAAAAAAGAGGGGTGCTTCCCTGGTGGTCAGTGGTTAAGAGTCCACCCTGCAATGTAGGCAACACGGGTTTGATCCCTGCTCCGGGAAGATCCCACACACGGAGAAGCAACTAAGCCCATGCACCACAACTACTGATTCTGTACTCTAGAGCCCAGGAACCATTACTCCTGAGCCTACTTGCTGCAACTACTGAAGCTCGTGTGCCCTGGAGCCTGTGCTCCGCAACAAGAGAAGCCAGTACAATCAGAAGCCCAAGCATCACACCGAAGAATAGCACCTGATCTCGGCAACTAAAGAAAGCCTGCGTGCAACAACGAAGATCCAGCATAGACAAAAACAAATAAACCTTAAAAAAAAAGTGGGGGGGGGACGGTAAACACTCACTATAGAAAATAATCTGGTAGTTTCTCAAAAAGTTAAACATAGGACTTCCCTGGTGGTCCTGTGATTGAGAATCTGCCTACAAATGCAGGGGACATGGGTTTGACCCCTAGTCCAGTAAGATTCCACATGCCACAGAACAAACAAGCCTGTGTGCTACAACCCCTGAGCCAGTGCTCTAGAACCCTTGAGCCCCAACTACTGAGCTCACGTGCTGCAACTAGTGAAGCCCACGCTGTGCTTAGCCACGAGAGAAGCCACCAAGCTGAGAAGCCCGCACAATCCAACAAGAACAGCTCTCGCTCCCCACAACTAAAGCCATGAACACCCAGCACAGCCAAAGATAAAAATAAACACATCATTTTTAAAAAACTTAAACACAGAATTATCAAATGACCCAGCAACTGTAGGTAAATACCTGTAAGAACTGAAAGCATTCTCACACCAAGGCCTGTACAGAAACATTCATAGCAGTATTAATCATAATAGCACAAAGTGGAAAAACCTTACTGTCCATCAACAGGTAAGTGGATAAACGACATGTGGTACATCCATACAACAGGATATTTATTCAGTCACGAAATGGAAACATGTACAGCTTTGAAAACATTATAAGTGAAAGACACCAAAGGCCACATTTTGTCTGAGTCCATTTATATGAAGTGTCCAGAATAAAGACAGAAAATAGATTCGTGGCTGACAGGGACTGAAGGGGCTGAAGGAAGGAGATCGGGGGGAGTGGGGAAGAAGGGGAGCAACTGCTTAATGGGTACAAGTTTTTCTTTGGGGTGATCAAAATGTTCTGGAAACACAATAATGCTAACACAATACTGTGAGAGTACTAAAAACCACTGAATTTTACACTTCAGAAGGGTGAATTTTATGGTATGCGAATAACATCTCACCGAATTTATTTTTTCAAAGAGAGAAAATGGGGTCTTTCAGCAACCACCATCTCAGGAATCGGATCCCAAACCCTCCATCCCACTGTGGACTAACAAGTAAAACCGAAGGTCCACCCGGAACAAGCCCCTGAGGCTTTACCACCACCTCCACTCCACCCAGCATCAGAGAAGCTGTAGCTTAGGAAGACATGGAGATAATATTCCAGACTTCTCCATCCAACAGCAATTCATGTTGGAGAGCTATACCCCAGCCACGCAAAAATCTCTCTTTACCCCAAATATCAGTAACCTCAAAGAAGCATTTTGGGGGTACCAGGGAGCCCAGCAAAACCTCCTCTTGGGGAAAACCCGTCCTTGGTGCAGAGCAAGGACTCCAAGGAACTGTAACCAGAACAAAGGTTCCCGTTCCTCATGCCCCGCTCCACCCTCAACACACCTGCCTTTCAACTAGAGAGGGAAGGGCAGCTGGGGGAGGGCGGGGAACAGAGCAGAAACGGCTCCACCTGAGCTTCTTAGAAAGAACTAGGGTAAAACAGTACCCCCTCGAGGGCACGGTCAGATCAGCCCCGAACCACCGGACCCCTGAAATCTCCCAGCACCCTCTCTTCCAACGCCACAGGCTTGCTGGTTCCTCGTTTCCCCCAAAGCTGGGGAACACCATTGGGGTCAAAAGGCCTGCTTCCCAGTCTGGGCCCTCGGCGCACGTACCCAGACACCTGAGAAAGCCAACAAGCCACCACTCAGCGTCACTGACTTTCACAACCCAGCCAGAGAATACCAGGCAGGTTGAGTTTTCAAAACAACCTCTCAAAAAGAGGGGCTTTGGAGTGCTCCCCACTGGCCTCTCGAAGGACCTGGGGCCGAGAGAGGGCAGCCTGTCACACTGACGCAGGCGTCCCGGGGGCCTAGCTTTCCCACAGGGAATAGGGTACACTCTCAACAAGCCCCCGTTCAGCCACCCGCTGCTCAGGGAAACGGAGACTGAAACTAGAGAGGCCCGGCACTGACCCCAAGTCACACCTCCAGTCAGGCCGTACTACTGTCTGCCCAGCTAGGAAGCAAAACCCGAGGGCAGACACTACTGGTTTGTTAGCCCCGGCAGCGCGAACAGGGCCTGGCTCGCAAGAGGCGTTCACCAAGTGCCCGCACTCAGCACCGCCTGCACCGACCGAAACCTGGGGCCTGAGAGGACCGGCTCGGAACCCCGCGTCCGGCTAGGCGCCCGCTGTCCCCGCGGAAAGACTAAAGCTCGAGCGGCCGCCGCTGACAGAAACTTACCGGGCAGTGCGCGGTCATGGCGGGGCGGGGGGCGCCCAAGGCGCCGGAGGAGCGTGAAGGAACGGCGGCTGCCGTTGCGGCGCGTTCAGTTTCCGCGCCCCCAACCGCCGCCAATAGCAACGCGGGTCTCTTCACCTCGCCCCGCCCACCGCGGTTAAAGGAGACGCGATGCCCCAAGTTTTTGCCCGGCGACCGGAAGGAAAGCTGTAGGGCCGGGTCCACGGTCTCTGCGTCTAGTGCCACCTGGCCAGTCAACCTACGGACGGCGCTGCCAAATGCCTCTGTCCACCGTCATACATTCCCACTGAGAAATTGAAAAGTCCAGGAATAAAGGGTTCCCCCACCGACCCGTAGCCAGGCTAAAAAGACCATGTACAGAGCCTTCTGGGATTGCAGTTCCAAGACGGTCCTCATCCTTGTGTCTGGAGGGTACCGGGACTACATTTCCCAAGATGCCACGAGGGTGGGACCGGGATTAACCACCCGAAGCCAACGCGTTAAGGATCCCGGAAGTAGAGGGTGTGGCTCGATGTGCATGTGTTCTCTAAAAGCGCCTGGGAGGCCGGCTTTTCTACCCTATTCAGAGCCAATTATTGGCCCTTCAGGAATTCTTTAAGTGGTTCGCTCCTCCGAACGCGCTTAAAACAAGTGTCTGTTTAAAAGAACACTAGTCACCCGGAATCACATCCGTGGAGTCGAAAGGCCTAGGATATATTCTCAGTTCTTGCCCTGATTCGCTGTGTGACCTCGGGGAAAAAGTAACTCTGCTCTGTGGACCTCAGTTTCCCAGTTTGTGATATGAGAGGCTGTTTCGCAGCCTGGCCCTCTCAGGACCCTCAGCGCTGAGTACCCGATGTAAATTACAATACCAGTTTAAAAGAGGAAACAATGCCGGGACCTGTCCACCAGAGGCCGTCCTTGCTCACTTTCTGCTGTCCTTAGACGCGCGCCCCCACCCCCACCCCAAGCTGGGCCTGATCTAGACTGGACATTTTTCAAGATTTGTGAATCTTCCATCACCTCTTCTGGTGAAGTATGGATTGTCGATTCTTAAAATGAAGCAGGGCAAAGGCTAACAGTTTTGTCAAGAGAATATACTGGTCATAGCAAACACCCTCCTCCCACAACACAAGAGAGGTCTCTACACATGGACATCATCAGATGGTCAATACTGAAATCAGATTGACTATATTCTTTGCAGCCAAAGATGGAGAAGCTCTATACAGTCAGCAAAAAAAAAAAAAAAAAAACAGGAGCTGACTGTAACTCAGATCATGAACTCCATATTGCAAAATTCAGATTTAAATAGAAGAAAGAAGAGAAAACCACTAGGCCATTCAGGTATGACCTAAATCAAATCCCTTAGGATTATACAGTGGAAGTGAGACATAGATTTAAGGGGTTAGATCTGACAGAGTGCCAGAACAAATGTGGATGGAGGTTCATGACATTGTACAGGAGGTGGTGATCAAAACCATCCCCAAGAAAAAGAAATGCAAAAAGGCAAAACAGCTGAGAAAAGAAGAGAAGCTAAAGGCAAAGGATAAAAGGAAAGATATACCCATCTGAATGCAGCATCCCAAAGAACAGCAAGGAGAGAGAAGAAAGCCTTATGTGAACAATGCAAAGAAATAAAGGAAACAGTAGAATAGAAAAGACTAGAGATCTCTTCAAGAAAATTAGAGATACCAAGGGAACATTTCATGCAAAGATGGGCTCAATAAAGGACAGAAATGGTATGGACCTAACAGAAGTAGAAGATATTAAGAAGAGGTGACAAGAATACACAGAAGAACTGTACAAAAAAGATCTTCATGACCCAGATAACCACGATGGTGTGATCACTCACCTAGAGCCAGACATCCTGGAATGTGAAGTCAAGTGGGCCTTAGAAAGCATCACTACGAACAAAGCTCGTGGAGGTGATGGAATTCCAGTTGAGCTCTTCCAAATCCTGAAACATGATGCTGTGAAAGTGCTGCACTCAATATGCCAGCAAATTTGGAAAACTCAGCAGTGGTCACAGGACTGGAAAAGGTCAGTTTTCATTCCAATCAAAGAAGGGTAATGCCAAAGAATGTTCAAACTGCTACACAATTGTACCCATTTCACATGCTAGAAGGTAATGCTCAAAATCTTTCAAGCTAGGTTTCAGCAATATATGAACCAAGAACTTGCAGATGTACAAGATGGATTTAGAAAAGGCAGAGAAACCAGAGATCAAATTGCCAATATTCGCTGGATCATAGAAAGAGCCAGGGAATTCCACAAAAACATCAACTTCTGCTTCATTGACTTCACTAAAACCTTTGACTGTGTGGATCACAACAAACTGTGAAGAATTCTTCAAGAGATGGGAATACCAGACCACCTTACCTGCCTCCTGAGAAACCTGTATGCAGGTCAAGAAACAACAGTCAGAACCAGACATGGAACAACGGACTGGTTCCAAATTGGGAAAGGAGCACGTCAAGGCTGTATATTGTCACCCTGCTTATTTAACTTATATGCAGAGTACATCATGCGAAATGATGGGCTGGATGAAGCACAAGCTGGAATCAAGATTGCAGGGAGAAATATCAATAACCTCAGATATGCAGATGACACCACTCTAATGGCAGAAAGCAAAGGGGAACTAAAGAGCCTCTTGAAGAAGGTGAAACAGAAGAGCGAAAAAGCTGGCTTAAAACTCAACATTCAAAAAACTAAGATCATGGCATCTGGTCCCATCACTTCATGGCAAATAGATGGGGAAAAAACGCAAACAGTGACAGACTTTATTTTCTCGGGCTCCAAAATCACTGCAGATGGTGACTGTAGCCATGAAATTAAAAGACACCTGCTCCTTGGAAAAAAAGCAATGACAAACCTAGACAGTGTATTAAAAAGCAGAGACATCACTTCATATAGTCAAAGCTATGGTTTTTCTAGTAGTAATGTATGGATGTGAGAGTTGGACCACAAAGAAGGCTGAGCACTGAAGAACTGATGCTTTTGAACTGTGCTGCTGGAGAACTCTTCAAAGTCCCTTGGACAGCAAGGAGATCAAACCAGTCAATCCTAGAGGAAATCAACCCTGAATATTCATTGGAAGGACATATACTGAAGCTGAAGCTCCAATAGTTTGGCCACCTGACATGAAGAGCTGACTCACTGGAAAAGCCCCTGATGCTGGGAAAGATTGAAAGCAGGAGGAGAAGGGGACGACAGAAGATGAGATGGTTGTATGGCATCACCGATGCCATCCAATGGACATGAGTTTGAGCAAACTCCAGGAGATTGTGAAGGACAGGGAAGCCTGGAGTGCTGCATTCCATGGGGTCGTAAAGAGTCAGACACGACTGAGAAAATGAACATAAACAAAACATAAACACTGATTAAGATTTGGCCAGGCCCTGAGGTTTCTCATGATATCCAAGTATCTAAGATGGTGTGTGCCTGGACCTGCAAACCAGAGACCAATGCAGTGAACTCAGAGACTGACAGTGGGT
>NW_011494876.1:14105403-14112650 GCF_000754665.1 Bison bison bison | reverse complement strand
GGGGGGTGAGGGGTGGGGAGGGGGGAAGAGTTGGCATGTGGAAGAATGAGTCTCTTCTTTGGACTTGAAAGGTCTGGGGCCAGACACAAGAAATAGATACATTTTAACCTTAAGAAGAAAATGGCAACCACTCCAGTACTCTTGCCTGGAGAATCCCATGGACAGAGGAGCCTGGTAGATTACAGTTCATCCAGTTGCAAAGAGTCCACAGGACTGATCGACTTCACTTTTCACTTTCACTTTTTTTTAACCCTAACTTCACTGTGATTTGGCTTAAAATTGGTTCCTGTATGTTAGAAGGGGCTTCCTATGTTAGAAATGTTCAGGCTCACTTAAGTTATACACTATGAAATTTTCCTTAAAACATGTATAGTATCACTTACACACATCCCAAAATTGTTCAGCACTGTTCAAATGACAGTTTTCAAGCTTTTCCATCAACATCTGCATCTTACTCAGCTATTCTCTTGCCTACTGGCCAAATACTTAAAATGAAAACACTAAGGAGGAAACAAATACACAAAACCATATCTATTACACAGACAGATTCATTCGTTCTTGTTGTTGGTGGTGGTTTGGGTTTTATTTTTGTCCGTTGTAGTTAGAGAACACCTCTGGTCTACAAGAGTTCATAATCTACAAAACTGCATTTATAAAATCCTTCGGTAAAATGATTTTTAAATGTCAGGCTTGCTCGAAGTGAGAGGCAGTGGAAGATTTTACTCATCCTCTCTGGTCTTTCCAGCTCCCACTGTCTGCGATTCTCACACCTCAGGGAGGAGGAACTGAGGATGCCCCACTAGCTCTTGCTCATTTACTCACCATAAAAATGCAGAGGTCAACTCTGACAAAACCACAGACAACCTAGGACCCACCACAAGCACCACAACCTAGACACCACAAGCACAGTCTCCATAAACCAAGATTGGCGGCTCCACGTTCCATGTTCTGGTGGAGCAGACTGAACCCCGTTTCTGACTGGGAACTCCATGGGAGCAGGGGATGCTCAGTGTTGGAAGAGCTTTAATGTTGTTGGGTGATCTCCATGTTGAGGAGGCTCAGGGAGACCTTCTTTTCCAAGCCCCCCTATGGCAGACATGTCTCTGTCCTGGTACACAGCCCCCACACAGGGCCCCCTGCAAGGGCCTTCCATCCTTGCATCATCACTCCCAGACTCCCTGCCACAAGGGACATGTGGCCCTCCTAGGGTTGGGGTGAACCAAGATGGCGCTCTGGTAGCAGGTCTCCCTCTTGTGGGAGTGACCCCTGCAGGATGACCCTCCCTAGGAAGACCCACTGCAATTCAGGGGAACCCACTGTGAAACTGGCATGCCCCTGCAGGTCAGCCTTCTCATAGGGGAGGCCCACCCCAAAGTGGGGAGAGGTTCCATGGAGTCCCCACCCTTCAACCTCACCTAGCTCTGCTCAGCCATCCAGCAGCAGTGGCCACTCGGTATGCACACAGCTTTGGCCTGCCCTTGCATGTTGCAAACAGTGGGTAGCATGACTAGTCACCACGGCAATTCCTGGGATGATAAGGTCAGTGGACCCAGGGGACTCTGGGGCCAGTTTTCAGAAAGACAGAGCTGGACAGTAGCCACATTCCTCACCATCCACTCAAGCCAGACAGGGATGCCTCTGAGTACTTCTACCCACACCCCATAAGTATGACAAGCATGAAGCATGACCTGTCTCCCATAGCCTCAAGAAACGCCACGAGAGATGCTAGACCTCCATTTCACATTGTCCAGGGAGAGGGGAATGGGCAGGCAGCCCAACTATGTGGAGAGGGAATTCCATAAAACTGAGGCTAAACCCCCAGCCCTGGCTCTGCACACATGAGCTGGGAGAGGGAGGCAGACATTCACAAAAGGTATTAATTCAATTTGAACCATTTCCACTAGAGAAAGCTTTCCAGTAGACAATTTGAACAGGGCTTCAGAGCAGTGGTTCTCGGCCCTGGCTGCTGTTCAGAACCTCTGCAAGTGGGGTCAGGCACCGGTGTTTTTTGAAAGCTCTCCAGGTGAGTCTAGTGGGCAGCCACAGCTGAGAACTTCCTCTTGAGATGAGTGGAACCAAAAGAACTTTCTGTGATGATGAAAATGTTCTGTATGCACACTGTTCCACAAGGTAGCACTGGTCACACGTGACTGTCAAACACCTGAAATGTGGCTACTGTGCCTAAGGAATTGGATCTTAAATTTTGTTCAATTTTAATGAATTTAAATGTAAGCAGCCATATGTGGCTAGTGGCTACGATATTGGACTGCACAGCCCTAAAATAGGGACTGGCTCAGTGGCCCTGGGGGCACAGTGTCCAGTCCACAGTAGCCAGAGCAATTCATTGTCCCCATGTCCCCCTGCCCAGCTGAGGAGGGTTTGGAGTGCTCAGTTGCCCAGTTGGTTCAACTCGTTGCAACCCCAAGGACTTTTTAGCCAGCCAGGCTCCTCTGTTCATGGAATTTTCCAGGCAAGAATACCGCAGTGGGTTGCCATTTTCTACTTCAGGGGATCTTCCCAACCCAGGGATCGGACCTGCATCTTGTGTCTCCTGCATTGGTAGGCAGATTCTTTACCACTAGCACCACCTGGGAAGCCTGAGGTTTGGAGACACCAACCCAAACCCAGGGGACTTGGGCAAGACGGAAGGATGCCAGGCCACAGCTCCTCAGGTCCCCTCACAGATCTTTGCTGGCTGCCCCCAGAGCACCCAGGGTGGGAACACAGGGCTAGATACCCAAGAAATTAGGATAATCACAGCCCTGAACTGTGGTGTGGTATAGCACCAGCAATAAAATAACTGACAATTTTCATTTACCAAGGAGTACAGCAAAAATAAGACTGGGAGCTGACTGTGGCTCAGATCATGAACTCCTTAAGGGAAAATTCAGACTTAAACTGAAGAAAGTAGGGAAAACCATTAGACCATTCAGGTATGACCTAAATCAAATCCCTTACAATTACACAGTGGAAGTGACAAATAGATTCAAGGGCTTAGATCTGATAGACAGAGTGCCTGAAGAACTCTGGACGGAGGTTTGTGACATTGTACAGGAGGCAGTGATCAAAGCCATTCCCAAGAAAAAGAAATGCAAAAAGGCAAAACAGCTGAGAAAAGAAGAGAAGCTAAAGGCAAAGGAGAAAAGGAAAGATATACCCATTTGAATGCAGAATGCCAAAGAATAGCAAGGAGAGATGAGAAAGGCTTCTTACGTGAACAATGCAAAGAAATAGAGGAAAACAACAGAATAGGAAAGACTAGAGGTCTCTTCAAGAAAATTAGAGATACCAAGGGAAAATTTCATACAAAGATGGGCACAATAATGGACAGACCTGGTATGGACGTAACAGAAGCAGAAGAGATTAAGACAAGGTGGCAAGAATACACAGAAGAACTATACAAAAAAGATCTTCACAACCCAGATAACCATGATGGTATGATAACTCACCTAGAGCCAGACATCCTGGAGTGTGAAGTCAAGTAACCATCACTACAAACAAGGCTAGTGGAGATGATAGAATTCCAGCTGAGCTATTTCAAATCCTGAAAGATGATGCTGTGAAAGTGCTGCACTCAATCTGTCAGCAAATTTGGAAAACTCAACAGTGGCCACAGGACTGGAAAAGGTCAGTTTTCATTCCAATCCCAAAGAAGAGCAATGCCAAAGAATGTTCAAACTACCGCACAATTGCACTCATCTCACACGCTAGCTAAGTAATGCTCAAAATTCTCCAAGCCAGGCTTCAACAGTACATGAACTGTGAACTTCCAGATGTTCAAGCTGGATTTAGAAAAGGCAGAGGAACCAGAGATCAAATTGCCAACATCCGTTGGATCATTGAAAAAGCAAGAGAGTTCCAAAAAAACATCTTTTTCTGCTTTATTGATTACATGAAAGCCTTTGACTGTGTAGATCACAACAAACTGTGGAAAATTCTTCAAGAGATGCGAATACCAGAAATACTCCTGAGAAATCTGTATGCAGGTCAAGAAGGAACAGTTAGAACTGGATATGGAACAACAGACTGGTTCCAAATTGGGAAAGGAGTATGTCAAGGCTGTGTATTGTCACCCCACTTATTTAACTTATATGCAGAGTACATCATGCAAAATGCCAGGCTGGATGAAGCACAAGCTGGAATCAAGACTGCAGGGAGAAATATCAATAACCTCAGATACACAGATGACACCACCCTTATGGCAGAAAGTAAAGAAGAACTAAAGAGCCTCTCGACAAAAGTGAAAGAGGAGAGTGAAAAAGCTGGCTTAAAACTCGACATTCAAAAAACAAAGATCATGGCATCCAGTCCCATAAATTCATGGCAAATAGATGGGAAAACAATGGAAACAGTGACAGATTTTATTTTCTTGGGCTCCAAAATCACTGCAGATGGTGACTGCAGCCATGAAATTAAAAGATGCTTGCCCCTTCAAAGAAAAGCTATGACCAAGCTAGACAGCATTTTAAAAAGCAGAGACATTACTTTGCTGACAAAGGTCTGCCTAGTCAGAGCTATGATTTTTCCAGTAGTCATGTATGGATGTGAGAGTTGGACCATAAAGAAAGCTGAGTGCTAAAGAGTTGATGCTTTTGAACTATGGTATTGAAGAAGACTCTTGAGAGTCCCTTGAACTGCAAGGAGATCCAACCAGTCAATCCTAAAGGAAATCGGTCCTGAATATCCATTGGAAAAACTGATGCTGAAGCTGAAACTCCAATACTTTGGCCACCCAATGTGAAGAACTGACTCCTTGGAAAATACCCTGATGCTGGGAAAGATTGAGGCCAGGAGAAGGGGACGACAGAGGATGAGATGGTTGGATGGCAGCACCAACTCGATGCACATGAGTCTGAGCAAACTCTGGAGGTTGGTAATGGACAGGGAAGCCTGGTGTGCTGCAGTCCATGGGGTTGCAAAGAGTCAGACACGACTGAGAGACTGAACTGAACTGAAGGAGTACAGCAAGATCCATGTGAAGTTTTAACTACAAGCCCAGGAGCAGTACAGTATTTATACCCATTTTACTGATGGGAAAACTGAGGCACAGAGTTAGTATCAATATGTAGGAAACCAGGATTTGAACCCAAGTCTGTATGCACAGCTTGGACCCTTAATCCTAATGTATACAGGAAGAAGAATAAAAACCCTTAAATAGTTTAGGCCCTGGTGGAAAGAAAAGGGGGCCTCAAGATTTCACCCCCAACAACAGAGATGGGGACTGAAACTGTCCCAAGGTGTCCAATCCCACACTACAAAGTCCTTTGTTGTCTCATATTTTATCTTAAACCATGAATTTTAGCAAATACTCCTTTTTAATATCTTTTAAATATCAAATTATTGTTTTAATGATTGACCAGTTAACTCCAAGTCACGCTGATATTCAGAAATATACTTGTTTACCCCGTGGTTTCATGACCACCACCATCCCACCCTCAGTTTGAGAAGCAGGGCTATAGAACAGTCACTCAGCTGGTCATTAAACGGAGTGAGATTGCCAAGGCCAGGCCTACACGGGGTTTTCCAGAATCTAGGGTGCAGCTGGTTTAAATGCCAGTTCCCAGACCAGCCATAGCGCCAGGTGGAGCGGGGAGCCCATATTTATAATAAACCCTTTGGTGGTTCTTTTTTTTTGGCCACACCCATGGGCATGTAGGATCTTAGTTTTCTGACTGCGCATCAAACCCATGCCCCAGGTACTGGAAGAATGGAGTCTTAACCACAGAACTGCCAGGGAAGTCCTCCCCTCTGGTGATTCTGATGTAGTGGTCCGGGGAACTGATAAACTCTGGGCACCAGGAGGACCTGGACAGCCTGCCCCTGCCTTTGAGGAGCCACTTCTGCTGGCCCCACCCCAGGCATCCCTCATGCCTCCATACCCTTCACTCCTTATATGCTGGAGTTTTCTGTCTATCTCCCCCTAGGCTATGACTACGTGAGAGAGAGGACCACACCCTGCTAATCACAGGAGGGTCCTGGGCACTCAGCCCTGGCTTGGCACAGGGAATAGTCACCGAAATTTTTGGACAACTCACTGCCTGGAACCACTGGGCCTGAGGAACACTAGGAAATCCCTCCCAGGGGTCCCTGTGATGCTGAGGCTCAGAGAAGGGCTTGCTATAGTGGTGGGAGCAGACAGTTCTATTCCACAAGCATCTGTGGAATGCCAGCTGCATGCCCCACTCTGTTCCATGGCCCCTGGGCATTATGGAGGGTCAGGTATATCGCTGCCCCTGCATCCCCTCAGTGGGGGTGGCAGGAGATGAACTAGCCTCTGCTCCAGGGGAATCAGACAGGGAAAGGGCCACCAAGCAGGCTGAGCCCTCTGAAAGTCCTTTTAGGGGTCCTGGCCCAGCACTGAGGGTGTCCCTCTGTTGGCAGGATGGGGAGAAGGCTTCCAGGACAAGGCAGGGGTGGGGATCTGAAAGCCAAGCAGGATGCAGATCCAAGTGCTTCTAGATGGAGGGTCCTGTCAGTTTATCCAGGCCCCTCTCGAGAGCACGTGGAATGGATGCAGGTGTGTGAATGTGTGCAACCTGTGCCTCTGGGTTCTTGCATGTGATTGTGTGTCTGCTGCACTTGCCTGCACGCTTACGGGATAACTTTGACACATGCACCTGTATATCTTGGTTTGGGTTCTTCCAGAAGCTAAGAAAGGATTAAGGCTAATTCATGTGTTTGAGAGAACACCAGTAGGGAGTGTGAGCGTGAGACAGAGGAGGGGGAGCCACGAAGGGTATTATTAAGCAAGTTACTACCTTGGGTGACTGGAGCCTGACGTCGCTAGAGAGCCCAGACCGAGCACAGGACATTCCTCAGGGTCACCTTACCTGGGGTGAGGGCCTATCCACCCACACTTAACAGCCTGGCACCTTCAGTCAGTTCTACACCAGGCCTAGGGGTTTCTGGGACACAGAAAGCCCTCAGCAGGGGTCTCTGGCAGTAAGAGCTCAGGCTTGTGTACCCCAAACGGTAAGTGGGAGGGAGCAGGTAGAGCACCAACAACAGCTGTTACATCACATGCCGATGTACTGGCGTACAAGCTGATGCCCCGTTACATCACATGGACACACGGACTCCAGCGACCCCTCCTTGTGCAAACCTCTGCTGGACCAACAGAAGGTCATCACAACATCAAAGGAGCTCTGGCCTTGCCCTCCTTCCCTTCCCTGAACAGGCTGGCTCAGGATTTGACAAATCATGCTGGGCCTCCAACTTTGGCTGAACAGACCGGGACCTGCTTTGGG
>NW_011494876.1:14084242-14105303 GCF_000754665.1 Bison bison bison | reverse complement strand
GGGGCAGTGGCGGCTTCCGCCCTTGGGCCAGGGTAGAGGCTGAGGGTCAAAGCGGGCTGGGGGCAGGGAGATGGGGGAGGCCCTCTGCAGAGAAGGCAATTGGGGCCTCCTCTGTCTGAACCTCATGGTCCGCAGGAGCTTGGACAGTGGTCTCAAATGCCACTTTGGGGGCAGTGGGGCATGTTGGAAGCCTGGGGTGCCAGGGAGGGGGTATGGTCGGTGCTCCCCTACAGAGGGTCCATCCTGAGCAGGGATGGAAGGGGGACAGAGTCCTGGTATGGAGACCTGGGAGCAACAGGAAGAAGGGGTACAACTACAGGGAGATCATGACTGCACAGAGATGCACAGGAGGATGGGGGTCCAGGCTGTGGGGGTACCAGAACTCCCATGCGGACAGTTGAGAGCAGCGCCAAGGACGGAGGCCATGCAGGGTCTCGGGGATGGTGAGGGGCACCCCTGAAGCCTGCTGGGGAAGGGAAGGAAGGAGGTCAGATGGGAACATGGGGAAGCCAGGACGTGGAAGAGTTTTAGGAGCTAGTGAAGAACACTGGAGGCCCCCAACAGGGAGGGGATGGGGTCTCCCCTGAGGCTGCAGGGAGTGGGATGCTCTAGTGGGTCAAGGAATGGAGCCAAAGGAGGTCCGATAGGCAGAGGCTGAGCTCACAGGCTTGGAGTTGTGCAGATCTGGGCTCCAATCCCAGGTGTAACACTGACTTGCTGTGTACCGGTAGGCGACAGCTTAACATCTCTGAATCTTATTTCCTCCTGTACAATGGAGATCCTAACAGAAACTAAATGTATTACTTTCCTAGGTTGCTGTAACAAGACACCACAAACCCAGTGGCTAAAAACAACAGAAATTTATTCTCTCCTGCTTGTGGAGGTTAGAAGTCAGAAATCGAGGTGCTGGCAGGGCCATGCTCCTCCCAAAGCCTCTAGGGAAGGACGCCCACCTTGTTTCTGCCTCAGGAGTTTCTCAGCTCTTGTGGGGCACAACTCCAATGTCCACCTCCTTCCTCACATGCCTTCCTCTCTGTGTACCTCTGGCCTTCTTATAAAGGACACCAGTAGTAGGATTAGAGCACAGTCTCATCCAGTAGGACCTCATTTTAACTTCATTATGTTTTTAACAACCCTGAAAGTGAAAGTTGCTCAGTCGTGTCGGACTCTTTGCGACACCATGGACTATGCAGTCCATGGAATTCTCCAGGCCAGAACACCGGAGTGGGTAACTGTTCCCTTCTCCAGGGGATCTTCCCACCCCAGGGATAGAACCCAGGTCTCCCACATTGCAGATGGATTCTTTACCAGCTGAGCCACCAGGGAAGCCCAAGAATACTGGAGTGGGTAGCCTATCCTTTCTCCAGTGGATCTTCCAGAGCCAGGAGTTGAACCAGGGTCTCCTGCACTACAGGCGGACTCTTTACCAGCTGAGCTACTCGGGAAGCCTATTTCCTAGCAAAGTTCCATTCACAGGTATATGGGTGAGTTATGACTTCAACATATCTTTGGGGGGACACAACCTGCTACCCACTCCAGTGTTCTTGCCTGGAGAATCCCAGGGACAGGGGAGCCTGGTGGGCTGCCGTCTATGGGGTCACACAGAGTCGAACACGACTGAAGTGACTTAGCATAGCATAGCATAGCAACCCTATGGCATCGGGTTGCAGGAGGATTAAACCACAGGCCTGGCATACAGTAAGCTCCATGAAAAAAAATTCCAATTATAAAATGAATAATTCATGGTGAGGAAAGGTACAGCATGGTGACCATAGGTAATAATACTATATCCTGCATATTTGAACATAGCTAGGAGAGTGGATCTTGAAAGTTCTCATCACAAGGAAGATGATTTTTATGTAACCGTGTATGGGGATGGATGTCAACCAACTCACTGTGGTGATCGTTTTGCAATACATACAAATATCGAATCATTACACTGTACACCTGACATTAATTTGGTGTTCTGTCAATTAAAAAAGGAGGGAGGCAGGCAGGGGAGGGGGTTGGGAGTGCAGGAACGCAGACTGTAGACTTTGCTGCACGTGCACACGTGTGTGTATGGACAGACACAGGTACATGGGAAGCAGGACACTGCTCACAGTTACACCCAGGACAGCTGGTGACCCAGGGACCTCAGCCTGCAATCCATCTGCCAGGCACAGCCACTCAGCAAGCCTCAGGGCCTGACGCTAGCTCCCTGAGCAGGAGGACCCTGAAGTCAAAGCCTTGCTTGTCAGGGACTTCCCTGGTGGTCCAGTGCCGAAGACTCTGTGCTTCCACTGCAGGCAGCATGGGTTCCATCCCTGGTCACGGAACTAAGACCCCAAATGCTGTGCAGTGCAGCCAGAAACAATAATAAATATAAAGTAATAAATTTAAAAAGCCTTGCTTGTCAGAGGATTCCTTGAGAGCCCTGAGCAAGGCCACCACTGACATCATGAGCAATTTCACGGACTATCCCGACACCCAAGGCTGCTTCAACCTGCAGCCTTGACATGCTGGGGGAGGGCTTCAGGGTACAGCCAGCACACACAGCTGCTTCAGGAAGGAGGCAGGACACGATCAGGCCCCAGGGACGCCGGGCAGCCACCCCACAGACCCCACAGAGGACTAGGTCAGAGGGGCTCTGCCCCCCCAGCCTCTCCCCATCAGTCACCTGCACCCGGCAGTCAGGCCGGGCTAACTCCTCTTCTGCCGGCTGCCCTCTTCAGTCTGGCCACACCCCTAGGGCAGGCCAGACCCAGTAGAGGGTGTGTCGGGGAAAACAAACCTGGCCCCAGCTCCCCAGAACCTTCTGGTTTCTGCCACAGGACACCCTCCAACCTCACCCACACCACTGTGAGCTGCAGGTGAGCGGAGTTTATCCACACTGCCATGACCCCTGGGGAGATATGTCCGGATGCCGAGTGCTCCAGGGAGAGGACACAGGTCAGTGCTGATAAGGAACATGTTGCTGGTGACAGAACCTGGCTGCCCCCAGGGCCACTCCCCACTGCCCTGGCCTGAGCACTTGTCCTCTCCTCACCGCCCACCCAGGGCAGCAGACCTGGCATCGGACCAGAGAGCCTCACCTGGGGTCCTCCTGTGTGGGGGCTCCAGTTGCTCAGGCCTGGCTGACAGAGGAGTTCTAGCCCTGCTGGCCCCCTCCAGCTCTGTTCCTCCCCTTCTGACCCTCCCCTTCCCCAGCACCACGTTTGGTGCTGGGAACAGGGCCAAGAACACGACGGCATGGCCTTGGCCTCCAGGCGTGGACGCAGAGGGACGCAGGCGCTGTCGCGGGTCGTGGCAGGCCTCATGGAAGAACACGGTGTGCAAGCACGGGGTTGGAGGAGCGAGAAGGAAGGGATGGCGGGGAGGGCTGGTCCCCCCAAGATCTGAGGAAGGAGCGTTTCAGGGCAGAAGGGGCAGCAACACAAAGGCCCGAGGTGGGGATTCACTGGGTGGGCTTAAGGGACAGAATAACTAGCTGGGGGGTCATCTGGTGGGTGGGCCTTGCAGACCGTGAGGACATGCCTTCCACTGAGTAGGGGGGAGCTCTGAGCAGAGGCACAGCCCCAGGCAAGTTTTGCCTTGAAAAGCTCCCTCTGCCTCCTCTGAGGTCTGCGGTTTTCCACGTGTGGCCCCAGCAACACCTGAGAACTGGCAGCAATGCAGACTCTAGGGCACGCGGCTGAATCCACAGCCCCACGGTGGGCGCAGAAGGGTCCAGGGATTGCTGGTGTTGCCAAGCAGCCTTACTCAGGTGCCTCCAGCCCACCTGAGGCCCTGAGAAGGCAGTGTGGGTGGCCAGGAGACCCACGCTATGGCCTCCCCACCCACCCCACTCCATTCCTGGGAGCTCTGGCAGCACACGGCTCTGCCAAAACCTACAAACAAGAAAGCAGTTCACCTTTGTTCAGCCCGGCTGAATTATATAATGCACATTCCTAACCTATGTGACCACAGAATATTTTTTTCAGAGAACACCTGTTCAACAGCCCGAACACTGACCAGTGCCTTCTCTGTGGCGTACTTTGATGTATCCTCTCTGGACTCCTGCCGGTGCCTAATAATACCCACACACTCTGGAAAGTGCACGAATGTCCCAAGATGACCCTGACTGGACTTGGGTGATTTTTACAAACCCACCGTCCTTTCCCAAGCTGCCAAGGGGGCGCATACTGACCTCACAGCCCTGACCTCACCAGAAAGGCAGGTGGGGGAAGGACAGTGATGTCGCATTCCGGGGAGCTAGTGGGCACTCGGTGGGGGGCAGTGAGAGGGAGAGGCGAAGCAGCAGTGCACAACCCTGTGGCGCCACACCGCCGGGCCGCCGCGTGTGTGACAGTGCACACCGCGCACAGCCGTGGCGTGCAGCGGCCCGTCCCTGCATGTCTGCCTGCAGCAAATGTGACTCTGCAGCTACACATGGCTGCTAGTGTGAGTGTGCTGGCCGTGACTACAGTGGCTGGGCATGTGGCTGTGCATGAGGGGGTGTTAGTGACTCTGGCACCTGTGGGTCCTGGACCAAGTGTGCATTTGAGAGACATCCGGTATGTACACCTGTGAATGACCACTAGGCTGCTCTGGCCTTGAAAATTCCCAAACCTAAACTGTGACTTCAGAGCTGCCAGCAGCTTCCTGTCTGCTAAGACATGAGCAGGATATAGAAAAACTACTTTTTAAATGTAGTTACCCAGACATAATGTGGGAGCCCTCCCACGCAGAGCCATGGTTACTGATGTGCTGGCCAGTGGGACAAGGGCCAGGAGAAAGGCTCAGGGCCTGGGATGGGGAGACGCACCACCTGCCCTGTGCCCATCTGTCCTGAAGCTCCCTACCCAGCCCAGCTCCACAGGGCCTCAGCTGGTTTCCTGACCACTCTCATGGTCTACAGACCAGGATCAGACACGGCCAGCCCAGGGTGAGCACAGAGGATGGCGTGGACCCCAGGGAGGGGCCCGTGAGCCCGTGTGTGGACAAGAAGGGGTGTGACAGCAGGGTGCCTGCAGATCTCCCCAGGGGCAGACTCGCACAAATGCCTGAGCGACCGGGTGCCTGGTAATGACCTTGTTCAGATTCTCCTGCCCAGCCATCAGCTTCCCACTTTTCACATTTGCCTCTTTGGTGACACAACCTGCCCACAAACTGCCCCCAGTTCTGGGGCCTGAGAACTCACCATACACATGCACTCACAGAGCCCACAGAGAAGATTTGCCTGTTTACCCACTCCATTCATTCATTCACTCATTCATTCACTCGTCACATGTTCACGGAGAACCTCCTCTGAGTCAACAGCTCTGCTGAGCCCCTCTAGCCCCCCTAGACCGCCCAAGTCAAAGCAATGAAGGCAAAGTCCCAATGGACCTTGAAGTAGGGGCTCAGAAAAGAGGAACTCAGGGGCTGGGTGGGATGGTGGCCGTTAGCTAGAGGGAAGTGCTGAGCTGGTGTCACAACCAGGCCTCAGCATCAAGCCAGAGGGGATCTGGAGATTGGGTAGATGTGAAGACTGCCCTCCTCCGACCCCGGGATCCCCTGCCTGGGTCTGGCACTTCATGCTGCCTGAACACCAGGGTGTGTCTCACCTAGGATTGACCCCAAGGCTTCACAGCTGTCCCCCAACCCCAGACCCCGTGGGAAAAGGTCCACCTCTCAGCCAGCTCTGGGGACCCTCTCAGTTGGGGCCTGGATGACCTCTGCTGCCCCCCATGCCCCATCCCACCAGCAACCCCACCTCTATGACTTCAGCGAGGGCTTGGAGGCCTTCTAGCTCCTCCCCATCCACCTTCCTCAGGGTCCTCAAAGGCTTAAAGAGTCCAAGCCCATCTTCTGAGCACTGCCTACTAGCCCCAACTTCTCATCCATGCCTTCTCATTCACATTTTACTATAATAACAGTAATACGATGAGACGTATCCAACACGTCCTTGGTGCCTGGCACAACAGGTGATATTTTCAACTCCCCATGTCATGATGGAAGAGTCGACTCACTGGAAAAGACCCTGATGCTGGGAAAGACTGAAGGCAGGAGGAGAAGCGGGTGACACAGAATGAGATGGTTGGATGGCATCACCAACTCAACGGGCAGGAGTTTGAGCAAGCTCCGCGAGATGGTGAAGGACAGGGAAGCCTAGCGTGCTGCAGTCCTTCGGGTCGCAAATAGTCGGACACGGCTTAGCAACTGAACAACAATATCATGAAGCGTAGTGACTAGAGCTGGAGACAACCAAGATCGTGGGTCCCCGTCCGGCCTGCTCCACCCCAACCATCACCTGGTTGGCTCTTCTCATTCTTCAGGACTTACACGGAATGTCCCATCCTCATGAGGCTTTTCCAAATCCCCAGATAAAGCAGCCCCTGTTCTGGCCACTCAGACCACCCACGTGAGCTCTGACTCTCACATGACCATGTGTCTGGATGGGCTTGTGTTTACATCTGTCTTCCCTGCTGGACTGTCCGCTCCATGAGAGCTGGGCTGCCTCCCTGGAACCCGGCTCAATGCCCAGTAAACAAGAGGTGCATGATAAGTATTTACTGAATAAGTAAACCTATTTATCTATTTCCTGAAAACTACCTCGTTCCATCAAGAATCTGAGGTTGTTTATAACAGGGCATACAATTCTATGTGAGAGAAAAAGCAAAGTTGGAATCAAAGATTTTGACCTTCTCTTGCCTGGAAAATCCCATGGACGGAAGAGCCTGGTGGGCTGCAGTCCACGGGGTCGCTAGGAGTCGGACACGACTGAGCGACTTCACTTTCACTTTTCACTTTCATGCACTGGAGAAGGAAATGGCAACCCACTCCAGTGTTCTTGCCTGGAGAATCCCAGGGACGGGGGAGCCTGGCGGCCTGCTGTCTATGGGGTCGCAGAGATTAGGATACGACTGAAGCGACTTAGCAGCAGCATAGACAATAAATGCTGGAGAGGGTGTGGAGCAAAGGGAACCATCCTACACTATTAGTAGGAATGTAAATTGGTGTACCCACTATGGAGAACAGTACAGAGCCTCCTTAAAAAATGAAACATAGAGCTACCATTTGACCTAACAATCCCACTCCTGGGCATATATCCAGAGAAAACTATCAAATACACGCACCCTAATGTTCACTGCAGTACTATTTACAGTAGCCAAAACATGGAAGCAACCTAAATGTCCATCAACAGATGAGTGGAAATAAAATGTGGTACATATCTCTGTGTATACTACATACGTATCTGTGGTACAATGGAATATTACTCTGCCATAAAAAATGAAATAGTGCTGTTTGCAGCAACATGGATGCACCTAAAGATTATCATACTAAGTGAAGTCAAACAGAAAAAGACAAATATCATAACACTTTTAAGTGAAATCTAAAAAAAATCAATACAAATAAACTAATTCACAAAACAGAAACAGACTCACAGACTTAGAAAACAAACATATGAGGGCTTCCCTGGCGGCTCAGTGGTAAAGAAGCCACGGCTAACGCAGGGGACTCGGGTTCAGTCCCCGGTCTGGGAAGATCTCACATGCTGCAGAGCAACTTAGCCCAAGTGCCACAAGTATTGAGCCTGTGCTCTAGAGCCCAGGAACCGCAACTGCTGACACTCACACCCCTTAAAGCCTATTTCTGCAACAGAGAAGCCACTACAATGAGAAGTCCGCGTATCACAACTAAAGAAAGCCCACGCACAGCAACGAAGGTCCAGCACAGCCAAAACTAAATAGATAAAATTATAAAAAAAAGAAAGAAAACAAATTTATGGTTACCAAAGGGGAAAGAGGAGGAGGGATAAGTTAGGGGGTTGGGATTAACATATATACATTAATATAATAATATATTATTATATATTAATTAATGTAATAATCAACAAGGACCTGATGTAGAACACAGGGAACTCTATTCAACACTCCGTAATAACTTACATGAGAAAAGAATCTGAAAAAGAATAATATATATATGTATAACTAACTCACTTTGCTGTACACCTAAAACTAACACAGCATTGTGAATCAACTATACCCTAATATAAAATTTAAAACTTTAACAAAAAACAAAGATTTTCAACCTTCTATTTCACCTTTGACCTAGTGATTTCATTTCTAAATATCCCACAGACGTCCTCACCCCATATGAGGATGTCTGACGGTGCAACCTACTGGAAACCACCCAACAATCGGTTAAGGGCTATGTGGGTGAACAATGAGCAACAGTGCGGTGGAGTATTATTACGCAGTTGTGGAAAAGGATGGGCACTCCCTGGTCACTGACAGGGCTCTCTCCAAGCTATTAGTGTTAGGTACAAAGAGCAAAAAGGACTATGTTCCGTAAGTGCAGCACTGGACACGTAGTAGATGATCGACTGATAAATGTTGAATAAATGAGTGGCATCTTTCTGGAAGGACCCATGAGAACCTAGGAGCAGTAGCAGTGTCTGCGGAAAGATCTGGATGAGGGGAATTTGCATTGTTTACCCTGAACCATGCTATTTGCACTTAGGGCATATGCAAATATTATCTATTCAAATATATAGGGTTTTGCTATTAAAAAAAAAGACAAGAATTCAGAGTGTTCATGACAAAATCTAGATATGAGGCTTTTCTTGAAAAAATGGGAAGCAGGCCTGGCCACAGAGGGCTGTGTTCCTGAGAATGACAAGAGCTGCAGAGAGATGGGGCTGTCCCTGAGCCCAGGGGGTGCAGGGCCCATACTACCCCACCCCATCAGGCCTCTGTGGGGCTCTGTGCTGCTAACCCAGGTCTATGCTGCAAAGAGATGAGCTTGCAAGGTGTGCAGAGTAGTGAGTGGGGCAGAGAAGTCTTCCCCAAGGTGAAGGGGTGGGTATTTAGCCATCACCCCTGGTTGATTTCACTCGTAACGACTCTAAAAGCCACAGCAGGGCCACCACAGTTCGAAGACTGGTGATGGCTGACATGTCACAAGACTGCTAGTCTTGCCCAAGAATCAGTTAACTCAGTACCAGTCAGGCCCCAACAATGCCTCTGGCCTCACCCCCAACTTGGACTTGAGGGCTCTAATTAAACCCAAAGGGAACCCCAGGAGAGAGGGAGTCACCGGAGGCCCCTTGGGCACCTTGACTTGAGGGTCACGGCAAGGAGATGGGTGACAAGGCAAGAACACATTGAGAGAGCTGGGAAGACAGGCCTGGCTCGATTCCTGACTCCAGCTCTGAAACTCTGGACAAGTCACCTCTCCACGCCTCGATTCCCTCGTCCGTAGCTCACACTAACTGTATGCTGTTTCCAGGTGGGGGTGGTGTTTCAGGGAGTCCTCATGTCAGCCTTGGAGAACCACTAAGATACATATTTAGCATAGATGGAGAGGGAGAGAAAGAGAGGTTTATTTTAAGGAACTGACTCACATGACTGTGGTGGCTAGCAAAACTGAAATCTGGAGGGCAGGCCAGGAGGCTGGAAACTCAGGCAGAGTTTCTATATTACTGCTTGCAACAGAAGTCCAGCTCCAGGAAACCTCGGGTTTTCCTCTCAAAGCCTTCACTGACTGCATTAGGCCCAGTCACGTTACTGTGGACAACCTCCCATACAGTCAGCCTATTGCAGACATTAATCATATGTACAATCATATGTACGTCACAGCCACATCTAGATTGGCGTTTAAACAAACAAGCAATATCACCTAGCCAAGCTGATACATAACATTTAACCACCATATAATGTATTACTTCCTTCTGTGCATGAGGAAAATGAATCTCAGAGAGGCTGTGGCAATTGCTTAAGGCTAAGGAACCCATGGAGGGATGGAGCTGGGAGTGGAACACAAACAAGAGTCTGCCTTCACTCTGAGAACGGAGCTGCAGAAGGCGGCCCACATCTGAGAATTAAATAGGAAAAGGCACAGATCTGCTGGGACCACAATTCAGTAGGGCGGTGGTTGGTCTTTGGGAATCACTGTTAGTCCTGAGAAAGGATGGATGGAATGGTGCGGGAACAGGAGAAGAGGCAGAGAGGAGTATTGCTTCTCCCCATCAGAGATGGGCTCTAGAGTAGAGGGCAGAGAACTACAGCCTCCAGGGTCTCCAAGGAGCAAGGAGAGCAGGGCGGAAGGCAGCCTCCGGCAGGCTGAAAGTCCCAGTGCCAGGCAGCCAAGTCCAGAGCCTCTGACCCAAGTGCAGGGGACAGAGAAGGAGCAGGTGTCACCAGTGCGTGGGGTCAGAATGAAGTCTCGCCTCCTGAGCCTGTGGCTGGCTGCCCAGAGGTTTCTGGAAGTGGATGATTTCCTCTAAGGGTCAGGCTGGGCCGTCTCCTTGGCTGGGCACTCCCATCTGCCCAACCAAACCGGACCAACACCCAGAAGTAGAGAAAGGCTTCCGCGGAGAGCTGAAACCCTTAGACGTAGTCCCAGCCTCGTTCCTCCCAGCTCCCTTAATCTCCCTGGGGTGGGGCACTGGATCAGAGGCCAGCAGGTCAGCCCTGTTCTCCACCTGCTGGCTGTGTAACCTGGGCGAGTTCCTTCACCATCCTGAATTTCTGTCCAGTGTATGTGGCTAATCACTACATGGCCTAGACGGCTTCTTCGTGGGGACCAGGGCCTACATCTGAACAGAGCTGCTACTTGTTCATGGTAGTGCCATCCTCCCAGCCTTCTTACTGCCCAGTCCACCCAGGCCCACTGCTCTCAGCCTTGCTTACTCACTCTCTCCTCCTCCCTCCATTGTCCCAGCTCCCCGCTCTTCTGGTCAGAATGCAGCAAAATAAGGCCTTTAAATGCCTGCACAGCCAGGGAGAAATGAAAGTCCTTGCCTTGGCTGATAATCACACAGCTGGTAACAGTGGGATGACCCCCACCCCACATACCTCCCTTGTCTCCCTCTTGCCTCTAGCCTCCCTTGCCCCCCAATTCCCTCCTCCACACTAGGCTCCTCCAGCCTTCTCTGCGAGACCCTCAGCCTGGCTGTTCCATCAGAGCAGTATCTCCCTGATGCCAGGTCCCAACTCCCAGGTGGGTCCCGTCCTTCCCGCCATCATCCGTCCCTGCCCTGTCCACGCTGGTCACTGTCTGTAACGGTCCCTTTCCTAGGGTGTGTCCTCAGCAGCTCAGGGCAGGGAGAGAGGCTCCTTTGCACTGTGCATCCAGCAGTGGCCAGAGGAGGTGGGCTCAGTCGGGTCCCTTCACTCCACCCTATGTCATCACCCCATCACTGCTCCATCACCTCAGGGGGCCTGCTCAGGCCTGACCTTCAGGCTGGGGCTGGGAGCTGAGGACAAGCTCTGGGGAACCACCTCTGGACCAGTCCGATCCTTCCCCTAGGCCCCCACCCCAGACCCTCCTCCAGAGGCTGAGGGCAAAAGAGCCCAGCATGTGGGCTAGAGAGCCGGGAACCATTACATGTGGTTCCCTTTGCAACCCAAACCTCATCTGCTGTGCGGCCCTGAGCAAGTCCTCTCCCCTCTCTGGGTCTTAGTCACCTGGGCTCTAAAATGGGTTAGGGCTACAGACACACACTCAGATGTCTGCAAGGTCAGACAGCTGTCACTTCTTGGACATCACACATCCTCAGGGTTAGGAACCCACTGGAGGGAGCGCTGGTGGAAAAGTGGAGACAGCAGGTCCTGCCTGGGCCAGCCCAGGGGTTCCAGGCCTGCAGGGTGCTCAAGAGAAGCTAAAAATCCGAGTTTCAGTTTAAAAATCTCCAGGTTGCTACATCTTGCCAACTAACTCACATTTTTATAAGCACTGTGTGGGTCAAACAGAACTTGTCTGGGCCACAGTTTGTGGGTGCTAGGCTGGAAGGTTAGATTCTGGGGTCCTCTGGGGCTCTCTGGGAAGATAAGTGTTGGCTTTTGGGGGCGTTTCTTGCTCTCTTTCAACAAGAGTGCGGGGAGTTGTTCCTTGTGGACCACTCTGACCTGCCTCCTGGAGCATCTGATGGCTTTGCTCCACTGTGGCCCCTTCTCCCCCTAGTCAATAGGAGCCTATCCCCTGCCCCACAGATGGCTTCACAAACCCAGGCCCAGGCCTGCCCCAGGTAAGCCAGAGCCTGGAAGGACCAGAACAAGGCAAGTGGTAGGGGCTTCAGAACCCTCCTGTCCCAGCCAACCCCCAAATTCCTAACATAACTCCTGGGCCCGATCACTATCAACCCTGGAGCTCGTGGTTTCCAGCCCTCCAGGGCAGAGCTGAGCTGTTTCCAGAACCTCTAGCCCCTCTACAAGGCTGGCCCCTCACCCACCATTATTCATATAGGCACCGATACCCAAACGGGCACTGCAGGCCCAAGGCCAAGGCCACACTGAGCATCAGTAGCACAGGCTGAAGGTTTTGCCTGTCTTCAAGACTGTCCCACGTCCACTGGGGTCTCCTCAAGAGGAAGGCTGGCAAGATTTCTCACCTGGCTGGCAGATGTGGAAACTGAGGCCCAGAGGAAAGCACGAAGCTTGCTCAAGGTCCCTGGGCTTCATGATCCTTAGAGAGGGGCCCTGCTAAAAATAGCTCCTCGGACAGTGCAACAGCCCCTGACGGTGAAGATGACGCAGACAGGGGAGTCGGGGAGGCTGGGTCCTAGCGTCATTCCCAGAATGGAGCCTGACCTTGCCTGAACTACGGAGGCTTGGGCTCCCCCGCCCAGGACCAGGGTGGTAAGATGAGTGTTTTACACCACAGCTCTGAGGAGGGAGGCAAGACAGCAGTGAGGCTGGAGAAAAGAGAGGGAAGGAAAAAGCAGAGGCAGGGAGAGGAGAGCAAGAAGGCTGAACTCAGGAGAGGGATCTCAACTCTGTCAAAATGGGGCCCACCCACTGAGACAGAGGGGCACTCTCACTTCATAGATGCATAAACTGAGGCTTAGGGCATGGGGTAATTTGCCCAAGACTCCAAAATCAAAAAGTAGCACATTCAAGATTAGAATTAATAGCTTTAGCCTTTGCCCTTCTAGCAAGGTCTCAGGGACTTCCACGGTGGTCTAGTGGTTAAGAATCCACCTTCCAGGGCTTCCCTGGTGGCTCAGTGGTAAAGAATCTGCCTGCCAATGCAAGAGACGTAGGTTCCATCCCTGGTCTAGGAAGATCCCACATGCCTTGGAGCAACTAAGCCCATGCACCACCACCCAGGAGCTGCAACTACCGAGCCTATGTAGTACAGCTTCTGAAATCTGCACGCCCTAGAGCCTGTGCTGTACAACAAGAAAAGCCACTGCAATGAGAAGCCTACACACCACAACTAGAGAGTAGACCTGACACGCTACAAGTAGAAAGAGCCCACACAGCAATGAAGACCCAGCACAGCCAATAAATAAGTAAGAATCTGCCTTCTAATGCAGAGGACATGGGTTCAATTCCTGGTCGGGTAACTCAGATCCCACGTGACACAGGACAACTAAGACTGCATGCTGCAATGAAGACTTAATGCCATCAAAACTTTTAAAAGTAAATACATAAAGTTCTTAAAAAAAAAAAAAAACCAAGATCTCAATCTGGAAACCACTCGTGCAGCATTTCCCAAGATGTTGCCTCAAGCTACCCTATCCCCACATTATGAGGAGGGAGGCCTGGTTAAGACGCAGATTCCTGGGTCTGATTATTTCAGTCCCATACCGGGAAGCTATTTGGCTTGTTGTGGCCTTTCTCATCTAACTACCTAGCTGCATTCCTGCAGCCCAGCTATTCAAGCTGACTCACACTGCCCTCCAGGACAGAGCTGGGTTTGCCTACTCTATGCCTCACCTACCAGTCTTGCAGTCCCATAGACACCCACCCCTCCAGCCAGTACCTTTCTTCTGGAAGCCTTCCTTGTGGCTGGGATTCCCCTCTCCTCCAGTGCCTGTTGGAGTAATAGCCTTTTCCTCCATCTGGAATTATTTACAACATTCTATTTCACTTTCTGTGGGAGTCTTCTGTTTCCTAACCTTCCCTTCTATTAAACAGGAAATTCCCAGAGGGCTGGAAACTTGTTGGTTTAAACAATTGGCCTCTGAAATCCATGACTTCACCTGACCCTCTGCCAAACACAAGTGGCAAGGCTGGGAGAGCTTTACAAGGAGGAATAGAGCCTTAGAGAGGTTGTGGCCTACCTGAGACCAAACAAGATCGAGCTGAGGTTAGAACCCATGTCCAGCTCTGATATCCAGTTCTTCCAGCTTCTGCTTTGCCTCTGATCACTCCAACAGCCCCACAAGGTAGGCAGAATGGGGATTATGATCCCATTGCTCAGATAGGGAAAGTGAGGCCCAGGGATGGGCAAAGCCCTCAGTACCATGTTTACTCTGTTCTGGCTGCACTTGAGTCTGATCTTTTCACTTACATTCTCTCCAGCTGTTGGGCACTGCACAGGGCCCCTCAGCAGGATGGGGCAGAGTTGAGCCCTAGGTTCCCAGGCAAAGCTCTCATCTTGGAGCCCCAAACTGGCCCCAGTGCCACTTCGGACCCTGGTGCCTCCTCTGCAGGTTGACTTCCTTCACCTGTCTGGCAGCTGGCTGGAGACTCAGAGAGAGGCAACTGGGGAGTACTGGACCCACCTTGACCACTATCACTCTAGACTTTGTCCCTCTAATTAACACCTACCTGAGGAAGGAGCTACCTGGGCAGTCCTTTCCTCAGGAGAAGGAGAGAGCAACCCTGAGCCCGGTGCAGGCCCAGCACAACCAAGCCCAAGTTAAGCTGGGAAAAGTGTGGAGCAAGGAGGCCACGCTGGTGTTCCTGATAGGGCTTTGTCAAGCTGTACCCTAAAGGTGTGGTCTGGGGGAGACTCAAAGGAGATAGGGCCAGTTAAACTCTGGGAGAAAGCCCTGAGTCACCCAGTTGGTGCCCAGACCGGGCGGCCAGCAAGGGACTTTGGGCAGCCCACAATGGAAAATAATCAATATGTGCCAAACCCAAACTACGGGTCAGACCCCATGCTTCCACCGCCGGCCCCCCTGAATGTGTAGTGTGTGGGTTCCATCCAGCCCTGTTCCTTGTGCTCCTTCTCTGCATCAGGTTAAGTCCCTTTATCTCAGACCACAAAGTGCAACGGATAGGTCTGCTTCTGCTCCTAGAATCCCTCCCTCCAGGTCCCTGGGAATCACCCCCAGGACCACACCATGCCTAAGTCAGTCCAGTCCCATCTCCTCCGGGAAGCCTCCCCTGTCCCTCCCTTTCCCCCACTCCCACCCACATAAAAACAAGCCTGGGTGAGTCAGATACTGCTTATTACCCTGGTCTGGAACTCCTAGTTTCCTCTCTCTCCTCTATTCCCAAGGTACCTATTTTTAGAGCCGTATTACCCCTCAGTTGCCCTAGAGGTGTCCCCCCCCCCCCAATCTCTGCCCTTTTATGCCCCACAAATGGTTCTGAAGCATAGGGGTACTTGGTGGGGGAAGCGGCAAGGTGGTGCGGGATGAAGGTATCCGCTCCTGTACAGCACTGCACTTCATCCCCACTACTGGCAGTCCCAGTTATCCAGTCAAAGTCCAAGGAGCGCCCCGCGCCTCGCCCCGCCCTGCCCTTTCCGCGGCACGCCTGCGCAGAAGCCGCACTCGTCCACGGCGCATGCGCAGCTGCCCATCTGAGTGTATATTAGGACGACAGGGATCACGGCCTGAGGGTTCTCGCAGACAAGGGCAAGGCTTGGTTCGACGCTTCCACTTGGGTACCTGCGGCCTCCGCCACCTCCACCGAGTTCCCCGCGCAGGTGAGGGCCCCGCGCTCTGCGTGCGGCGCAGCCGGGGGCAACCCGATCCCCGCGTGCCCTGCCTGCCGGCGCCCCGCTGCCCTAGCCGTTGGGACCCCATCCCCCACCGCACTAATCACCCTCCACCTCGGGGTCAACTTTTTTTGTCCCGATCTCCTACCACATCGGCCCCTTCCGCCATTCCCCATTTAACCGACCACTTTCGAATGGCCATTTGCCACTTAACCGACTGCTTTCGAATCCCTGTCTTAGACACCTCGTTAATCTCGAGTCCTAGACACTTCCTCCCCTACCTCTACCCGTTAACTTCTGGCCTCCCCTGCCCAGGACCACCGCTTTCCGCCAGACCCAAGGCCCTCGTTTTTTAACCCTTGCTTCTTCCCAGTTAGTCCAAGCGGCATTTCCCCTTGTACCCTTGGCCTTCTGTACGCCTCTCCTTTCTCAGTTATGCCCAGTTCATGGAACTGTAGGGGCATACCCTCGGGGAAATCCTGGCCTCAGGAACCCCGGGCTGGACTGGATGCCTTCTTGAGAGTTTTGGGAGTGTGTGGGGACCAGGAGAAGATCAGGATCCCTAAGAGTCCTCTCTGCCTGGATGGATGACAGTGGCTTCTTCCCTGGCCTCACTTCACCACCTGGGTGGGTGCCAAGGTGTCTTGTCTGCACTGTGCATCTTTCTCAAGGAGCCTCTGACTTCCCAAACCTGTTCCCTCATGTCCCAGCCCCTTGGTTATTACTCATCATTATTTACGGTATTTGGTAAAGTAGCTTTGCAGGTGCCTTTTTAAGTAGCTGGGGAATGAAGAAGATGGTGATCTGGGTTGCGTGTGGTCACCACTTCTTAGTCTCTCATCAGCGCTGTCCTTAGACATTTTTGAGTGAGACTCGTTAGTATCCCAGGGTACCCTTGCTACAGACTTCAGGTGACAATCCAGTGACCTTGGGGTGGTATTTGCACAAATATTAACAAGTGTTGGTGTCACTCCTCATCTTTGTGCAGGATCAGTGTACCTCCGGGAGATGGAGACTGTTGTTCGTCGCTGCCCATTCTTATCCCGAGTGCCTCAAGCCTTTCTGCAGAAGGCAGGCAAATCTCTATTGTTCTATGCCCAAAACTGCCCTAAGATGATGGAAATTGGGGCCAAGCCAGCCCCTCGGGCCCTGTCCACTTCAGCAGTACTCTGCCAGCAGGTCACAGAAACCCCTCCAGCTAATGAGAGTAAGTGTCCTTAGCAATGAAGTAGAGGGTGGTGGGATGTCTGCATTCATTACAAGACCCTGGAAGCAGTTCTTGTGCACAGTGCTGACGAGGGTCACGCTGAGGGGGTTACTGTGTGCCAGGCTCAGTTCTTTGCATAGATTATCTCATGGAATCATCATCCTAACCCCACAAAGTAGGCACTTTTAGTTTTCACATCTTTAAAGGTGAAACAGTGGCCAGTGTTCCACCTTATGGATTGCATGTTGGTATCTGTTGGGAGTTTGTCAGTGCCTCATTCATGGAAGCCTAAGAATCTAGAATCTTTCTGTAAAGATGGAATCTAGAAGTCTGTAACTTCTAAAGTTGTGATTTTCTTCTTCTTTTTTTTCCTTGCCTTTGCTATGTTGCCTGACCTGTGCCTTTTGCCCTCAACTGCTTTCTCTGTGCTATGCCTTCCCAAATTCCTGCTAATTACTTAGGCAGTCACCCCCCTTTTTTTTTTTAATCACTTGTTTATTTGGCTACACCAAGGTCTTAGTTGCGACATGTGAAATCTAGTTCCCTGACCAGGGATCCATCCCAAGCCTCCGGCACTGGGGAGCAGAGTCTCAGCCACTAGACCATAAGGGAAGTCTGAGTCACTTATCTTATACTTTTATCTTTTTGTCTGGCTCCAGACCATGTGGGCTATTCCAGACTAAACCATCTTCAAAGTCAATTCTGTTAGTTGCTCAGTTGAGTCTGACTCTTTTGTGACCCCATGGGCTATAGCCTGTCACGCTCCTCTGTCCACAGGATTCTCCAGGCAAGAGTACTGGAGTGGCTTGCCATTTCCTTCTCCAAGCAGGTTCTGTACCATCTGAGCCACCAGGGAAACCCAGAAAGTCAACTGTGCCTGTGTGCTTTTCAGTTACGTTAGGCTACACTGAGGCATCTAGCAACCCCTGAATCTCACGGGCTTAACACACAAAAGATTTCTATCTTGTTCATACAAGGCAGGTCATCTTGTTCACACTTTGGGTCATCAAGGCCATTTTCTTCTAAGCAGTGACCTGGGGTTCACACTTTGGTGTCCTACAGCTTTACCGCTGAAATAGATGGCTTTTGGGTCACTATTGCATGAGGGGAAAGTGAGAAGGTCTCAAATCAGCTCATCTTTTAAAAACTTCATAACAGTAAATTTCAATTTTGAACAACAATAATCAGTGAGAGCCAATTTTGTTTCACTTGTGTCCCCATTTAGCCGCTGTTAACGGAGAAGGCAATGGCACCCTACTCCAGTACTCTTGCCTGGAAAATCCCATGGACGGAGGAGCCTGGTGGGCTGCAGTCCATGGGGTTGCTAAGAGTCAGACACGACTGAGCGACTTCACTTTCACTTTCACTCCCACTGTACTATTTTGAAACTGGTTCCAGAAATCTCCTCTGTAAATATCAGTATTGTACCTTTAAAAGATATGAGTTCTAAACCCACCATCACAGTACCATTATCACATCTAAAAGATGATGCAGTTTCCTAATGTCATCAGATACTCACTGATCCCCACCAGCTCTTGGGTATTTTAGCCAGGAAGCAACATATAACAGCTATTGGCCAGAACTAGTAACAGAGCTCCAAATAAATGCAAGCAGGCTGTCCTTATTCTTTTACATTTTTTTTTTTTTTTTACTGTGGCCAAGTACATATAAAACTTCCCATTGCAACCACTTTTAAGTATACAGTGGTATTAAGTATATTCATATTGTTCTGCAGCCATCACCACCATGCAATGTCCAGAACTCTTTTCAGTGTCCCAGACTGAAACTCTGTGGCAACTCAATCCTAACTCCCCCCGCCCCCATTTTCCTCCCCCAGCCCCTGGCAGACATGATTGAACTTTCTCTGACTTTGACTACTCTAGAAATGTCACTTAAGTGGAATCATACAGAATTTGTTAAAGTAGTAATTTTTCAACACATATATCTTTGTATATTAATTTTAAAATTTTGTTTTTAAGAAAGAGATCAGAGATTTAGTTCTAGTCTTTTCCAGGAGAGAATTCAACTTTTCAGATTCCACTTAATTCTGGGGAATAATTTACCCTACAGGCTTGTTAGGTATGTTCTTTGAGTGTGAACTTGTAAGAAAAGAATGTTTTTTTCTTTTAGTAGAAAGGATTTAATCCTTTGTAGGATTTTTTTTCCTCCTTACCATTGTTTAGGAATTAGTTATGGCTTTTTTTAACTGAACAATCAAAACCCTGTTTTACCAGTCTCTTAACAATAGATTCCTCTTGTATTCCTGGTTGAGTAAAATGTGACTTGTCCACTTGATAGACTATTATGTAACCATCCCAGATGATACTCAAAATATTTACTAGCTTACATAGATCTTTATAATGAAAAGGGCATATTAAAACAAGCATACAGGTGGCTCAGCTGGTAAAGAATCTGCCTGCAGTGGGGGAGACCTGAGTTCGATCCCTGGGTTGGGAAGATCCGCTGGAGAAGGGAACAGCTACCCACTTCAGTATTCTGGCCAGAAATCCATGGACTACATAGTCCATGGGGTCACAAAGAGTCAGACATGACTAGGCGACTTTCACTTCAACAACATACAGAAAAAGTAAAACTTTTTCTAAACCTGTACAAAAGGGGAAAAGACAGTTAATATGCCAAGTTGTCTGCAGTGGTTATGGCAGGGGGTTGTTTGTTTTCTGGTTTTCTGGTGTTTTTGTTTTGCCACACTGCAAAGCATGTGCAACTTCCCCAACCAGGGACCTGTGCCCCCTGTAGTAGAATTGTGGAGTCTTAGCCACTACACCACCAGGGAAGTCCTGAAATGGTTATTTTTTTTTTTTTAATGGTTATATTTTGAATGATAGAACTCTGTTTTTCTAGACTTCCTACAATGAATATGTATTTAATGACTCTTACAGTGAATGAAATGAACTTGAAAGCAATTTTTTTGGCCATGCCACATGGCACACGAGATCATAGTTCCCTGATCAGGGATTGAACCTGTGCCCTCCTGTAATGGAAATGCAGAGTCCTAACCACTGGACTGCCAAGAAAGTCCCATTTCTGGGTTTTTTTTTTTTTACTTTACTTTTAGAAGATTTTGATAAAAACTATATTACTGTATGGAGACATCTTACCCAAGTTATAGGAGAGCCTGGCCTATGACTCACAGGAATATCCCAGGATGATGAAGAAAGACTTCCAGAAGGAAGATGAACACATTTGCTCAAGGAGAGAGGGAAGTCTAGGAAATTAATTCCCAGCCAACTGTGTTAAGTCATGAACTTCTTTGAGCCATTTAGAGAAAACTGATAGTTTATATGTTAAGCAACAGCACGCTTTTGGTCAAGAATCTAAACCAATGTTTTTGGTCTAGAAAATATTAGTAGAGAAAAAGCTGTATGACTATTTCCAATTACTTCAAGAGTGTGTCCTCTCATGAAATATGCTGAGTGTACTTGGGCAGATTTACTGAAAATAATCCAGCTCAAGAATGCAGGGCCGTTTAGAACTAGAGAGTACTACTTTGGGGATTGATAAGTGAGAGGTACTGTGGGTTTGAGCAGTAGGTGGACTGTGCCAGTTAACTCTTCACCGGAGCATTGTTTCCAGTGAGACAGAAGAGAAAGCAGTTGAATTTGCAGAACCCAGGTGTCTGGATCCTGAGGTAGAGGAAGTATAAAGTGTGTCTTCGAGGCAACAAGAGAAAGAAACAAGTGGGCTTCTGTGTCCCGAGCAGCCAGATCCGATGCTTCAGTTTTTCCGTTTCCCCCTCAGAGGACAAAGCCGCCAAAGCCGAAGTGCAGCAGGCTCCTGATGGGTCCCAGCAGACTGCAGATGGCACGCAGCTTCCGTCTGGACACCCTTCCCTCGCCTCGAGCCAGGGCACTGGGAGCAAATGCCCTTTCCTGGCAGCCGAGATGAGCCAGGGCGGCAGCAGTGTCTTCCGCAAAGCCAGCCTGGCGCTTCAGGAAGATGTGCAGGAGATGCATGCCGTGAGGGAAGGTAAACTGACAGGGACCCTCACAAGAGTGAAGAGGCCCTTCGGCTCCTCCAGACCCTCAGATTTGTCTGAGCTATTACTAGGGGAGTTTTTGTGTCCGCATCTTCCTCTTTTAGGGCCAAGGAGAAAGGTCATCCAGATAGGGGACTGTGTGGTAAATGTGGGAGTTTCTTTACTCTTTGTGTTGTGTAGGGTGTGACCAGCTTTTACAGTAACTAATTTCTGAAAATACCCCGCAGGCATAA
>NW_011494876.1:14056171-14084142 GCF_000754665.1 Bison bison bison | reverse complement strand
GGCATAAACTGTTAACTGGTTGCCCTGTGTTTCTTTCCCATCATCTGGTGGGATAAAAGGGAAAAAACAGTGTAACTACAATTAGTGCTGGTCTTAGGACTCCCAAGGTAGCCTTTATTCCATTTGTGGCTGTATCCATGGAACACACAAGGTCCCCAAGAAACCTCGCCAGCAGAAATGATCAAATGGCTGGAATTGTTTTCTATAAAGAAAATTGTCTCAGTTAGGGTTGGGGGGGGTGCAGTGGGGAAGGCATACTAACCAGCCAGGGGGCAAAAAAAAAAAGCTTCAGAGTTTAATGTTCCTCAAAGCTGGCTGGTAGCTCTGAAAACAAAATCAAACAGTAACTAAAGAAGAGAGGCTTCATATATTCAGTTACATCTCACTTTGGTTATGATGGGCTATTTTTGTGAACTAGGCAGTAAGCCATTTTTGACAATATGTCTGGAAGGTATTGTGGACTCAGAATAGAACACTGATCCCCTGTGCCTCTTGTTACTTGTTTTCCAGAGGTTGCCCAAACTTCAGTGAATCCCAGTGTGATTAACGTGAAGACCGAAGGAGGGGAGCTGAATGGACTGTTGAAGAACTTTCAGGATATCATGCGAAAGCAACGACCAGAAAGAGTGTCCCACCTTCTTCAAGATAACTTGCCAAAATGTAAGTCTCCTTGATATTTGCCTAGTGGAAGACCGTTTATAACTTAAACATACATCAGATTAAACATATAATTGCATGGTGAGTTGAGGATTAAAAACCATGTCCCTGGGACTTCCCTGGTGGTCCAGTTGTTAGGACTTAGCACTCCAAAGGCAGGGGACCCAAGTTGTATCCCTGGTCAGGTAACTAGATCTCACACGCCGCAACTGAAGATCCCTCATACCACGATGGAAGATTCTGCATGCCACAAGTATTAATAAGACCCAGTGCAGCCAAATTAATTAAAAAAAAAAACCATGCCCCTTGCTTGATGCAGGTGGGTGCTCTTGACTATAGTAAATGCCAGTCCTGTTGAGAGCCTGCATCCTCTCTCTTAGCACCTACTGTCTGCTCACGGAAAGTGAAAAGTGAAAGTCGCTCAGTCGTGTCCTACTCTTTGCAACCCCATGGAGTATACAGTCCATGGAGTCCTCCAGACCATTATACGGGAGTGGGTAGCCTTTCCCTTCTCCAGGAGATCTTCCTGACTCATGAATTAAACCGGGGTCTCCTGCATTACAGGAGGATTCTTTACCAACTGAGCTATCGAGTGGGGATTATGTTAAATGCTTGGCACATACAGTGTCCTTTGAGACACATACAGTCTTAAGATGAGGGCATCAAGAAACTTGCCCAGATGAGTACTTCCTTCAGTTGTCCAGAGCCTCCCTACTGCCAAGTGACCGAGCTGGGATGGGAACCCAGGTCTTCCACCAAAGCCTAGATGTGCTTTTTAACCATCAGATTGTACCGTCTTTTGTTTGGTTTTTAGCTGTTTGCACTTTTCAGTATGATCGTTTCTTTGAGAAGAAAATTGATGAGAAAAAAAATGACCATAGCTATCGAGTTTTCAAAACTGTGAACCGGAAGGCGCAATGCTTCCCCATGGCAGATGACTATTCGGACTCTCTCATCAGCAAAAAGCAGGTGTCTGTCTGGTGTAGCAATGACTACCTAGGAATGAGTCGCCACCCACGGGTGTGTGGAGCCGTCATGTAAGTAGCTCTCAGCTTTCAGATACCAGTGGCATGAGCATGACTTAGCAACACACTGATAATTTACAGGGATTGGATCTTTTATAGGGGAAAATTTTAAAAGCTAAATTTTTAGCCTTTAAAAACATGTACACATTAATTTTAGAGAACTCTAAAGTGTAAGTAGTTGATGGAGCCCCTCTTTGTGCAAGGGTTCAAGTTTATGTGCTTGTTGACTATATGTCTGCTCACTTCCTACTTCTCCATAAGCAAGGACCCCTCTTACACCAAGCAGTCTTGCACATACGTGCCCTGCCTTGTAGGTGTGGATGGAGAAATACAAATTGAGCAGCAGGGGATGGTACAGCCCATCATTCATGTCCTTCAGGAGGTTTGCCACGGTTAAGGACACCTGAGAGAGTTGCTGGCCAAATTCCGCAAGGAGGCTTGCCAGAGAGAGCCCAGTCTGAGGTTTAGTAATAGAGACAGCCTAAGATTATGGGACTGGTTCGCAGAGGGTATAACCGACACTCAGTCAAGATGTCCCTCTAGAGCCTGAGGTCATGTTATTGGAGAAAGAGATGTTTGTCAGAGAAAAGAAACCTTCGTAAATTAACTAAACTCAACTAAGACTGGTAAATGGACACTTGCTCTTGATCCCCCCAGAGGCATCATCACCCTGATGTTGAGACTTTCTCCCACCCAGTCTAGACAGGAAGTGGTTGAAACTCCTGGTCCCATATTCATGGGGAAAGAAGCGCTACATCAACATCAGTTTGAGTCTCCTGGATTCTATCGGGAGGAACTGTTCTTATAGTATTCAGAACCATGAGATTTATTTTCTGTTTGCCTTTTTTTTTTTTTTAAAAGAGACACTTTGAAACAGCATGGTACTGGAGCAGGGGGTACTAGAAATATTTCTGGAACTAGTAAATTCCACGTGGACCTGGAGCAGGAGCTGGCTGACCTCCATGGAAAAGATGCTGCGCTCTTGTTCTCCTCGTGCTTTGTGGCCAATGACTCGACCCTCTTCACTCTGGCTAAGATGATGCCAGGTAGGAAGCCTGCTGTGGGTGCCTTAGAACTGTCTGGGTTTCTTAGTAATAACAGGAAGATGACAAAAAAGACTTACCGAAACCACTCAAGAGATACGCTAGGAACTTATAAACTGAGTTAACACTTCACGAAGTGTTACATTCTGAGTTCCAGTGGAGCAGGATAACAATGAAGAATCAGACTTGCAGGGCTTGTCCTTACAGTAATTGCTTCCAGTGTGCTTTGTATTCCAAGAAAATCTTTTGGAGAATTCTCTTAATCATGTGTAGTTATCTTTTGATTGAGTTTGGAGTGAGGCAGCCAGATTTAAAAGGAGATTAACTGTGTGCCACTGGGTTATTTTATATCTTTGGGCCTTCTCAGAGGAGAAGCACTAGTTAGTTATTTTGCCAGAAAGAAACTGGCATGCAGGGTCTTTTTCCTACGGGGCAAAGTAGCATTTTCAGGGCCAAGTCTGTTGTCCTTGACTGTTGAGAAAATAATATGGCTTTGGTACAGATGGCAATAAAGCGCATTTTTGTCTTGTTAGGCTGTGAGATTTACTCTGACGCTGGGAACCATGCCTCCATGATCCAAGGGATTCGAAACAGTGGAGTGCCAAAGTACATCTTCCGCCACAACGATGTCAGCCACCTCCGGGAACTGCTGCAGAGGTCCAACCCTGCCGTCCCCAAGATTGTCGCCTTTGAAACTGTCCACTCAATGGACGGTAAGTCTATCTAGAGGCCAGCCTGAAAACTTTTAATGAAAACAGGGCCTGAACTTAAAAGCGTGATGTTATTTTTGTAGTTTCTTTTCTTTTCACTTTCTGCCAGGATTTTGTAGTTGGGGGACACCGTATAGATTTGGGTGATTGTAGGTAGATATTCTACTTTGGCTTTTACTAAGCTCCAAATCTCCAAACAGTCCAGAAACTGGGGGAAGTTCATTGCTTTCCCCATATTAAAAATATCTTAGAAGGTAAGTTATTGTGTTCTAATCCTTACCAAAACGGAAATCTGTGACACAGCAAGTGCTTCAGCATGGTCTGTGGTCTCTCCTCAGGGGCAGTGTGCCCACTGGAAGAGCTGTGTGATGTGGCCCACGAGTTTGGAGCAATCACCTTCGTGGATGAGGTCCACGCAGTGGGGCTCTACGGGCTGCAAGGCGGAGGGATTGGCGATCGGGATGGAGTTATGCCAAAAATGGACATCATTTCTGGAACACTTGGTATGTATACTCTGCACAGTCTGTAATCCATACTAAAATTAAATTCTGACTCAGTGGTAAAGAATCCACCTGCCAATGCAGGAGATGAGAGTTCCATCCCTAGGTCAGAAAGATCCCCTAGAGGAGGAAATGGCAACCCACTCCAGTATTCTTGCCTAGGAAATCCCATGGACAGAGGAGCCTGGGGACTAGTCTATGGGGTTGCAAAAGAGTCGGACAAAATTTAGCAACTAAACAACAAAACCAAGGACTGCTGGTCTAATGGGTCAGGTGAGGAGATGGTCTGATAGCATCTAAAGCCTGGGTCATTTTTTTGAGCAAGTTTTCATTTTCTCAGTGAGTGGCACAGCTTAGCAGAATCCCTTGAGTCATGGAGGCCTGGCCAGCAGAATCAAAGTAAATCTCATAGCCTAACATGACGGAAGTACCATTTGTTGCCCCCTGAGCTCATTCCAAACATAGTTGTGGGTCTAGGTATACACCGTGACAATAGCTTTTACTCTCTCTACATCAGATTGTTCCCTTATATTAAAAAGAAATAAAAAGGAAGAATTTTAGTGCTGTTCTCCTGGAGCTACAGGTTCAGGTGCTGGGTTGTGAAGCTGAGCTCTGTCTCTAGCACATGGGAACAGTCCAGTTCACCCAGTGTCTTTGTATATCCTCTGCTCCTCCTAGTTGAGAGGCAGCGTCTCTTGGAGCAACTCCAGACTCCATAGCCATGCTGCCTGCTGGGTGTAAGTCTTGCCTGTGTAACTCACTATCGGTGTGACCTTGGATTGGTGGTTAACTTCTCTGTGCCTCAGTTTCCTCATGGAGGTAACAGCAGACCCCTACCTCAGTTTGAAGAATATAAGTGAACAGTATACAGACAATTACTACAGGCCTTCTCTTCGTCTATGAAATAAAAACATCATCTATACAAATTTGAGAATTTCAGAAGTTAGTAAAGCAGTTGGAGACACACGCAGTGGCTGGCTAATGCCACTTTACGGTCTGCACTGGTAAAGGAATGGCAAGCAAAAAAGAGTGTCCTTCAGCCCCGTTAAGGGGCATGAGAACGTTGTGCAGACCAGGAGAGCCTGGGGCTCTTGGGGCAGAGCCCTGCCAGGAGGAGAACTCTTGTTCAAGTGTCCTGTCCTGATTCCAGCTGCCCTTTTCTTGTAAAGAGCTCTCATGACGTGGGCCCTTTGAAGGTATGGTCCCTGAGAGATGAAAAGGGCTGGAGAGAAAAATTTTCCATTGTGACATCTTATACCAGTCCAATCATGTGTGGGGTTGAAGCAAGAATGTTAATTACAGAACATAATATTTAAGATTGAGGAGGACTCTTCTGGAGCCCTTAATCTTGAAACCTGAGATCCTGATTATATAAGGGAACTCAAGAAGAAGGAAAAATGAGGCCAGCCCTAAATCAACCATAACAGGGTCTGAGTTTTCCTTGTTGGAGTTTTGTGATTACTTAAGTAGAAATTAATACCGGTCCTGCCAAAACAAGTTAGTGTCTTTAGCTGGCTGACATTCTGGCCTGAAGGGTAACACTCACAGTGAGCACCCAGCTGGACCCTGTCCAGAGCAGGCGCAGTGCAGAGTGCGGGGGATGCAGCCGACCTGGGTGGGCAGGGAGGACAAAGGGAGGTGGCACTTGGTGTTAGGCATGCTGGGACCAGCCGCTGGTGCAACACCTAGTCTGGAGACCTGCGCTTTGATCCTGGTCAGACACCAGCTTGGCCATTTGTCTTTGGGCAAGACCCTTTTGTAACAGTCAGCTTTTTCCCTTTTGGAAATGGGCTGCTGTCCCTTGATTTCAGTCTTAGGACAAACAAAGGAGAGAGAGAAGAGTAAGTGTTCTGAGGGTCTGCAGCGCCTGGCTGTGCACATTTAGGGCAGTCGCTGTAATAAATGAACCTGTCTCCTAGGCAAAGCCATTGGCTGCGTTGGAGGGTACATCGCCAGCACGAGTTCCCTGATCGACACCGTCCGGTCCTACGCAGCAGGCTTCATTTTCACCACCTCCCTGCCGCCCATGCTGCTGGCTGGAGCACTGGAGTCTGTGCGGATCCTGAGGAGCACTGAGGGCCGAACACTTCGCCGCCAACACCAGCGCAACGTGAAGCTCATGAGGCAGATGCTGATGGACGCTGGCCTGCCAGTGGTCCACTGCCCCAGTCACATCATCCCCGTCCGGGTAATGGCCTGTCTGTGACTGACTTGCTGGGGGCTGGGCCTCTGCACTTGACCAGGAGATGTTCTGGTTCACGCCTTCCTGAACTTGGGCTGGGCAGGGTGACTGCTGGGGCCAAGGGCTGTAGCCAGTGGCTGTCTGCCATGTTTCTGCCTTTGGCTGACTTCACAATGAGAATGAAGCCTTTGAGCCCAGCAGGCTGGAGGTTCCTTCTCCAGCGCACTAGCCTTGACAGGGTAAACACAGAGCTTGAGTCTGGGAAGCTCTGGAAGCCGGAGCTTGGCTAGCTGTGAAGTATGGCTTTTTATTCATTTCATTGTGACACAGGTCTTGCTCTGCCTGCTACAAAGGGCAGCCCTGTTGGCGTCACAGTTGAATTCGTCTGAGTAACAGAGCTGGTATCACCAAAGCTTCCTTCATCCCCAGGGTGCACACACCCCCTGCCATCACAATAGGCTCATGGGAGCTCCCGCTACCCCCCTTTGAAGCCTAGGAGGGAGATCAGTGTGAAAGTTACTTCTACTATGGTTTCAGTTCTCTGATCTGTGGTGAACAGCCCTTTAAACTGCAGGTGTCGGGGCAGCACTCTGCCTTTCTGCCAGGCTTGCATGTGCAGGTCGAGCCCAAGCCACTTGGACATGCGTGTGACTAGTCTCTGCTGTCTGGTTCCAGCCTTATCTTCTGTTATTATCAATCTTAGGTGGCAGATGCTGCTAGAAACACGGAGGTCTGTGATGAACTAATGACTAGACATAATATCTATGTCCAAGCGATCAATTACCCCACAGTGCCCCGGGGTGAGGAGCTGCTGCGCATCGCCCCCACGCCCCACCACACACCACAGATGATGAGCTACTTTGTGGGTGAGTAGCCAGGGAGCTGCCAGAGCCCCGCGGGAGAGTAGCATGAAGCTATCTGCAGCATTTATAATTCAAGCCATTCAGATTTGTCTTTTGCCAAGTAATCAAGAATTCTCAGGTGGTACAGAAGGGTGAAAGACGTTTAGTCATTTGTTCCACTTCATTGGAAGCACTGAGGGAGCCTGCTATCTGCTCACTGTTCCCATCCATGCCTCTGTCTGTGTGACTCAGGGACCCCCAGTGGTGACTGCTGCAGGAGAGATGCCTCTGACAGCCTAAGCCTGCCCAGGCCTCCAGAGCTCAGCTCTGCACTTCTCTCTTCCCTGAAAACCGACTACACACCTAACCCCTTCTGTTCAGCATTTCATATTCTCATAGTTGTGTGTAACCCAGGCCTTTCCCCCGGTGTCCACCTGAAGGCAGAGACTGAACGGGCTGCCCATAGCTGCCTCTGCCTCGGAGGTGTGTTGCTCTCCTGAGCCTCCACCGCCACCCACGGTGGTTTCCCTGCCTCCAGCCTTTAGGGCTACTCTGCAAGGAATGATCCGTTCCACACAGTGGAGCCATGTGGGAGCAACTTCTTCTCTGAAGGGTGTAAAGTAAAGCCAGACCTGGGTTTTCTCTATTTTTTAAGTAACAGCCTATTAAGATAGAATTCATATAAAACAAATTCTAACCTTCAAATTACATAACTCAGTGGTTTTTAAGTAATGTTGTGCAACCGTCAGCACTCTGATGCCAGAATGTTTTTATCACCTCAGAGAGAAACTTTACACCACTTCGCAGCCACATCCCAGCCTTGATCCACTTTTTGTCTGTGGACTTGCCTATACATAACATTTTATATAAATGGAATCGTACAATATATGGCCCTTTATGCCTGGCTTATTTCACAGCACAGTGTGTTCAAGGTTTCATCTACGTTGTAGCTTGAATCAGCACTTCATTCCTACCAAATAATTTTCCTCAGTACAGATACACCACATTTTGTTTATCCATCAATTGGTGGATGTTTGGGTTGTCTCCACTTTTTGATTATTATGAAAAAGAAAAGAATGCTGCTGTGAACTCTTGCATACAAGTTATTATTGGGGACATATATTTCCATTTGTCCTGGGTATGTACTTCCTCTAATTTTAAAAAACTTGCCCCTCACAGATAACCTGCTGGCCACGTGGAAGCGAGTTGGGCTGGAACTCAAGCCACATTCCTCAGCCGAGTGCAACTTCTGCAGGAGGCCACTGCATTTTGAAATGATGAGTGAAAGAGAGAAATCCTACTTCTCTGGTATGAGCAAGCTGGTGTCTGCTCAGGCCTGAATGTGCTGTGCCCTAAGTTACTCCACCTACCCCAAGTCACGTTGTATCCACGTAGTCCCTCCACAGTTGTCTTTGTATGTGAATTAAATTATATTAATTTTAATCTATGGTAAACATGTAGTCCAGAAAATAAATTCTTGTCTAAATCAGGGTTCCTCTTTTTATTGGCTGCTGAATCAAAAAGTCATTCATCCCTTTAAACTCAGTCTGTATTGCTGAGATGTGTGAAAATATCCTGGTCCCAGGTAGTGGCTCCAGACCCTACCCAGGATGGCACAGCCTCTCAGAATGCCGGAAGCTGCTGCTGCTAAGTCACTTTAGTCGTGTCCGACTCTGTGCAACCCCATAGATGGCAGCCCGCCAGGCTCCCCCGTCCCTGGGATTCTCCAGAGAAGAACTCCAGAGTAGGTTGCCGTTCCCTTCTCCAATGCATGAAAGTGAAAGGTGAAAGTGAAGTCGTTCACGCATATCCGACTCTTCACGACCCCACAGCCTGCAGCCAACCAGGCTCCTCCGTCCATAGGATTTTCCAGGCAAGAGTACTGGAGTGGGGTGCCATTGCCTTCTCCCCTGGAAGCTAGCGTGTCCTTTTTTGAAAACTAGAGTATGACTGCTTCGCAATGTTGTGTTGTTTCTGCTGTACAACAAAGTGAATCATCTGTACCTACACACATATCCCCTGCCTCTTGAACCTCCCTCCCACTGCCCCCATCCCACCTCTCTAGGTCATCGCAGAGCATGGAGCTGAGCTCCCTGTGTTATCCAGCAGCTTCCCACTTGCTGTCTGTCCTACACATGGTATTAATATGTCAAGCCCAATCTCCCGATTCGTCCTACCCTCCTTAGAGTGGGACACAACTGAAGGGACTTAGCAGCAGCAGCAGCCCCTCCCTGGTGGTGGCCACATGCCCATTCTCCACGTTTGCATCTCTGCTCCTGCCCTGCAAATAGGCTCACCTGTACCATTTTTCTAGATTCCACATACATGTGTTCATATACAATATTTGTTTTTCTCTTTTTGAGTTACTTCACTCTGTATGACAGACTCTAAGTCCATCCACATCACTACAAAAGACTCAGATTTGTTCATTTTTCTGGCTGAGTAATATTCCATTGTATGTATGTAATCTTTGACAAAGGCAAGAATATACAAGGAGAAAATACAGCCTCTTCAATAAGTGGTGCTGGGACAACTGGACAGCTACATGTAAAAGAAGGAAATTAGAACACTTTCTAACACCATGCACAAAAAGAAACTCAAACTGGATTAAAGACTTAAATGTAAGGTGAGACACTATAAAACTCTTAGAAAAAACATAGAACAATCTTTGACATAAATCACAGCAAGATCTTTTTGACCCACCTCTTAGAGTAATGAAAATAAAAACGAATGTGACCTAATTAAACTTAAAAGCTTCTGCACAGCAAAGAAAGCCACAAACAAGATGAAAAGACAGCCCTCAGAATGGGGGAAAATATTTGTAAACAAAGCAACAAAGGATTAGTCTCCAAAATAACAAGACGCTCATTCATGCAGCTCAATATCAAAAACACACGATCCTATCAAAAAATTGGCAAAAGACCTAAACAGACATCTCTCCAAAGAGGACAAACAGATGGCCAACAAACATGAAAAGATGGGTTCAACATAGCTAATTATTAGAAGTGAAAGTGTTAGTCACTCAAAGCCGTGTCCACCTGGCGACTGTAGCTGCCAGGCTCCTCTGTCCATGGGATTCTCCAGGTAAGAGTACTGGAGTAGCCATGCCCTCCTCCAGGGGATCTTCCCAACCCAGGACTCAAACCCAGGTCTCCTGCATTGTGTGCAGATTCTTTTATCATCTGAGTCACCAGGGAATGCAAATCAAAACTATGTAGAGGTGTTAGGAAGTATTCTAATTTCATTCTTTTACATGTAGCTGTCCAGTTTACCCAGCACTGCTTAATGAAGAGGCTGTATTTTCTCCATTGTATATTCCTGCCTCCTTTGTCAAAGATTACATATATACAATGGAATATTACTCAGCCAAACATAGAGGTATGACCTCACACCATCAGAATGGCCATCATCAAAAAAATCTACAAACAATAAATGCTGGAGAGGGTGTGAAGAAAAGGGAATGAGTCAGGGGGCGTTCTACACTGTTGGTGGGAATGTAAGTTGGTACAGCCACTGTGAAGAACAGTATGAAGGTTCCTTAAACTAAAAATAAGATTCAGCAATCCCACTCCTGGGCATACATCCAGAAAAAACTAATTTGTAAAGACATGTGTACCATGCACCCCAGCAGCACTAACAAGAGGCAGGACAGGGAAGTCAGCACGGCTTTAATGCCTGCCAGGCAGTGGCCGGCACAGCTGTGCCCCAACCCCAAGCAGTTCTGAGGGCACAAGCCGCAGCTGCAGCTGCTTTAGTCCAAGCCTCTCCCCACACCGAACAGTCAGTGCTGCGGCAGCTGCTCCCAGCCCAGCCCTGGCCCTCACACTTCCCTGTGAAAGTCGGGCAGTCCAGGCTGGTCTGTCACCAGCAGGTCCTCCAGTGCTCGCTGCACTGTGGTCTCCAACCATTCGTTCGTGCTCCTTCCCCTGACTCCTGCCCCTGGGGTTCTGAGTCCCATAGCTTCTTGTGCTCTTACCTTCTTCCCGTGGGCCTGCAGCAGGCACGCACCCATCCTGTAATAAAACAAGCTCTCCCTCGGTCTTGAGCCCCACCTAGCTGCCGCTTCTGTTCTGCCCTTTCTGCTTAGCCCTCCCCACTTGGTCCTTCAGCCTGTTCTTTGTGGAGGCCACTCTTTTCTTGCCACATCGTGCTTGTCTTTGCCAAATCCAGCGGCCCGTTCTGTTTGCTTCTCATTGGTATTTGAGGTGGTTGTCCTTAGCCTTTTTATAGCTTTCTCTAAGCTTCTGGGCCACTGACCTCTCCTGACTTTCCTCCTCATTCCTGAGCTGGTCGTTCTCTGAATGTTGAGCGCTCACTGGGTTCATCTCTGACTGCACGTCAGGCTTCCCCTCTCTGCGGATCCTCTCTGAGGATCTCTCAATGCCTCCAACACACACGCCACCCTGGTTTTCAGTTCGAGCCGTACATCACTGATGGCCAATAAACAAGCATCTGAACCACGCAGCTCCTGATGGCGCCCAGGGCTGCCCACTCCTCCGCTACCTACCCTCTCCTCATCTTGCCATTATCGATCCACTAACTCTGGCCTCTCGTGTGGAAGTCAGCTCTCATTGACGCACATGACACTGTTAACAAGTCGTGTAAGTTCTATCTCAAAGACAGACCTCAAGCCAGGCAGAAGGTAGTTGCAGAAGGTGTGCCCCAGAATGCACATGTGCAGTAGCTGCTTGAGGCACGTGGGCTTCATAGTGCGCAGGCTCAGTAGTTGGCAGTATGTGCGCCCCAAAGAACTGCCGGGTCAGTATTTGTTGCCTGCGAATTTAGTTTTCCCACAGAATGTGGGAGCTTAGTCCTGCCAGGGATCAAACCTGTACTGGAGGGCAGAGCCTCAACTACTGGATCACCAGAAAATCTTTCCCCTCTTCTTTTTATAAAACCACTAATCCTACCACAGAGGTCCTACCTCCTACCCTAATTTAAATCTAATTACACTTCAAAGGCCCCACTTCTAAACACCATCACCTGAGGTTAGGGTTTCAACCAAGGAGGGACACAAACACTCAGCCTACAACAGTGACCTGTGAAAATCTGCAAGATTACTTTTCTAGAATGGATAGATGAGCTGAAGAACAGCCAAGCAACTGGAGAAATGAGAGAGTTCTGGCCTCAGCTCCTGCTCTCTGGGGGTGGGTCCATGCCCCTAACCAGGCCAAGCGATGAGAGAAATGGCTGAGTCCTGGTCCCATCAGATAAAGCCATGCACCCGGGCAGGCCCCCTGGGTAAGATGGAAGTCATATCCCCTGGGAACCACCATGAGGTTCCTTTCAGCTCAGGAAACGCCCTCATTCAGCTTTCCCAGCCCTGTTCCCCCAGGACAGCCTTCAGGGCCCTTCCATTGTCCGCCAGATTCCCACGCCTGGAACTGCCTCCACCTCCTTTCCGTCCAGTAGTTTCCCCTCTACTTTGGGTCACGTTTCTCTCCCAATGCTTAACAAGACCCACCTTCCTTCTCATTTAGACTCAGAGTCGGGGGGCGGGGGGCGTCAACAAGGTCATTAGCTCAGCTTCTCTGTGCTGTTTGTGATTATGAGGACAAAGGGTGATGGAATGTTCTGCAGGGCAGGGGTCCCCAACCTCTAGGATATCATGCCTGATGATCTGAGGTGGAGGTGATATAATAGTAATAGAAATAAAGTGCACAATAAACGTAACGCTCTTGAATCATCCTGAACCCATTTCCCTGTATAATCCCTGTTGGTGGAACAATTGCTTTCCACAAAACGGGTCCCTGGTGCCAAAACTGTCCGGGAGCACTGCTGCAGGAGCGCAAGGATTCATCAACTGCTTACATAGGAAAAGTTCGTGTAAGCAAGGTTTCTAATAAAGATGCAAGTGTGAAAATGGATGATGTCATGGAAGCTCCCTAAGAATATTCAGAAGCCTAGGGCATTAAATGGGCTTCCCTGGTGGCTCAGATGGTAAAGAATCTGCCTGCAATGGAGGAGACCCATGTTCGATCCCTGGTTCATGAAGTTTTCTGGAGAAGGGAATGGCAACCCACTCCAATATTCTTGCCTGGAGAATTCCATGGACAGAGGAGCCTGAAGGGCTACAGTCCATGGGGTCGCAAAGAGTTGGAGAGGGCTAAGCGACTAACATTTTCACTTTCAGGGCATTAAATAATGTGTCCTAGAGGGAAATGGGAGAGCTGTAACTTGGAATCTTAGCAGGTAGAATTTCCTTACTTTTACATTTCTTCCCGTCCAGTTGTCCTAAGTCTTGTGCCCAGACCTTGGCTTGTCTAGCGCCCTCTGATCGCCGATGGCAGGGAAGCACAAGGAGGCAACACCAGGGTGTGCAGATCCCCAGTCCTGCTCCCAGGTTCCTGAGCCTCTGATTCTGAGGCAGGAGATAGACAGGCTCCAGGTTGGATATTTACAGTCCCCCAGCCTCCTCTTTCGGAGAAGGCAGTGGCAACCCACTCCAGTACTCTTGCCTGGAAAATCCCTTGGATGGAGGAGCCTGGTTGGCTGCAGTCCATGGGGTCGCTATGAGTCGGACACGACTGAGCGACTTCCCTTTCACTTTTCACTTTCATGCATTGGAGAAGGAAATGGCAACCCACTCCATTGTTCTTGCCTGGAGAATCCCAGGGATGGAGGAGCCTGGTGGGCTGCCGTCTATGGGGTTGCACAGAATTTACTGCCGGCCTCCTGTTTCCTCTCCAAAATGGAAGTGACCACAGAAACAGGGTAAATAGCTGGTCTTTGTCTCTTGTAAACATCTCAAGGGAATAATCATGACAAGGACAAAGAGAGGCCAGAACCCTGCCTGAGTAAAGGATAAAGGAGGCATTACACATGCTCAGGAAGTCTCCTTGGAGTCGAAAATCAGAGGATATTCCAGGCTGTAATGAGTTTTGCTTCTCCCAGAAGCCTTCACTTTGAGATCCATCTTGGCTAAGGTGTATGTGTGCAAACCTCAGGTGAGGGTCCTGAGACAAATTAACCAGGGGGAGAGCCAGCAAGATGATTGGCCTGAGGGAAGACAAAGACCCGGAAAACCGACCCCTTATAAGGGATTTAAACTTCAAAAAGGTGAGACTCTCTCTCTGAGCTCACCTGTGTGCCTTTCCATATGTACTTTTCAATAAACTGTTCACTTTACACTTTACCTTCTACCGCCTCACCTCATTCTTGACTAAGCAGGCAAAGACTAGAGACCCTAGCCTAACTGCTGGCTCTCTTGCAGAAACCAGTACTCGAGAAACCAAGCACCACACTTGGAGAGTTAGAGAACTCAGATTCATTATGCCAGCGGGCCCAGAGGAGTTAACACTCCAACCTCTGAACCCTGAACAGAGGGATTAGAGTTTTTCTAGACAGACTGTAGTGGGCAACGCTAGCTGTTAATAGGCTGGTTTAAACTAAGGGGTTTCACGCGCACGGGTACAGTGGTCAAGATGGGGAGGGGGATCCCTGGCTTGGACAGGCATGATTAAGCAGGTTTGCAGGGGCTGGGAGATTTCAAAGAGCAGGACAAGGGTGAGTGAGATAAACTCCAGTTCCTAGTATTGCAAGTCCCCACTTTCTGAGACTACATGACCTATGTGATCTAGACTTTGCAAGGGGCAAGCTGAGTTACAGAGGCAGAAGGAGAAGGAGGTGATGTAAAACTTTAACTTTTCCTCTTCAGCTCCACTGTGGTCCAGTGGTTAGGACTCCCAGACTGGGAAAGTAAGACCCTGCTTCCAGCAATGGCTCCCTGCTGCTTGCTGCAAACTGGCAGTTACTGCTGCGTGCGTCCGAAATCAGTTCCACCACAGTTGCCTCTGAACCCCTTTCAGTGCACTGGGCCAGGGCCTTGACTTAGGAGGATCCATCTCTGGATAGAGAGAGAAAAATCTCTCACAGTCCCATCAGCTGGTAGTCCTCAGTGTAAGTCCCATACCTAAAAATAACCACTGGGCGACCAGCTAGGTCTCCCAGACTTGAAACACATTACCATGAATACTTGTAACAGCCTGCAGAGTAATTCTGGCCATTCTCACAGGCAGATGTACAGACTCTATAGGGGAGGGCACTTGCCCAGGATAACCCAAAGAGCAGAGTTGGTGGTCCCCCCAGGTAATCTGATTCAAGGCCTATCTCTTCCCCAGCCTTGCAAAGCCGTGTTGTGGGCAGTGTTAATGGTTGAGGACATGCAGCATTGTGGAGAAGAGGGCCAGCCACCAGTGTCCTTCCTGACCACAGGAGCCCAGTTCGTAGCACCCCCTGCAGGGCCCAGGCCAGTGGCTCTGCCCCTAGATGTGGTCGATGACAGCAGAACTTTCCCCTGCAAATTGAATCGAGCACCATAGATGCCTCTAGACTGACTTAAGTGGAGCCCAAGAGTGCTCCTACCATAGCCCCCATGCTTCATCTCCAAGATGTTCTTCTTCTGAATCCTCAGAAGAACCAGGACTGGGAGCGTGCATGGCCGGGAATGCAGAGGTCCTAGCTGGGGTCTGCCCTAGGGCAGACTCTGTTGGTCAGAGACAGGCAAACTGTGCTTCTCACACGCAAAATGTGGTGCCCTAGGCAGGGCCTGACTTCTGCTCCCAGATGTGGCCAGAACAGTCTCAGAGCCACTCAGCAGTCCCCTCTCCCCTACCCACAAGACTCCAGCCTAGGGGAATGACAGTTCTTGTTTTATTTTCTCCCCAAGCATGGGTTAAGGACGTGCATGGGGCCGTGCTAGCCTACTCCTCCAGAAACTGGACTGGATCAGGGCCCTCTTGGGGCTACAGATACGTGGGTCAGAGACCCTCCTCTGTCTTTCTTTTAGGCAGGCAGAGAATAGGGGATGCCAGCCTCCAGCAGGAGCCCCTGAACCCAGGTCAGAAAGGAGAAGGTGGCCTAGACTTCTCTCCCAGCTATAGCCTGGAGGGAGGGGGAAAAGCAGCCTCCTGTCCCTACCAGGGATCGCCACAACCAGGCTGCAAGATTAGCCAAGTCTGCCTGAGTGCCAACCTTCCAGCCCAGAGGTCCTGAGCCCTGAGCTGCCCCAAACTGGGCCCATGGCCAGCTCAGCTGGGTCTTCTCTCCCAGTGCCCCAGACGCCAGCTCCAACCAAGAGGCTGCACGTGTCTCCTCTGCTCCTCAAAGGGCAGGTTTAATTGTGGGGATGGGAGACAGCCAGCCTGAGCAAAGTAGCTCAAGGACCCTGGGCCTAACAGGACCCATCACTCCTCACACACTTGTGGAGACACTGAACAGGCTCTCTCCAAACACTGGGCATCGAGGCTCCCAGCAGTATCCCAAAGTCTACACAGAAATCTAGCACCAAAACTAGAAACACACACACATACTCCATCGTGGCTGCAACTCCCACCTACGTACAATCAGCTATGAGAGGCAGGAGCAGGAAAGGGAGGCCCCTCCTTTGTAGCCAGGTGACGGCTCACCGAGGTGTCCCTTTGATGCCAAACAGACAGACTCAGCATGCGCTCAAGGCGGAAACAGGGATGGGTTGTGAGCTCACTTTAGACTCTTCCCTGGCTGTCAGCCTACTGCTGCCAGGATTCACCCACAGGCCTTCCTCTCCCCAGCCTGGACCAGCCTCCCCAGTGCAGCATAAACATGGCCACCAGAAGGCGCAATCACCCCTGCTGAGCTTGCTGCACATCTTCCCGATCGCTTTAGGAATGAACATTCTGCAGGGTTACCACCTCTTAGGAATCTGGTGCCAGTTAGAAATGAAGCAGGCCTGCAGATTCCCTGCCTGCCCTTGAGGTACCCTAGGCCCTGCTGGTGAGGGAGATAGATCCTGAGGACAGTTACAGAGGAATGCCGAGCTCAGTAGGACTGCGAATTGAGGGAGGAGTTGAAAGGGTCAGGAGACCCAGTCTCTTCTCTGGGAAGGACCAAGACCTCACTGTCTGAAAAACATGACAGTGAACACCACTGCCCTTAGCAGCTTCCCCCGTAACCCTGCCAGCCTAAGCCCTGTGGGCCCTCCCCTTTTCTCCAGGGCGATTACCGCCAATCACCTCTTGCTCCCCGCCTTTGTTTTAGGCCCAGTGAATTCTCCCCTTTTCCCTCCCAATAGCACCTTCAGTGAGCTCAGGGTTAGCTGTTGGCCCTCCAGCAGCATTTATTTGTGTGCCTGCTCTATGCCAGGGGGCCAGACAGAGCGGTGGGATTGCAAAGGGAGGCAAGTTGGGGCATCCCAGGCAGAGAGGCAAAAACGGTGGGGGTGGGGGGGGAGCGTTGTGGGGAGTCGGGCGGGGGGGGGGTGGGAAGTGGGGGTGTGGGGTTAAAGGAGTGCTGGGCAGTCACTCTGTGCTATTCGGCTGTCGTGGGGCCCCGGCAGAAGTTCCGGTTATAGAAGTGACGGTTGTCCCTGGTCAGGGCTATGCCCAGGTTGGCCCAGAAACTACCCTGGCCACTGGGCTGGTGGGGCCAGAGGAGGACGCTCTGGCGGCAGAGGCGCTGGCGCAGGCGCACGTAGCGGGACCGATAGGCGGCGGGGCGCAGGATCACCAGCACTACGACGTCCTTGCGGTCCTCCAACAGGCGCTGCTGGGCCAGCAGGAAGCTGGCGCGCAGGAGGCCGCTGACCCGGTCCGTGTGGTCCAGCACGAACATGGTCTTGCGGCTGCTGTAGACCGAGGCCCACAGGTTCTCGAAGAGCGTCTTACCAGGGAGCCAGTCTCGCTCCTCCAGGCAGAGGCGGAGCGCCCGGCGCCCCCGGCGCTCCTCCAGCTGCACGCGGAGCTCGTTGTACACCCAATCAGCCACTGCACTCTGCACCTTGTCGAAGACCACGAAGGCATCATAGAGCAGGGTGTCCTCGCCCCGCTGCCGCCGCCGTCGGGGCAAATGGGCCAGACACAGGTGGAAGCAGTACCAGAGGTCCCAGCCACAGAGGTGGTGCAGCATGGGCACTGCCAGGCCCAGCGCCACCATTAGCAGCGAGAGGCCAAAGCAGTCCAAGGAGAGGGTCTCATCCAGGCAGAGGCGCAGGTCCTGTGTGAAGATGCTGCGGCCCTGGAGCTGGCCCGGACTGCCACATGTGACGCGCCTGGACAGCCCGGGCACGGCCTCCTGTCTCTCCAGCAGGAAGTCCACAAAGGCCGCCCCGCAGGCGCAGTGGAGCGGGTTGGCGCTCACGTCTAGGATTTTCAGGGTCCCTGCTAAGGAACCGAACCAGGAGGGATCCACTGTCTTCAGGGCATTGGCGCTGAGGTTAAGCTCTATCAGCCGAGTCGCGCGGACGAAGAAGCCGGGGATCACGAAGCCGATGCTGTTGCTGCTCACGTCCAGCTTCTGGAGCCGGATGCCAGGCGGCAGGCTGCCGTTGCTCAGGGCCTTCAGCTGGTTTCCTGCCAGATCCAGGGCTTCCAGCCGGGGCAGGACGGTCAGGCTGCTCCAGTTGAAGAAGGCCAGGTTATTGTCCCGGAGACGCAGCTGCCGCAGGCTCTTGGGCAGGTTGTCCAGGTGACGAGGCAGGAGGGTGTGCAGATGGTTCTCGGACAGGTCCAGCTGGACCAGGTTCCTCAAGCCTTTGAAAAAGCAGAGATAGAGGTCTCCCTCGGCCCACATCTGGCTCAGGGAGTTGCCGCTGAAGTCCAGGGCGCGCAAGGAGGCGCTGCTGAGCTTCTGTGACACGCGGCTGTGGATGCCATTGTGCGCAAGGCTGAGGTAGCGCAGGGAGGGCAGCTGGGCCACGAAGCTGAGGTTGTGGCCCACGCCCTGCATGCTGAAGGGCTGGCTGTTGTAGCTGAGGTCCAGTGCCTCCAGCTGCGGCAGCTCCGTGAATGAGCGCCCATGGTACAGGTCCAGCTTGTTGTGGGACAGGTCGAGCACTCGCAGGCTGGTCAGCGGCACGAACTGGGAGCCATTAACCGCCTGCGAGATGCTGTTGTGGCTCAGGCGCAGGCACTGGAGGCGGGAGAGGCGGGTAAACATCTCTTGCTGGATTGTCACCAGGTTGTTCCGTGACAGGTCCAAGGTGAAGTTGAGGTTGCAGCTTGGCATGAAGTCCTTTGAGCTGACGGCGTCCAGCGGGCCTGGAGCGAGGCCCCTGGGCAATCGCCAGACTTCCACCCTGCTGTCCACCTCCCCCAGGGCGGCCGCTGGCGTCGCGGCTCCGCTGATGCGGTTGTCCGACAGGTCCACGAAGAGCAGGCTCGGGAAGGCCCCAAAGATGCTGAGCTGGGCCTGGTTGATGAAGTTCAGCTGCAGACGCAGACTCTGGAGCTTGGGCAGCCGGGTCAGCGGCTGGAGCGTGATGTTGGTGAGGGAGCGGAAGAAGATGCCGTGCATGTCCAGCTTCTCCAGGGACACCAGACTCCCAAAGGAGGACGCCAGGTGCAGGTGGGCGAAGGACACCTTCTTGTGGTAATTGAAGGACAGGTTGAGTCTGCGCAGCTGGGTCAGGTCGTTGAAGATGGTGGTCTTGGTGATGTAGTCATAGAGGAAGTTCTCACTCAGGTCGAGCACTTGGAGCCTGCCCAGGCCGCGGAACCAATCTTTCTCTAGTTTGTAGAGAGAACTGTCCTTCAACACCAGGCCTTCGAGGCGGCTCAGGTGACTGAAGGTGTCAGGGTGCAGCTTGGGGAAGTTCTTTGGGCACTCCCTGCAGGGGTTGCGGGCATGGTCGCAGCGGCGGCAGTTCCCACCCACGTCAAGCACACGCAGGGCAGTCAGGTTGGCCAGGTCCTCGGGTGCCAGGGTGACAATGTGGTTGTAGGACAGCAGCAGGGTGTCCAGGCTGGGGGGCAGGCGGCGGGGCACCTCCGTGAGGTTGTTGTACTTGAGCGACAGGTGCGTGAGGTTGCCCAGGCCGAGGAGGGCGCCTGGGGCCACCTCCAGGGCCCGCGGGCAGGGGTTCATGTAGTAGCAGTTGCCGTCCATGTACAGAAAGCGCAGGGCGTGCAGGCCGGTGAAGTGGGTGGGGCCTAGCACCAGGATGCTGGTGTGGCTCAGCGACAGGGACACGAGGGAACTGGGCAGGGCAGGCACGGTCGTGATGCCGTTGTAGCTCAGGTTCAGCTCCTCCAGGGTGGGCACAGCCAGGAAGGTGTTGGGCTCGATGGTCATACGGCAGGGGAAGTGCATGGGGCTGAGGCCGGCCGGCGGGCAGTTCCACTTGAGGTTGAGGACCCGCAGGTTGGACAGGTGGACGAAGTCAGAGTCATGCAAGTGGTGGATGCGGTTGGAGATTAAGGAGAGGCTGGTGACATTGGCCCGGGGGGCTCCAGCCGAAAAGTGCGGCACAGACTTCAGGAACAGCCAGTTGCAGTCCACCTGACCATGGGGCTGGAGCTCACAGGGCAGGAAGGCAGGCAGGGTGCCCTCGGCCAGGGCCACTGCCAGTGCCGCCGCCTGCACCAGGAGAGAAAGGGGGTGCGGGGCACAGTAGGGGCCCTGCAAGGTGGGCGCCGGGTCAGAACACGGCCCCAGCTCAACCTCCTCTGCCTCACCTCCCTGGGGGTTCCCCAGAAGGGCTTCCACCTCTGTCTCTCCGTCTCTCCCAGCCCTCCAGGGAGGTTCCTGTTTCTCTCTCCAGTGCCCATCACATCTCCAAGGCCCATGGGGAACTTGGACTCAGATCTGAGACCCAGCCTTTGACTCAGAGAAAGGAATCAGAGCTCATCCTGAGACCTGCAATCTAGACTCGTGATGGAGGCTTTCACTCAAAACCAAACCCTAGCTGGACAGGAGAGCCAGGTTGGTGGTCAACAGGCCCCCCAGGCTCATCCTCGCTTCCCCCTTCCATTCCTTCTCTTGGGAGAGACGAGAAGGTCACTTCTCGTCTCTCCCAAGCAAAGAGGCATCTTCCCTTCCCTGCAGCACCCCTGAAAACCTCCCTCTGCTGTCTGTCAGGCTCCCCCCAACCACTCCTGCTCCGTTTGGCCAAGAGGTGGGAGTGAAGGTCTCCTGCTGGGGTTCAAGCTGGCCACTGCCCAGGGCCTTGGCCAGGATGGCCACTGCCTAGCTCTTTCATGCTCTGCCCACCTTAGCCAGCCCAGGCACTCAAACTGCTGTGGGTCAGAACGAATTGGAGGGAAGGTTGGGCAGCAAAGGGCAGACAGGGCATAGCCCTGGCGTCCCCTTGGCTTGCAGCCCAGCACCACCACCACCAGTGAGCCCAGCACCACCACCAGTGAGCCCAGCACCACCAGTGAGCCCAGCACCACCACTGAGAGCATCCCTTAGCCCCAGTCTCCTCACCCAAGCAGTGAGTTTGGGTCTCATGGCTCATGACTTCAGGGCTCAGTGCATTTCCCCAGAGCCACCTGGGTGACTGTGCCTTTCACCCACCCTTGTCTGTAGCTCCCAAGCCCGTGTTTCTCTCCATCACTTCCTCCCCACCTTGTCCCCTTCCCCGGGGGCCGAGGGCTGCTATCCTACCATGACAGGGAATGCGGCTTCTCCAGAGGGTCTGGCGGGCAGGTTGGGAGGCAGCTGCAGGGAAGGATGCTTGGCGCCCACTTCCCGTGCCGCCGGCTCAGAGATCAGAGGAAGTGAGAATTTTGTAATAACCTAGCAGCCCCCTTCCTCCCTATGCTCATGGCAGGGGCGGGGTGTAGGGGACATAATGAGTCAGAGAGGCCATTTGCATAGTCAGGTGGCAGATCACTCCGCCACCCCTTCCTCTTTCTACTCCCCGCCCCCCACCCCAGTCTGTCTGAACCATCTGTCACATCCCACGTGGGCCTCACACCTGTCCTCTGGGAAGTCTGGGGAGAGGTGAAGGCCCAAAGCTCAGTCTAAGGTTGGCAAGAGATTGGAATTAGGAGCAGTGTCAGACCTGGTGGGGTATGCCTCAGCCTTCTCAGCCCCTGCCCCCCCAGGCAGCAGTCTCAGGCTGGCAGCTCCTTCACTGTCCTTTCCTGCCCTGGGGTACCAGTCCCAGAGCTCTGTGTGTCATGCCAGGCCTGGCGTATGGGGCAGGGGGCAGCACTGGCCTTGCCCAGGGTCATCTGCCCCTGCCACAGCGGCAGCTTCCTCCAGGAGCAGGCCCTCCTCTGCATCCCCAGAGCACCATCAGAGCACAAACCCCACCGCTGGATCAGCTGAGACCTCCTGGCTCATCCTCCCCTGAGGCTCCCCCCACAATCCTTCTGACCCAGATGATTGCAACAGATCACTCAGGCCCCAAGCCGCAGGTTGCCCCGGGACCCTCAGCAAGTCCTGCTGGCTCCATGTTCAGAATCTGCCCATTTTCCCCCCTGCCCCCACTTTCACATCCACCAGTCTGGGCTGAGCTGCCATCTCCTCCTGCCTAGACCAGTGCAGTTGTTACCTCCTCAGGACCGCCCTGCTTCTGCTCTCAAGGTCCACAGTTTGTTCTTATTAGGCCCCTAAGTCACATTAAGTCCCTTCTCTGCTCAGACCCCTCAGAGCCACAGTCCACACATAGCCAGCAGGGTCCTATGGTATCTGCCTGCCCCTTGCTCCCTGCCCAGTCTCCAGCCACACTGGCCTCCTGGCTGCGGCTCGAACACATGCATGTAATTCTCCTGCCCCAGGGCCTTTGAACATACTGTTCCCTGTGTCTTGAAGCTCTTTTTCCAGATACTCACATGGCCCCCTCCCTCACCCACCTGACATCTCTCATCACACATTACCCTTTCAATGAGGCCTTCTCTGATCTTCTTATAAAGCCCCTACCCCAGGTGGAGTACTCCTGAGCTCTTTTACCTAATTTGTTAACATTTTTGTTTTGTTTGCAAATAAAGAGTTTATTTGAAGTGTTAGAAATTGCAATTCTGGATATACAGATTTGGGTAAAATGAAAGAGTGTTTCAGGGAAGAGAAAGAGTTCAGGGGATCATAAAGGCAAAAGCCATAAGGTTGTTAAAGTTGTCTGTAGGTGCTCAACACTTGCTGAATTCATGGGTCTCCACAGTCAGCTCTGGGCAGCATAGAGTGTTTCTGAGTGATGGCTAAGTGAATGAGGGAATGAATGAACAAATAAATAGCGTTTCTGGCAGGACGGGGCAGGGCTGGACATCTGCTACCCCTGCTTCTCTGTGCCCATCTCTGGGTGGATGTCATGGCAGGCAGGCTCCAAGCTGCCAGGCACCCAGCTGGTGCACAGGCCCAGGGGGTTTGACAGCATGGGAATGATGGTGTTGTCTTCCTGCCCACTTGAGAACCAGTGTTTGAAGTGGGAAAGATGAGTCTGCCTTCTATGGGTCCTGGCTTGGGTTCCAGCTCCACTCCCTACAATTCTAAGCACTTCAGTAGAGGCAGAGAAAGGCCCCAGGGATGGGACACTGCCCTGAGTCCCAGCCCAAGAGGCACTTTCCAGAAAAAGGATGGTGCCCATCCAGCAGTGAATCCATCATCGGCCCCATCCATCCCCAACCCCGCACTCTTCCCATCTGGGATAGCAGGGGTATTCTACACACTTCTCAGAGGCAGAAAATGAAGTTCTGGCTGCTGCTGAATCCCAAGTCCAAGGGAGATTCCCCCAGAGTCCCTGGGACCAGAAACCTAGGCGATTTGGGACAAGAGAGGTACCCAAGGTACTCAAGAGGGGGCCAATGAGCTGACAGCGAAGCCTGCACATGTACACACAGACACAGCTCTTCCACATATCTGCAGCCAGGCGGGCTGGGGCTCCACCCAGCAGGCCCACAGGCCCCTTCTGCATTGTGTGTGTGTGTGTGTGTGTGGTGGGGAGGGATAGGTCTATGCCCAGGGCCTCCCCATACCCAGGGCCAGAGGTGGTCCCTCAGGGCCAAACTCAGCTGTTGATTTAAAAATATTTTATTCTTTAAAAAATACAGCATTCAACCATCTCGTCCTGCGGTGACCCCCTGCCCCAGCCCCAAATGACCTCACCCCTTGTGGCCAAAGGGTTCTGGGCCATGCTGGGGCCCTAATCTTAGTTCCCCTGGGGGCTTGGTTCACGCCAGTCCCCCCACGCAGCCCGTTGAACCAGCCGAGCAGGGTCCCCAGATGCCCTGGGCACAGGGATGATAGACAGGGACAGCAGTGGGGGAGGGTCACAGCACCCCAGGGGCCCTCGGAAGCTGCAAGGATGTTCAGTTACCAGTCCTCCTACCCATAGGAGGCAACCCCCACCCCAGAGCCCGGCTGCAAGGAGGGAGGTGGCCGTGGGGGTGGGGTGGGGGCAGCCCCACAGTTCCACACGCCAGCAGGGCTCAGGTCCCACCACCTAGCTGTCATCCCCATTCTCACCGGGGCCACGGATGAGGCGCTTGTGGCCCCGCTTGCCCTCGGGGCCCCTGGGCTTGGCGAAGGCCCTTTTGGCGAGGTGCTGCTTGGGGTGCACCTCGTCGTAGAGGAAGTCAGCCGTCAGCTCCGCCCCATCACCAATCTCGATCTGTGCAGGGCAAGGCATGGTTGGTCACTCCGAGGGTGCAGGGCCCTGACACACACCACCCTCAGTCACCCCCACTCCTGGAGCACCCCTTGGATCTCTTGCTCTCCAGCCCTAGGGTGTCCTCCCAGATGCCCACGTGAAATGCCACCCCCAGGAGCACAGAGCTGGGGGCCTGCTGGTGGAAGGCCTTGTCACCTTCCACCTGCCTTCCAAACTCAGGGAAAGGAGAGACACGGGTGTCACAGCTGGGGCTTGTCCAGGCCATCAGCGACACACACGACCCCTTGGGTCTCAGTCTCCCCCTCCATCCAACAGGGCAGCAATGCCCCCTGCTCTGCCATTGTCTCAGGACCCTGACATCCAACATAAGGGGTGGTGACCGGGCCCGAGGGAACAGCACCCACCTTCTTGGCGATCTCCAGCTGGAAGTCCTGCTCCACGGAGTCGAGGAGGCGGCTCTTGCAGCTGGAGTAGAGCATGCGCTCCTTGATGCTGCACTTGCAGCCGGGCATGGAGTAGATGAACACTGCGGGGGATGGGGAGGTGAGCTGAGGCGGGCCTGGCACTCCTGCCACCCCCACAGTCCCTGCAGGCGGCCCGCCCAGCCGTGGGCCATCATGGCTCCTGCCCAGCCACTTGAGCAGTGGGAGCCCCGCCATGGCCACTCACCCACAGACTCCAGGGGGTCACCCTCGTGGGTGTGCTTGTAGAGGAAGAAGTGGTAGCGGGCGGCGTCTCGGGGCACTCGGGACGGCAGCTGGGCCACGTCCGTGGGCTCTGTGTGCACCAGCTCGATAGTCTCCCGCTCCAGGTCCAGCTTCTGCCGAGGGGCAGCAGGAGATGTGAGGGCACCGTGCGGGCGAGGGCCCAGGCCCACCCTCCCTGACAAGAATTCCCCAAGGTGGGAAGCCGCTGTCAGCTCCTCTCCCAGGGCTCCCCTCCCCGACTCTGAAGAGGCCACTCCTGAGCCCAGGCCGAACTCTGCCCCTTTGAACACTCTGCTAGAGAAGGAAGTCCCACCAAGGACGATGGACAGGTCAGGGGCAAAGGCCTTGACCTCAGGGAGGCAGCATCCCTGGGCCAGCCCATCCTCATGATGGAAGAGCCACTCTGAAAGGGGGAAGGCTGGACCACTGAGGCACTGGCTGGGGAAAGGCGGGTGATCAGGGGGGCTACAGAGGGAGTCTGGGACAGGAAGGGGTTCAGGGCTGAGGGGGGAGCCAAGGGTGACGTGTGCACGCAGCATGGAGGGTGGAATGAGGGGCAGTGTGGCAGGCGCCCCTGCGGGAACAGACTGTAGTCACTACACACGGCAACTGCGGGAGGCAGGCAGGCATGGGGGCAGCCTGTTCCCATGGGTACAAGGGTAAGCTGAAGCGAGCTCATGCGTGGGGGCAGGAGCAGGTGGGGTACAGTGTACCCCAAGTGTGCGCCTGGGGCAGGGAACCAGCACCTACCAGCTGGATGTAGTTGATCGTCTTCTGTCTGAGCTGCTGAAGTGCCCGTTGGGCCTGCGGCTGCAGGGGGAAGGCCAGGCCCTGCAAGGTCTGGTGTTTGCTCTCCACGCTGATCTCTGTCTTCACCTGGGGACAGGTGAACAGTGAGTGAGGCCCTCACCTGCCCACACCAGGGGGTAGCCACATGGGGAGTGCAGGCTCAGCCAGTGGGGCCTGACTTGACCTGGAGGCCTTGGGCTGGGACTTCTGCCCAGCGTGCCCACCTCGTTAATACGGATCTGCTGGAGTTCTCTTTCAGCCGAGGTCAGTGGGGCAGGCGCTGCACAGGACGACAGGTGCTTCTGGTACCCGGCAAAGGAGAGGTCATCCTGGCCAGTGGATGCAGCGTAAGTGAGCACCTTAGGATGGGCTGGCAGAAGCCCACTGAGCACCCCAGCTTGCAGACCTAGGACTCTCCCAGCCCTCCCTACTCATCCCCTGGCACCCACTTGCTCTGTAACCCTGCATAGCACCCCACCTTCTGTGGGCCCGTGACCCTAGTCTGGTGGGGTCCTGGTCTGGGGTGGTAGGGTGTAGGGTGCGGCTACCTTCACAGTCCCAAACAGCTCATCCTTGATGTGGCCGCCTCCAAACTCCTTCTTCACTGTGGCCCGTGTGGCTGCATATAGCATCTTCAGCCGCACCTGAAGGGCAGGGGCCAAGCCATGAGACTTCTCTCCAGGCAGGGCTGCCTGTCCAGGAGCAGGCATGAGCCTCTGGGTGGGGACCAAGTCCCCTCATTGTGCCCACTCACCCAGCAGAGGGCGCAGCACGAAGGCGAGGCTGCAGTAGGGTGGTCTGGACAGCAGAGGGAACCCTCACCCAGCGCAACCTTTGCCTCTTAGAGCCAGGCTGACAGGGCGGGGAAGCTCTGAGATGCCAGGCTCCAAGTGCAGGACCTTGTCCCTCCCTCATTCATACTCCCTAGAGCAGGATCTAATATCTCCCGCTTTAGACTCCCCAGGGCAGCGCCACGTTATCTTGATCAGACCCAGCTTCCCCTCCTCCTCCGATCCCTCGGCTGGGCAGGAGTTCCGACGACTCACGGGGGAATTATCAGGTGACCAGGCGAGGAAGAGCCACTCGAAGCCCTGGGCATTCTGCGAGTCCAGGCGGTAGAGCAGGTAGCAAGGCTGTTGGGCATCCAGCAGCGGCAGAACGGCCCCGTCATAGTCCTGGTCCCAGCAGCCCACCAGCTCCCGAAAGGCGCCCAGCACGAGCTGTTCTGGGGGCAGAGGCCAGGTGAGCCAAGGAGTAGCCATGTCCCACAGCCACCTCTCACTGTGGGCCTTGGCCTCTGGAGGTGACTCAGACCCACTGACCACCCTCCCTGCCTTCCCCTGAAGCCTGTGACTCAATCAGTGTGTGAGTGAATGAATGATTGAGGGCGCAGAGCTGCCAGCCCGAGGCTGCTCCCTCTACACACACACACAACGCACATGTGGCCTCGAGAACATGCCAACAGATGACCCAATACAGACAACCACACCAAGACACGCAGCCGTGTACCCACAGCCACCAACAACGCAGCCTCTTACAGATACCCACACCCCTCACCCCACTGGAATACACCCAGTGGACGGCCCCACTGTGCCTCCGGCCCCCTCCTCCCTCAGCCTGGGGCTCCAGCAGACCCCCCGGCACACTCTTCTCAGAATGAACTCAAACAGAATGCTGTTTGAAGTACTGTCACAGCCTCAGGCCCCTGCAGGCAAAAAGGCTTGTGGGAAAGAGGGAGACAGGGGCTCCCACCAGACACTGCAGAAACAGGTACCCTGCTGCCCTCCACCAGCTGTAGTCCCCTTCCCCAAAAGTAACCAATCAAAAGCAGCCAACCTCTTAATACCCAGGGCTGACCAGTCCTGCCGCCTTCCTGGCTGGCGCAAAGTGGCTGAATGGACACACACTTGACCCACCAACCCCCACCAGGCGTCTTGGTGTGGCACCAAACACCAGCCCATGTATGCACAGGCCCAGGCTGGAGGAAGAACTGGGGTAAGTGGACAACTACCACCTGGCCTGAGGGTACCAGCACCTGAGCACCAAGCCCCGCTGATGGGGGCAAAGGGCTGGCTATCCAAGAGAGCCTACAGGCCGGGCCTGCCAGCCCATCCACCTCCCTCTGGCCTTGGCCTCTTCACCTATCCTCCCAGAACTCAGATAGATCAAGGCTGAAAACCAGCAGTCACAGGCTGATCAAGGCTGAAA
>NW_011494876.1:14051214-14056071 GCF_000754665.1 Bison bison bison | reverse complement strand
GGGGGGCCGGCGGGGCGGGCGGCGGCTGGGCAACAGCACTGCCAAAATTGTTTAATTTGTTGCCAACATTTTTCAAACTGGAAAGTCTGATGTAACAAGTGGAATTCCTGGCTCTTCTAGAAAAATCAGGAAGATCAAGCCACACTCAGATAGGCTGTCGGCAGGAGGCCTGGATCCTCTGGGGCTCCCAGATGCCCAACAGCAGAGTGCAGATAAGGGCCCACTGAGAGACTCCTCCTGCTCAATGTCTCAGGGATGTTCTGTCTGGGAGGTGACAGGGAAGGCTGAGGTCTGGGGTCCATGAGTTCATCTCTTTGGAGGGGTGCAGGGGACTGACCTACCCCCATATCCCCGACCCGGCCTCTGAGGGCATCTGAATTTGGGGACCCTGGACACCATCCAGCAGAGCTCTAGCTCTAAAGCCTGGGAGAATTCTCGGTCTGGGCAGACCCAGCTTTGACCCAATTCAGCATGTGAACAGTCAGCTGGGCACCAAGCCCATTCAGGAGGCACCCAGAAGGGCCCACTACTGCATGGCTATCAAGAAGGGCTGGAAGGATTTGTGGGGGCCTGGCCCACTCCCCAGAGAAGGCGATGGCGCCCCACTGCAGTACTCTTGCCTGGAAAATCCCACAGATGGCGGAGCCCATTCCCAGTTCTAGAGTCTGTACTCCTCACCTCCAGGGACAGCCCTGTACCCCAGGACTTACCTACCCAGAGCTCCCCAAGCCTCAGTCTAATCCTCTGCCTCCCCAAATTCCCTCCCCACTTTAGGCCTCAGCTCAAGCTCACTCACACTCTAAGCCCTAAACCTCTAGCACCACCCCTTATGGAAGCCTCAGGTGCCCCAGGTTCAAGTCATGGCCCAGCCAAACCTGGAATTCCTTGGTCCTGCTCTCAAAGAGACCGACACAAGTTCCTTCTCCCCACAGCGAGGGCAGTCCCCCTGAATAGGGCTCCGGCTTCTCCTTAGGCATCTTCCCCAGTCAGCAGTCAAGTGAGGCCAGGCCTGTCGACCACCCAGGGAGGTAAACAGCACTAGACACCGAGGGCAGTGCCTGGCCTTACTCATCCCCTGCGACCCTGCCCTGCCCCGCCCCCTGACTAGGCCAGCAGATGACTACAGAGCCTCTGGAAAGGCTCGGCAGGACCCCTGGGCAGGGCTCTCCTTGCTATGTCCCCAGCTCCTGTGTAACAGGCGTAAGGACCATGCCCACCACCAAGGCTCTCCTACAAGGCACCTCTCATTTCCAGATGGGATACTGAGGGGCTGAAGGACAACATTCCCCCCACCTCCCAGAGGAGCAGTAGGGTCCAGCCACCAGTCTGTCCTCTTGCCCACAGGAAGCACTCACCGTCCTCAATGACAACTTTGATGAGTCGCACAGAGCCAGCCCGCGCCTTGGCAAAGAACTCCTTCAGCTCTTCAGTGGCTACAAGAACAAGAAACATGGTGGGCGCTGAGCAGGCACAGGGAACAGCGTGGGCAGGGACACACTCGGGGCTTGCTCTGTCCTGGGGGTCTGGTGGCGGAGCTGGGAGCCAGATTATATACGGTCCCCCATGTGACTGGGAACCTGAGACGGCCGCTGAACGCAAGCTCCCAAATTTAGCCAGCAGAGGTGGCAGGCAGGCAGCCTGCTGGCTGGGATGGCTCTGTTGACAGGGCACATGGAGAGGAGACAGCCCACCCGGGAATGGGATAGGCCAAGCCAGCCAGAATGAACAACTCCCACCTGTTCCCTGCACCCCAAGAAGGCCCAGCACAGGGCTAGCCTGGGACACACCCAGCATCCTCATATCCACAGACAAAATTACAGGAACCCCCAACATGCATTGACCACTATGTTTATTCACACATACACACACACACACACACACATGGATACAGTCCCCAGGTTGCTAATAAATTCAGACACAGGCAAATGCAGAGCATGGCTAACAAATGTGTGCAGGCAAGTGGCTGTACACAGAAACACAGAGGTACACACTGCTGCGCACACACGCATACACACACACACACACACACACACACGCCCAGCCCCATCCCCCAGCCAGGCTGCCTCAAGCTGGGAGGCCCTGAAGAGCCAGGCCAGCCCTGGCTCAGTCCTGCCAGGGGGCGATAAACCTCCACCCCCAGGCAGCCAGGAAGAGGAGTGACTCTCAGGGACTCTCCAAAACAGACCCTGACTGTGGTCCCTGAGCCACAGAGCCAAAAAGTGACAGCCAATGACCAGGAACACAGCTGCAGAGGAGAGGATCATGGTCAGAGCTAGGGAAATGTGAAAATCTCAGATTCACTGGTGGTTCAGATGGGGGAGCAAAGGTCCAAATTGGCAAGGACCTACTTGGGTCTCCAGAGGGCTGCACAGGGCCAGGCCAGCATGACCTTGGGGCTGCCCAGGGGTCAGGAGAATTGTGTGGGAACACAGCTGGAGGGTTGAGGTCAGAGAATATTTATAGGGCCCGACTGGCAGCTCGAGGGTGGGTGCGGGGGGGCCTTTAGGAAAACAAACTCTGGTCATGTCCTCAGGTGCCCATCATGCAGGGTGACCATGCGCATGATTCACAGGGCGGCACTGTGTCCCACCTTCCAAAGCCACAGGGTGGGTGGAACTGCAGCTAAGCCGGGCAGGCCCTTGGAGTTGACAGCAGCATGGTATGGAGACATAGCCCCACTGAGCCAGGACAGATCTGCCCCTCAGTGGACTCCAGGCCTGAGGTTCCACCAGATGTATATGACCTCTGACCTCACTGAACCTCAAACTTCTCTGTAAGATGGAGTTAATACCTCCCACAGCATTAGAGCCTGTCCTAATAACAATTATTCATTTTTATTACTGCAATGACAGCAGGGCAGGCTATTACCTGCTCAGACCTTCCCCAAGGGAGAGGCTGACACACCCCTTCTAGTGTTACCAGGACAAAGTGACACCCCAGTAGCGGAAGACACACCGCCCTCCATGTCTCCTCAGCCACCATCAATAATCCAGAGGCCAGGCCTGGGACACCTGAGCCTCTATCATCAAAGATTCATGCCCCCCACCCGCACTCCTGCTGCCTTGCCTCCCACCCTCTCCCAGTCAGCCTCAGGTTACAGCCCTCTCCTGCCTGCTGTGAGGCAGTGGATAGGGACTGGCACCCAGGCATCCACGGTGATCTCTCCTGCCACCTCCCCAGGCCAGAAATGGGAAGGGGTGGGCTGCTCCCAGGCGGAAGGAGGGCTGCCAGATTTCCCTAGGCAGGCTGATCTCAGTAAAGGGAAATGAAGGAGTGAAGGAGGGCCCAGGCCACAGGACCAGTCAGCCCAGCATGTGCCCATGTTAGGGCAGTGGAGCCCTAACCTCTAATCCCCTCCCAGTTTGAGGCAGCAGCAATGATCAAAGGGGAAGGAAGGGGCAGGTCTGGTGAGGGGTTGTTCCCTTCCGTGGGGCTGAGTCATGAAGCCGCCCCTCCAGCTCTTCTTGGAGAGCCCTGGCCCAGACCCAGGCTCCTGCTTTTTCTGGTCCTATGGGGCGTGGCCAGGGAAACCCGGTCAGGGCCAGCCACCAAGTGGCCACAACCGCAAGCAGAGATCCAGGTGGTCAGGTTGGTCGATGGTGATGGCCCCGGGCAGGGGATCCTGGTGTGGTGGGAGGAATGGCTGAGGGCCAAACCACCGGGCTTCTGGGCAAGCAACCTGGGCCTTTCCCACAGGCCAGGCAGCCCTCCCAGGCCAGTGACACAGGGGGACACTGAGGTCCAGATAGGGTCAGGACACCTGGCTCCTGGCCACTGCTTCTTCCCTGTCCTGTGGAAGGAGGAATCGGACCCTTGCGGGAGGAGGAGGATGCTCTGGGCTCTGGGGTGGAGGACCTGGCCTGGAATCTCTAGGTCAGAACCTTCTTCCTTGCCTCCAGCCTGGAGCTGGGACCTTCCAACCCTGACTAGGGCAGACTCAGGAGATCAGAGTGGAAAATGGCAGGGAGATCAGAGGTCAAGGTCAGACTGGCAATTCTCCACATCCCCACTTAGAAAACACCTGTCCCAAGGTTTTGCCAGCCTAGTTTGTGAGGGTCTGGGGAGGAGCCAAAAGGTCAGGACCCCCTCCTCACACAGACACAGCCAATAGGAGCCATACTGTGCATGCATTGAATCGAATGAACACTGAAAGGCACCCAGATTGTGCACAGGCACACAGACACCCCCAGATATGTGCACACAGTCACGAAACACTGATCATGGTGATTCCGTCATCGTCTGAAGATGATTCCAGCCGACAGTGTCCAATCAGCCATTAGTGCAGGTGCGCTCGATGTACACAAGCAGTCAGATCCAGATGTGCATACATAGGGCTGTACCCACAAGACTAGTGCACATGCGTGCACACTCCCTCAGATGTGAACATCCGGGTACACCCACCCTGCGTGCTAATAGATGGGCACACACAGGCACATCCACCCCCAGATGGGAACACAGACGCTTCCACCCCAGCTGCGCGCCTGCACGTACACCCACCCTCAACTATGCACAGTAAGTCCGCATTCCACCAAGAAATGACCACCCCAGGCGACTCGCGGCTGCAAAAGAAAACAGGAAGCTTCCCCGGGCTGATGCCGGGAGAGGAAAGAGGGGCCCGACAGCCAGGGAGGGGCTGCAGCCGCGAGCAGAGACCCTCGGCCCCCTGTCTGTTCGCCATCCGTCCTCACCGTGGATGCCGGTCTGATGCGCCATGACTCCGTGACCCGCTCCGCCCGCGCCCTCGGAGCCCTCGGCTTGGCCCCGGCCCGGCTTGGCTCGCTTGCACTCGAAGGAGAGGAAGGAGGAGGATGTGGTGGCGGCCGCCCAGACTCGCGCAGCTTCCCGGGCGGTGCCGCA